>NW_006399784.1:18548414-18548906 GCF_000299155.1 Elephantulus edwardii
AGGGTTCAGAGCTGTTGTACTATGAGCCGCAGGTGACTTGGCCGCACATAACAAGGACAACAACATCACTTCCTGAGCACCTTCACTTGCACTGCTTCCTTAGTGAAGTCTAACAACTTTTGGAGATGGAAGTGCACCCCAAACCCAGAAGCAGGCAGGGTGAGGAGGCCTGGCCCTCCCCGCCGTATCCTTACCTCTTCGCGAGGCTCCCTGAAGGATGCCTTTAGAGCGCCTCCTCTCTTAGAAACGGGAGCCTTGGTGGTGGTATCTTCTTGCTGCCCAAACAGCTCCTCAATGGACTTGGCGTCGATCTCATAGTGATGCCGCTGCCTGGCTGCCAAAGTCCAGATGTTGGTTTTGCCACGAACTTGCTCCTCTGGAATGGTTTTCCAAAAGAAGCTCCTCATTCGCTTCTTCTTCTCCAGGGGACTGTATCCGTTCACATGAGAAGGTGGGGGCAGTCCTGGAGGGGGCGGGGGCGCCGCGAGCCCC
>NW_006399784.1:18549006-18562269 GCF_000299155.1 Elephantulus edwardii
GGTGGGGGTGGAGGGGGCGGAGGAGGAGGTGGAGGAGACGCTGCGGGTGGCGTGTGCCCGATCATTAATCCAGCAGCTGGGGCGACATTCCCGTTGTCTTTATCACTGACCACGGAGACACAATTCATAACATGCATAGTCCTGTGGCCTTCTAAGGAGATACCTTCTTGACCTCGGGAAAGCAGACACTGACATCAAACTGGTGTCATACTTTTTCCCCGCAAGAGTCTGCCGTCATGGAAGAAGGAACTGTGCTTCATGCCATCTTCCAAACCTACAAAGAAGCAGCAAGTCTGAAATCAGTACAGGGAAAGTCAGCATGGCTTAACCCATGAGTGGCAACTCTAAAGGCCTCCTGTATTGACAGTTAAACATTCAAATCAATGAGGGGCAACACATTCCAAAGTACATGAAAAGGGACCAATACTTTCCTAAATATCAATCAAGTTTAACTACCGGGAAATGCTGTCAAAGAAATAACAATAAATCCATTTTAAAAACCTCTTCATAAACAATAAAGCATGTTTATTGTTCTTAAACAATGAAACATTCATTGAGAGCCCCACTACAGGGCAAGAATTCTTCATTTATGAATAAACGGCTTGCTCACTAGCTGGTTCCTTTCCTCTGGGTAATGATGTCCAGCCCTAGAGAAAGATGCCCCAATTGCTGAAGTGTCCAGCATGGGTGACCATGCCAGTACAGACATGGTCCCTTATCATCAGTGGGTCAAAGGGCATCTTCCATCTTGTTAGCATGAAGATAAATTAATGGCCTTAATCATTTCCCCAGCCAGAGTTAAGGCCACCATGTTTTTGCTCTAACTGGTCATGTGGCTTCCTTCAGCTCCAGAAAAGAACACCAGATGTGAAGATTACCATCTGCAAATGAAGCTTTATGTCTTCCATTTTAGAAGAATCCCTTTGCCTCCCCCAGATGTCAGTTTTCTCATTTGTAGAGTCAAGAGGCTGAGATACCTTAGAAGGCCTCTATTATCACACAAAGTTATCATTGTGACTCTATAGTTGACCTTTCACAACCAAAGTATTTTCCTGCTTTGAATCTTTCCTTGAAACTATGTGTTTTCAGTAATGGAAAGTTTTTTGAGTGAAATAAGATGAGAACGTTTTGATACAATCAGTAGGACACATTTAATAATTTCACATCTTTTAATATCCTCACACTGGACCAATCAGCAACATCATGATGAACAAAGAAAATACTGACATTGTCAAGAATTTCATTTTGCTTGGATCCACAACCAATACCCAAGGAAGAAGCATTTAAGAAACCAGCATCGTAGTGCTCGAAACAACTCTGCAGTCAAAGACCTCTTTTAAGTGCTGAAGAGCAAAGATGTCACTTTGAGGTGTGACTCACCCAAGTCATGGTATTTTCAGGTGTCTCGTGTACAGATGAAAGTTGGACAACAAATAAGTAAGGCAAAAACACTAATACTGCTGAATTGTGATGTTGACAAAGAATGATGATTATACCATGGACTGCCAAAGAACAAGCAAATGTGTCTTGGAAAAAGTGCAGCTAAAATGTTCCTTGGAGGCAAGGATGGACTTCATCTTACATACTTTGGATCTATTATTAGGAGAGGCCAGCCTTTGTAGGACATGGTGGTGGGCAAAGTAGGAGGGAAAAGAAGGCAGCCCTCAATGAGATGGACAGATCCTAGTGGGCACAACCATGGGCTCAGGCACAATCATGACTGTGAAGATGGTATGGGGCTGGGCTGTGCTTCGTTCTAGAGCACGTAGAGTCTATGAGTCAGAACCAACTCAACAGGACCGAAAAATTACTAATCAGATAAATATATTCCAAGGAAGTCTCTCCTGCTGGAGATAGTGGGATCAAGTCCACTTCTTCAGATTCATGTAGTTACACCGAATCCCATAATATGAAGGCATGTGCCAAAGCTGGGGGAGCACCTTCCCACTAACCCCCACAGGGGGAAAATATAGATGGGCTCTGTCTGCCTCATGCGCCATCAAAGGACCAAACTACCCTTCTGGGACCACCAGAGCTTTCCTCACAAGCCCCTCTTCTACTAGACTATTCACAAAGACACACACAAGGGAACCCTATCCATGTCAGACCTACCACATGTCTTTAACAGTCAATAATTTATTTTAGTAGCGTGTGCTTTTATTTAAAAAAAATTGTTTGATGTTGCTTTGTTGATGGAAAAGACAGGGATCAGAACAGCTACATCTCTTTAGACATGAAAACAGCTAACCAGGGAACAAAGGAGGAGACTCCATACAAGCTAAAAAACAAGTGTCTAGATAAGGTAGAAATATGAAAAAGAGCAGTTTCTCCCATTTCACTAAGCATATGTAGGAGTTTTTACTGCACTTCTGAGTATACTAGTTCTTTTAGATGCTCTTTTAGAGCATCATTTATCAAAAGCCATACTAATCAAACAAAAGCATATTATTACCCAGAAATAAACATTCAGATATTATGTATCATACATGAGGGAAGGACTGAAGTGGAGTAAAGAGGTGGTGATTCTGGACTGTTCTTTCAGAGATACCAGCTCTGCAATACCCTAAGGGTGACTGATCTGGATTATTTAATCCATCTTTTAGTATCCTTACCCATGAGCATATTTACCATCCAATCTTTTATTGGTTTGTAAAACAGTAAGTCAACATAAGTAAAATCCCTACCAAAAGGCTTATGGGTATAATTATTATCAACAGCAAAAATGAACTGATAATTGTGTGTGTGTATTTTTCTTTATTTTCAATATATTTGCTTTAAAATATATATTAAGTTTATAAACAAAATTCCAAATTACCCCAGGCTGTTAGAAACAAACTCTACATTTCCTCTGCCTACTCTATAAATGATGAGGTTAGTGAGAACTGTCTTGTTTTATCAATCTTGTTTTTATACAATCTCAGTGATTGTATATTGAGTATCTATATGACATGGAAAAAAATGTTTTGAATGAAACATTCAAATACTTAAGTTTTGAAAATTATCAGTATGTGAGTATAAAATGACATTTTCAACTACTAATTTTTTTAAACACATAGAAATGAAGATTTTACCCAAGTAGGTTTATAGTTTACTTGAGATCCAACTGGCTTTTAAAAGGAGTTTTCATAATTATCATTAAGGGCATAACTAGGCTGTTTTCATAGTTGGCATCCCCAAAGCAAATGACTCATTGTCAATTACAGTTTATAGTTACATTTGAACTCTTCTTATTTCAAGATGGTACAGGTAATTTTGGCAGTTTATCCTTACATATTTTTAAATATTCTTATACATAAGATATCCCATTTTTAGAAGAGTTGTTAATCCTCCAATATACTTTCAATTCCAGATATGGATATGCTGATTTGTTTGTAAGTAATCCTTCATAGGGATGATGATAATCGAAAAAAACGTTTCCAACCTAGAAAGCAATAACTCATTCAGTGCTGCATAAGTATATGCACAGATGTGCCATTAAACCTCACAATGAAAATGTAGAAATAGGACTAGTGAGAAAGGGTATCTATTCAGAGGTTGTGCAACATCACTATTTTCTAATCCCAAAGCCCCAAAAGGATGTAATTCTTTTTGAATATTGTGCTTTGCAGAAGACATGCCACATAAAAGCTTAAGTACAACCTGACACTTGTTAGCTATGCAATCACATGATTCTAACTACTGCCCCATCTTTGAAAGAATGTGCTTTCAAAAAAGTTAAGGGAACAAAAGAAAATTTACAACACTGTCCCTGCTATGATGTCTGGCTAATTTTCTCCCAGGGTAACAGGCACAATCCGAGCCACCCAAAAGCTTCTAATGAATCAGTTCACCAGCAATGATTAGCCAAGATGCTAATGCTTTTACTACCAGCACTATTTCAATGCGATCTCCTCACTGGTCAGAATTTCCCAAGTCACAGAGATGGGAGGAAAAGGACAGTGCAAACAGACATTCTAACCCATTCCACAGTCCCATGAGATATTTAAAGCCAGGATAAAAGAACATTTGATTTACTATGGTATCATCCACCGTGAAGACGTAAACGCAGAATGCCAGCTGGGACAATGAAATTAGCTTTGGCTCTGTCTGGAAAATATCAAGTGTCTCATCAATCTCTTCCAGACAGACAGAGACAGGCTTGTATTTAACATCTCACCTACAGCAGACTGGGGTCCACAGCAGAAGGAAAAGAGAGTGACGAGGTTGATCTGTAACAACAGATGCAAAGCCCTGTATAAAATGTAGAGTTGTCACTGTTAAGCTGTGAAGACTCAAACTTCTCTTCAAGTCCTTTAAGTGTTAATCATGGTTCATTAGATTTAGATCTGATAGTGGACCTTCTTGTGATTATCTTTTGTTATTGTTGCTAAGTGCTGTCCAGTCCCTGCAACTCATAGGGACCCTATGAAGGAGAGTCCTCTACGCTGATTATCTTTTAAATACATGAAATTTTAATGTGAAGATACAGACACTCTGGTGGCTCAGTGGATAAAAAGCTGTGCATCCCATTCAAAGACAGGTGGTTCTAATCCATCAGGGGTTCCAGGAGGCAAAGATGGACAATCTCCTCCCATGCAATTTATAACCTCTGAAAACCTGCTGGAGGGTCAGCCATGAGTCAGTGCTGACTCAGCCGTAAGGAATTAAGTTCTGATCATGTACTTGGTCTCTGATTATTCTACAAGCAAAACGTTTCTGAAAGAAGTTCGAAAAGGTATTCAAAGAAGTCTTCTGCCTGACTCCTCAAAGATCTGTCTAAAGAGCTTTACCTTTAGTTTCAGAAACACCCCTGAAGCCCTACCCTCTTGAAGAGTGGAGAGCAGAGAAGAAAAGTACTTACGCATACTTTACCTCACAGTGCATTTAAAATAAAAAAATGTTAGCGTCAGCTTAGAGCATAGTACTAAAAAAAAAAAAATAGTGAGGTCTCTGTTGTTCAGCTGGTTACTCACCTTCTTGGTCAATAATAATCAAAAGTAACTCCAAGAAAAACCTGCCCAAAAACTTTTCTCCCAGTTTCCAGATGAGGTGGGGTCAGATGATAAACTTGTTTGGGGAGAAAGGCAGAGTCTCTATTTTATTTTGAGGAGAAGAAAGGTGGGAACAAAGTATGGGAAGTGTCAAGGCAATTCTCAAATACGGAATTTTTGTTCTCATTCCCCTGATTCTTCGTGAAAAGGCTCCTTCCATCATCCCCACCTGGTTTTCAAAGCCTTCTACAATTTATTAAGTACAGAATGTCAATCAACACAGCCACACAGTGAACGAACTAGAGCTGCTAAAATCCAACTCTCCCCCTGGCACTCTCCTCAGCAGTAAAATGGCACTACACAGTATGTTTCCAGTCATTGTGCTCAATCTGTGGTACAACATAAACATTTCGCAGATGCCCAACACTCTGAGCGCGGGGAAAGAATGCACTTTCAGTTTCCCTGAGTGTCTCATCCCTAAGGAGAAATAGGCACAGAAATGCTAAAGGATGCTCTAGAGAGATGGGAGGGAACCCTTACTACTCATTCCATTTCAGGAAGACAGCCTAAGTCAGTTGGAGGAGGGATCAATCACAAACGACCGAAATCTAGGGGTGGTTTCGGTGCAGAGATGTCTGCAGTTGATTTGTAAATTTTACAGACATTCATGGTGATAAAGACCTTCAAGGCACTCAAGGCACCGCTTCCTCCCTCCAACCCCCACCCCGGTCAATCAGAGAACACAGTAGGGCAGCTCAGCGTCTACTTCCGCCCTTATTTAGGGGTCCAGCATCCCCCAAGAACCACTTACCAAAACACCAACAACTTGGCAGTCTCCAGCTGCGGAAGCCCAGGGACCACCGCACAAAGGTCTTCAAGTGAGCCTCGAGTCTCCCCGCCGCCGGCCCCACCTCCTCACCCCGAGGGGCCCCAGGTTCAGAACCCGCCCCTGACCCCCTCTGCGGGCGGCCACACGACCGCATCCGCCCCGATTCCCGGGGGGCCGTGCTCAGCGCCGCCCCGATTCCCCGGGGGCCGTGCTCTGCAGTCAAACGTCCACGACTGGGAGGTTCCCCCGGTCCTCCGGGAGCCGACAGCCGGCGTCCCTTATCGGGGACGAGCGGGCATGCTGGACGGGCGGGCGCCGGGCGGCTGGAGCGGGAGGGCGCGGGCGCGGATGCTGCGCGGAGATATCACCCACAGGCGCGCGCAGGGGAAGCCACACACCAGGCGCGCGGGGAGATCCGCCTCCAGCAGGCCAGTGCCGTGCACCCTCCCTGCGTCCTCGGTCGGAAGCGTCCAGAACAGCCTTCACCACGAGAGCGCCCTCCCTCGGCCGCTCCCCGGCCCTCCGCCCGGGAGCTCGCTGTGGCAGCTCCCTGTGGCCCCGCAGGGCCGCGGGTTCAGAACCCGGCGTCCGCCGCGCCACGACGACCCCCAGCGGCCGCCCCTGGTGCGCCGGCCGCTACTCCCAGAAGCAGGGGTGGGGATGGGGGTGTAAATAAAGTTGTCAGCAAGCTTGAAGCGCAAAGGAGGCGGTGGGGAGGCGAGTCTCTGCAACTGCCGCCGAGTCTCCGAGCCCTAGAACCTTAGCGGCGCCTCTCCTCCACTTCCCCGCTTGTCCCGGGCGACGGGGAGAAAGCCCACGCCTGCTTTGCGGCCCCGCGGAAACCGAACGGGGAAAGGAAAACACAGCAAACAGGAGACTCCAGGAGTTTTAATGGGAAGTCGGTGGAGTAAATGGCGAGTCACCGGGTCCAGAGCTGGCGGCACCGCCGTGCCTGGCGGGTGACCTACCAGCCCACCCCATTTCCTCCCAAACTTACACTAGAGTGGGGCGCAACTTCTAACCTCAATTTAGGACAAACAGAGCCGCTGCGATAGTCAGCATCCCGTGGCTCCCGTTGGCACTGCCCAGACGCCGTTCCTCCCACCCCGCAACCACTGTCAGTAGGGGAAGTCATGGACCCAAGTTGCGCCGTTCTGGTTCGAGGTTTCTGCTCTCAGGTCGGCTAGGCACAAGCTGGGGAGCGAGTTTATCTAAAAGTCTCAGCATCTAATGTGAAATCAGATCCGAGCCCAGAGACGTCCTGCGTCTGAGCGCGTCTTCACCTCAGAGGACCGATCCCTGATGTCGGCAGGAAAAGAGTATAGCCGGCAAAGTGGCCAGAGCCGGGGTGCAAACCTCCTGCCTAGGCTTTACCCGCCAGGCCACCGGCCATTCTGCCGACGCCGCAGCCTGAGTCCTCACTGAATCCCCTCCCCGAGGTCTGGTGCTCCCTGATCACCAGCCCGGGCAGCGCGGCGCACACTCACCGGAGGCGAGGGTTCCCCGCACGCTCCCCGCGCCCTCCCGGCAGACAGCTCCGCAGCCTCCAGCCGCGCGTCCTCGCCGCGCCGCCGCTGCCTTCCCGGTCACTGCAGCCTGGACCGCCGGGACACGCAAGGGGGCAGGGCAGCGCGGGGCGGGGCGGCGCTGCTGCCTCAGGTAACAATGCTGCTGCCAGGGCTGCTCCGAGCGCCCAGCCGCAAAGGGCAGAACGCCCTTTGCTGCACGGGCCCCTTCCCTCCCCTTTCATTCCACGCGCCCTAGGCGCTCGCCTTTACCTGCGCAGGGCTGGGGGACCTGGAAGCCGCCGCGAGGCGCGCTGCTTCCCGCACCCGAAGGCTGGCGCGGGGCCCACCCGTCGTAGGCAGAAGGAAGTAGGGACTGTGGGAGATTAAGAAAGCCAAGCTGTGAAGATGAGCCAGGTGTCCTTATGAAGCAAGCGAGAGGAGGCGCCAAACTGGCTTCTGAACTGACGAGTGCCTTCCACAAAGGAGCCTCTACTGCAGCGTCCCTAGCACCTTCCCATGTGCACACGCGCGCGCGTGTGCATATGCCGCACACTTGGGTACACAGGCATACTTCCCTTACACATATACAACCATGCACCCACCAGGTTAGTTCTTAACCCCACACTCGCTTATCCTTGAAGTGAACTGACCCAGTCTCAGTAGCCAAATCGCATCCGGGCCAGAGCTTCCTAAAGGTCAGCTCCTCCCAGGCGCCTGCTACCAACGTGCTTGTTACTTCTTTTTCTTTTATCCCCCCCCCTCCTTTTAGAGGCTGTAATCTTTCTGAAGCAGAATGCCACATCGTTGAGGAGCAGCTGGTAGGTTCCAGCTGCTAACCCCCCCCCCCAATCTCCTCACGGATATGATAATTAGAACCTTTCAGCTGTTTTTAGCAAAAAGAAGTCCATACTCAGCTTGGTTTGCATGTAGGCTGGATGTGTGTTGTATATATGTAAGGACACGGTATGGGTGAAAGGCTCCTTCCAGAGGGAAAACAATTTAATCTTTATTCAAAGTGATTAGCGACGCCAGGCAGTGAGCAGCGTGAAGTCTAAAGAAAAAAAAAAAAAAAATCCCAGGCAAACCAGCTGATTGGAAAGAAACCGCTGGGGCGGGGAGGATGAAGTCATCGCTACCTTTGGCTTGATTTTTGGGTAATCCCAGATAAGTGACTGACCAGGTCTTCCCAGCCTTTTGTGCCTGGTGACTTCCGTCTTTCTATCCTGTTCCTCATCCCTCAACTCCTAGGACGTCTGTTTCTTGGCTTTTATGGAGGAGTCTCAGTCACTGTATCAATCCATCTCATCCAAGGGAGTCTTCCTCTCCTGTGCTGTCACTCCACCCTTCCAAGCATGATGTCCTTCTCTAAGGACTGGTCTCACCTGGCCACGTGCCAAAAGTATAGAGCTTGGTGTGTCAGAATTACTCAGGGCAGGGTTCAGATCTGCTGTACAGATCTGCTGTAGGGTGCAAGAGACTCAACAATTGAGGGGTTTTGCATAGAAAAGAGACTGTCACAGCAAAGAGCAAAACAAAGCAAAATGTGCCAGCCACTGACCAAGTTTATAATCTCTGTGGAAAGGAGATACAATAAAGGTCATAGAAAATCTCAAGAATGAGGGAATGTGATAAAAGAGAAAGACAATCTCTGCGAGTTCATAGCAAACTCTGAGGAATAGAACTAGCTAGTTAAAAGTTAGGTTATAGCACATTGAAAGGGAGCAGTGGAATGTAACCCTCTGCTTTTCTTTTACAACCAACTAAGTTCTGGTGGCCTCGTGGTAAGGAGTTATTGGGTTGCTAACCTCAAAAAAGGAGGTTGAATTGGTCAGATGCTCCTGGAGAGAAAGATGGGTGGCCCTCTCTCCTGTAATTTATAGCCCCTAAAAATCAGCTGGTAGGGAACCCCAGCTGTCTGTTCCACCTCCACAGCACAACATCATACCCACTACAGCAGGGAGCTCTAGGAGTGATCCTTAGTGGTGCTGCTCTGTCTCCCTGGCAGCTCCAATCCACCAGCAACTCCCCAGAAGAAAACCAGTCTCCTCCCTTTATGGTTTACAGCCTAAATTTGGAAGTGAAGATGAGTCACGATGAGTCAGAATCTACTCTCCAGCAGTAAATGAGCGAATTAGAGATACTGCACACTTTTATTTCAGTCCTGGAGAATCTGCCTCAACTTCACCTCATCCCTACCACAGGACACCCCCACTCTACTCTGTACCCCATCCCACCTCTCTCTACTGGGTACTGGGCATGCTCTCTAAAATCAGTACTCTTGGGGGTGGAGGTTAAATTTGACACCCGCCCTCAGCTCCACAGCCCCTTTGATCTCCTTGCAACATTCTGCCCTGTAGGCTTGCCTTCTGCTCCTCTGGCCTTCTCTGCTGACCCTTCTTTTCCTTTGAGGATAGTAACAAGGCCCTTACAGCTCCATCTCCCTTTATCCCTGGGCACTGCCATCTTACTTCAATCTGGACAAGTCCAAGCTTTTTAAGTAGGGGAAGGGGACGAGGAGATAACAACACAACACTAGATATGTATCCTTGGAGGAGGCCAGTGAGAAAATGACGGATGTGGACTCAAGCTTGAAGCGAAATCCATTTCTGATCTCACTGATGTCCAAAGGATTGCTGTACTATTACAAGTTCAAACACAATGCTCTGGAGTCCACTCATCTTTTTTTTTTTTAAAAAAAAATTATTTTAAATTGGTTTGCATATAAAATTTGTATGCATTGCGTTTTACATTTTCCTTCTTTCACATTATGGTTTATGCAATCATTCCCATGCATGGTTTTGTTTTGTTTTTCCCTTTTCTTTTCACTAGCTTATTTACAAAATTCTAATATAAATTCGAACAAACTCTTTCAATTTCCCTCGCCCTCCCCCATCAAATTATACAACTCAATGATTAATCCCCTCTTTCCCCCTATACATCCACATCCTCTGTTTCCAGCCTCTCCTACCTCTCCTGGATCCTTATATTCATTCTACAGTAACAGTCTTAAACAATATTCTTACTGCCCTCCTGTTACATATTGAATTATGTTCCCCAAAAAGATGTGGTTAAACTCTAAGGCCTATACCTATGAATGTGGCTGTATGACAATGGATTTTAAAATAATAATAATAATAAATTATAATAATAATACACTTTGGTGGTATAGCTGTTAAAGCATTCAGACACTGAATAAAAGTGTCAGTGGCTTGAATTCACCAGCTGCCCTGTGAGAGGAAGATACAACAGTCTATTTTAACAAAGTACAGTCTTGAAAATCCTAAGGCAGTCTGCTCTGTCCTATAAGGTCACTAAGAGTTGGAATCAACCTAATAGTAATTGGTTCGTTTCACTTTGATTTTTATTAATTTTCAGGGTCACATCAATGCATTGTGAAATGAAGAAAAATGTGGAACAAATTCTCCAAGTATCCAGACCTACTGGATCTACTAAGACTAGAGGAATGTTATCCTGAAAGACTCTCCAAACCCTGAACCAAAAATAATCTTTGAAGTCATCTTTTACTTTACTGCCAGACTAACACATAAAGGAGGGGAGCAGTTTTTAAAAGAAAGATATATATGAGAACTATTGGACAAAAGCTATTCTAAATGACAGATGAGGAAATTGGGGGACAGTGAGACTTAGAGGGACTGTGACAATCATGCTGGATATAAGAATGTGGACACAATGTGGACACAATGTGGAAATGTAAGCAATGTTACTCAACATGATGCTGGAAATTATTTAATGAGAACCTGATTTGCTGGATATGCTTTCAACAAAATAGAATAAAATATTTTTACATCAATTATCATGAGATCACATTGGAGTAGGCGAAGCCCTATGCAATATGATTGATATTTGTATAAAAGAGGGAAGAGACAGAGGACCAAAAAGGGGAGATGGCCATGTGAATGAACACAAAGGCCATGTGACATGATTTGCAACCCAATGAATGTGGGGGCTCCCTGGTCATCACCAAAAGCTAGGAGAGAGTGACAGGGTAAACTTATTTTGTACTTGTAGCCTCCAGGTTGAGACAGTACATTTCTGATTCAATACGTGCAGATCCATCTTCATTTCAGCAGTATTTACAAGAGCTAAGAGATGGAGGCAACCCAAGTATTTATCAATGGACAAATGGATATGGACAATTCATACAATTGCGTACTATGCAATACTGAAAAAAAAAAAAAAGGTAAGAATTCACAAAATACCACAAAGCATGGACACATCTAGAGGACATGATGCTAAGTAAAATAAGTTATACTCACAAAAAAAAATAAGTTATACTCACAAAAGGACACATATGTTAGGAGACTCTTGTTGTTGTTGACTACCATCAAGTCAGAAAACAATCAATAGTTGACCTTCCAGCAGGTTTTCAAAACGGTAAATATCACGGGAGAAGATTGCCTACCTTTCTCCCATGGAGCAGGTGGGTATTTGAACAGCATGACATTCCTGTTGGTAGCACATTTCCTTACCACTAAGCCACCAGAACTCCAAAACTACTATTTACTCTTTTGCTGAAACCCTGGATTGAACCAGGAACCTTTAGATCTTCAGTCAGCTCAACTGAGCTGTTATGGCTCTGCCTTGTATAAGACTACGATTATTAAAAGCTAAGGAAATGAGAGAGCTCTGTTGGCTTAGTGGCAGGAAGCTGTGCTGCAATCCCAAAGACACGTAGTTCAAATCCACCAGATGCTCTGCTGGAGAAGGACGGGCAATCTCCTCCTATGCTAGTCAAATCTGATTCAGTGGTAAACAACAAGGAAAAGAAAATAACACACCCAACCCAAAAACTAAGAAAGGAAATGTTTAAAGAGATTAAATAATTCTTGAAGGGCTACCAAAGACAAGAAGGAAGTTGTGGTTGTTGTTGTTATTGTTAGGTGCCACTGAGTAAAATATGACTCTTAGTGACCCTATGAACAAGAGATCTGAATCCTGTCCTATCCTGTGCCGCCCTCATTATCTCTGACACACTTAAGCCCATTGCAGCAGTCAGTGTGTCAATCTATCTCATTAATAGTCTGCTCCTCTTTTGCTGACCTTCCACCTTTCTAAGCGTAGTGCCCATTTCCAAGAAATAGCCTCTCCTAAGCAACACATACAAAGTATTAGAGAAAAAATTTTGCCATACTTGTTTCTGAGAAGCATTCCAGCTGCAATTTTTCCAAGGCATATCTGTTTGTTCTTGTGGCAGTCCATGGGATAGTCAGAACTAGTCTTTAACACCACAACTAAAAGGTATAAATTCTTCTTCCGTCATCCTTATTCACTATCCAGCCCTCATAAGCACTGAAAGTGATTGAAAAGACCCGGCCAGAATCAGACCCACCTTGGTCTTCAAACTGACCTCATTGCTTCTCAGTACTTTGGAGAAGTACCTGATTGCAGACTTGCCCAAAGTAATACGTCTCCTAATTTCCAGAGTGCTGATATCAAGGGTATTGATTATGGTTCCAAGTAAGATGAAATTGTTGACAATTTTAATCTTTATCTATTATGATATTGCTTATGGGTCTTAGGATTTTTGTCTTCTTGATATTCAAATCTGTAGTTGTTGATCTTCGACAGTAGATATTTCAGGTCCTCCTCACTTTGAGCAAATCTCATTGCAATTGTTCACAGGTTTAATTTGCTTGGCTCCACAATCAACTCTCTTGGCACCAGCAGCCAGGAAATTAAAAGACATATTGCCATGGGAAAGTCTGCTGTTAGAGACCTCTTTAAAGTGCTGAAGAGCAACAATGTCAGTCTGGAGACTAAGGTGCGCCTGATACAGGCCATGGTGTTTGCAATCATTTGCTATGCATCAGAGAGCTGGACAATGACTAGGGATGATAGAAGGAGAATTGATGCCTTTGAGCTGGGTTGTTGGAGAAGAGTACTGACTATACCATGGAATGCTAAGAGAACAAACAGGTTTGTCCTGAAGAGGGTT
>NW_006399784.1:18567179-18577953 GCF_000299155.1 Elephantulus edwardii
GGAAAATCTGCTATCAAGGACGTCTCCAGAGCGTTAAAGAGCAATGATGTCAGTCTAAAGTCTAAGGTGTCCTTGATTAAGTAATAGTCTTCTCATTCTGCCTGTCAAGCAAATCATTTGAGAGGTTGGACTTTGTGAAGAAGAATGTGGTGTCAGAAGCAGAAGAAGGCTCAGCAACAACCTATGTTATGGAGATGATACAACTTTGCTTGTAGAAAGTGAAGATGATTTTAAATGCTTGCTGCAGAAGATCAAAGACTATTTAACCTTGATTATTACATCTTGAAATCAAGAAGATAAATAAAAAAATCCTTACTACTGGGTCAATAAGCAACATCATGACAGATGGAGAGAAAATTGAAGTTATCAAAGATTCCATCTTGGTTGGGGATCCACAATCAATACCCTTGGTGCCAGCAGTCTAGAAATAAAAAGACACAGTACATTGGATAAATCTGCTGCCAAGTATCTCTCTAAAGTTCTAAGGAGCAATGATATCAGTTTAAAGACTAAGGTGCATCCGATGTAAGCCACAGTCTTTTGTTATGCATCTGAAAGTTGTATAATGACTAAGGATGATAGAAAGATAGCTAAGGATGAGCTACAGTGTTGGAGAAGAATACTGAATAGCCTCCAAATTGCCAAACAAATAAACACATATGTCTTGGGGAAAGTTCAGTCAGGGTGCTTTCTGAAGCCAAGGATGGTGAAGCTTCATCTTTCATATTTTGGGCATGTCTTCAGAAGAGGCTGATCTTTGGAAAAGGACATTATGCTTGGAAAGGTGGAGGGTCAGTGAGAAAGAGGAAGACCCTCAATTAGATGAAATGACACAGTGACTGTAACAATGGGTGCAAGTGTATCAGAGATGATGAAAATGGCACAGGCTAGGGTAGGGTTCAGATCCGTTGTTCATATGGTCGCTATGCATCATTGTTTCCTTGATAGAACCTAACAACAAGTGTATGTGAAGGGAGCTCTGGGGCCTTATCGGTAAGGAGTTGTGCTGCCAGATCACAAGCAGGTAGCTCAAATCCACTAGCTGCTCTGAGGGAGATAGGTGGGGATTCTCCTCTTGTGCTGTGTTGTTGTTGTTAAGTGCCGTCGAGTCACAGGCGACTCATAGCGACCCGATGAAGGAGAGTCCTCAATGCTTGGGTGTCTTTCATCCTCTCTCCAGGTTCATAGGGTTTCCAGAGGCAAGCTCTTATGGAAGTGGATGCCAGTCCTCCTTCCAAGCTTGTTTTAATCGGGGAGCTCCACCCCACTCTCTGTCCGCATTGGGTAGCCAACCATTAATGCATCTGACACATCAGTGTTAACAGCTTTCAGCCTCACCTGATGCTGTGTACTACTACCTCCAAAAACCTGATCTTGGATCAATGATTTAGCTCTGACTCAACAGTAATAAGTGTGTGGGCCAGTAAGCACACCTGAAGTTTGCTCAGTGAGTATACCTGAAGTTTGCTGAAGGAATGAATCTGATCCAGGAACTGACTTCATGTGCCCTCCAGAGATGGCGGACATATTCACATGAGTCAGTCCCCTGTAGCGAAAGATTGAGGCATCAAACTGATTTTAAGTATTTCTCTCTGTCTCTATTCTCTCTCGGTGTGCTCCTATGATTCAGACTGAGATTTGTTGAATCTTTATTCTTTGTAACAATATATTTACTATGAAGTCCATTGTTCATAAATTAGATTCTAAGCTATGTTTTTGTTTCTTAAGATTGAAAACTGAACAAGGAAACACAATACACCAACTCTATTTAAGCAGACAAATTCAAAGACTCACTGATCCTATTAAAGCCACTTCTCAGATAAATTTATCTATGGCCATACCACCCTGAACATGCCTGATCTCATCTAAGATAAATCTGTAGTGCTAGTTTCCTTTAAAAAGTAGAAAACTTAAAATAAAATCAGCAAGCAGAGGGATGAGGGTGTATAGAGGTAGGGGGAGATTAATCATGGGGTTATACAATTTGTTGGCTGGAGAAATGAGGGAAATTGAAAGAATTTGTTTTTGAAAACTGTATTCTAATTTTGTAAATAAACTAGTAGAAAATTTTTAAAAAATAAAATTAGCAAAATTATTACTATTGATATCAGTTTCAATTTATACCAAATGCCTTAGTGACAAAAATCAAACATATTAATTTATCAGACAAGTTTTGACCTGACAAAATGAAATGCTATTCTTCTAGGCAAAGAAGTCTATATAGTAAATTTTCTTTGACTACAGGAAATAATGACTAAGCTCTGATTATTAAGAGAGATAAACTTTTACTCCTTGAATACTAAGTTGTGATTTCTCAAAATTTGAAATAGAAAATGCTTACATGTGATGTTAGTATCACCCATTGCAGCAGCAAGGATATCTTTCTTGCTAGAAATAAATGCAAGAACTTTATCAATACCAATAGCTATGGTGGTTGAAGGGTGGGAGAGATTAAAGTTGACTCTCATCCACATAAGCAATAATGTAGTTAAATACTTAGTGGCCCTTGTTTGTGGCTGCCAGTGTTTCCTTAGAACAAATTGCCCCTTTTAATATATGTGTGTGCTTTGGGGTCAGGGTATAGGAGGGGAGAAAAAGAAATGGGGAAAGTCTGTATTTCTTGGGGTCCTAAGCTCAAATGACACTAGTTTTGGTTTGATTTTTTATAAGGCATTGACAAAAATAATGCCCTGCAATTGACGGAACAGCACTTGGGGTGTTTCAACAAACAGAAGCAGCCCTAGACATGCTCATTATACTATGCTAAGAAATCTGGAAAACAGTTACCTAACCAACTGACTGGAAGAGATCCATATCTGTTTCCATTCCCCAAAAAGGGAATCCAACAAAATGTGGAGATTATCAATGTCATTAATAGCATCTGCAAGTAAAATTTTACAGAGATCTGCCAGAGAGAAGAGGCCATTGCACCAGAGATATCACTGCTGATGTCAGATGGATCATGACTGAATGCAGGGTGTACCAGAAAGATGTCTACTTGTGTTTATTGACTATTCGAACACATTTAACTGTGACTCATAACAAATTAAGGCTAACAGTGAGACGAATGGTAATTCCAGAACATTTTACAGAGACTGGGGCAATGGAGGCAGGTGTGTCAGAGACAGTGAGATTGGCTTCAAGATAGGGCAGGGTTAGATAGAGCTATTGTTCACAGAGTCTATATGAGTTGTAGTTGATTCAATGGCACATAACAATAACTATAACACTTGAAAATTACATACAAACCAGGAAGCAATTGCCTGAACAAAACAAGGGAATACTCCATGGTTTTATTATAAGGAAAAGTGCATGTCAAGGTTGTATCTTTTCTCCATATCGACTTAGCCTGTATGCTGAAAAAAATAACTGGAGAAGCTGGACTACCTGAAGAAGAATGCAGCATCAGGATTGGAAGAAGATTCATCAACAACCTGCATTATACAGACGGCACTTACTGTGCTTACAGTGAAGAAGACTTGAAGCACTTACTGTAGATCAGACTACAGCCTTCACTATGGATTTCATCTCAACATTAAGAAAACAAAACTTCTCACTGATGGACCAATAGGCAGCATCATGATAGAGAAAATATTAAAGTTGTCAACAATTTCATTTTACTTGGATCCACAGTCAACACCCATAGCATTGTTGTTGTTGTTATGTGCCGTCGAGTCACTTGCTACTCATAGCGACCCTATGTACAACAGCCCTAAACTCTGCTCTGTCCTGTGCCAATCGCACTTGTCTCTGACACAACCCATAGCATTAGCAGTCAAGAAATCATGTTGCTTTGGGAAAATCTGCTGTCAAGGATCTCTTTGAAGGGTTAAATAGCAAGGATACCAGTTTAAAGACTAAGATGTGCTTGATCTAAGCCATGGTGTTTTCAAGTGATTCCTATAAAACTTGAGAAAGTATAAGGATGACATAGGAAAAATCGATGCCTTTGAGTTGTGATATTGGAGAAGAATACTGAATATCCCATGGACTTCTAAAAGAACAAACAAGTCTGTCTTGGAAGACATGCAATCAGGGTGCTCTTAGAGGCAAGGATGGGGAAACTTCATCGAACATACTGTGGGAATGTGGTTAGGAGGGGCTAGTCTTTGAAAAAACATTATCTGGTAAAGGTAGAAAAGAAAAGGTCAGAGAAAGGAAGAAAGGGAGGAAAACCTTTAAAGAGAAGAACTGTTGTAGTTATGGTGGCCCAGAGACTATAATAGGCTTGAATAGGATGAAAATGTTGATGATGCAGCAAGATAGGGCAAGGTTCCATAACTGAGTCGGAGGCACCCTAGGACAATCATAAAAATTGATTCGAGGCCTAGAAAACGGGTTAGAATTAGTTTCAAGTGAAAGAGTTGGGCAGTTTATAATATTCAACTTTTGAGGGGAATATAATAATTTTAAAATATAAAATAGAAAGCTGTAACTACTTTTCATTCCCTATCATTTCTCATGCCATGGTGGATGGAGAGGAGATCGAAACTGTCAACAGCTTCATCTTGCTTGTATCCACAATTAACACTCTTGGTATCAACAGTCGGGAAATAAGGAGACACATTGCACTGGAGAAATCTGCAGTTAGAAACCTTTCCAAATTATTGAGGAGTAGTGATGTCAGTTTGAGGACTAAGGTGTGTCTGATTCAGGCCATGGTCTTTCCAATTACTTGCTATGCATCTGAGAGCTGGACATTGAATAAGGATGACAGAAAAAGAATTGACGCTTTTGAGTTGTGGTGTTGGAGAAGAGCACTGAGCATCTCATGAACTGCCAAGAGAATGAAGACATATGTCTTGGAGAAGGTGCAGCCGGAGTGCTCTTTGGAAGCAAGAATGACAAGGCTTCACCTCACATACTTTGGCCATGTTGCTAGGAAGGGCTATTCCTTGGAGAAGGACATGATGCTAGGAAGGGTGGAGGGTCAGCAAAGGAGAGGAAGACCCTCAACCAGATGGTCAACACGGTGACTGCTGCAATGGGCTTTTGTGTGTCAAAGATGTGTGAGGAAGGCGTAAGATAGAACAGGGTTAAAAGGAATATATGATTAGGTATTAATGATGGACAAGAGTCCAGAATAAGAGCTGTATAGTAAATTGGTCTGTGGGAGGGATTGTATAACAATGAAAAAAACTTTTTTCTAAAGAAAAAATGAACTGGTTGGGAAGGGGGCAGGGAGGAAAATGTGCAACAATGAATGAATGGAAATCCAAGTTCTTTATAAACTTAAAATAAAATCTCAATTAAAAAAAAAGAACAGGGTTCAAATCTTTTGTTCATAGTGTCACTATCAGTCGTGACACCTAACAACAACAGACGACAATCATCATCTTCCCAAGAACTTACCAGCTCTAATTCTTATTTTAAAAAAACAACCCCAGCACAATTACCATAAAAAAAACCTTATCTGTGTCTCCACAGAAGGAATTCAATGGAAAAGTATGTGAGAGGCCATTTTGCTACTGTTTTTAATTGTTTTCAGTTTGTTTACCCTTCTAAGAAGTTAGAAGAGCAAACAGTCATTTGAAACCGTAACACACAGATAATAGGCAGTCCCCAAACAGAAACCAATGAATCAACAACATTGGTGGTAGAGGTGTATGTGTGTGAGTGAGTGGGTGCGTTCCTCTGGTAACTTTGCAGTGCCTACATGTGTGGCAGAAAGGATACACTGGTGATTTAGACAGTACAGGAGAGGAAGACCCAGGATGAGATGGATTAATAGAGTAACTGGGACAATGGGGGTTGGTGTGTTGGAGTCAGTGAGACTGGCTCAGGACAGGGCAGGCTTCAGAGCTGCTGTACATAGCATCACAGGTGATTTGACAGCATATAACAACAACAACAGCAACACAAAGCACCTTTTGCACCCCTTGGATATGGGTTATGCACCAAATCAGTGATGGATTCTTTTCAGTTCTATTTTTAATGAGAAGGTGAATGCTTGAGTGTGATAGCAAATAATAAACCCAGGTTATAATGAAACAGTATCTTGAAGTTTCTCAAGCTAGGTTTTTTTAAAATAGAGATAATGAAATAGGATCTGGATTTCAATTTTTTTTTAAGTAAATAGGGTTGTTGTTATTGTTGATTGCCTTCAAGTTGAGCACTACTCATAGCGACTCTATGAGCAAAAGGCCTGAAGCCTTTTTATAACTATTGACATTTATCAAAAATCATCAAGCTTCCAGAGGCATGTTTAAAAATATAAAGAGGGCAAGTTTTTAAGTGGTAATGCTGTCACTTACATTGTGATTAGTTTTGGAACAAAGAAGATTCCCATGAAAAAACAGAAAACATTCAGCATAACAATCAGCTGCTCTTTCTAGTCCTTTCAAGGCCTGACCTCAGGAAAACTGAAGAGAGTGTGTTGGGATTAAACCTAGATGTCTCCTCATTGAAGCTTTCAACTTCCGGCCCTCTACTGAAAAGAAAAATTCCTGCTTCCAACCTCATTTAAAGAGGTGGTACTAAACAGCCAATCATCTATATTTGAAAGTGAATGGAGGGGGCGCTCTGGTGGCCTAGTGGCAAGAAGCTGCACTGCAATCCCAGAGGAACACGTTTCGAATCCACCAGATGCTCTGCCGGAGAAGGAGGCGCAATATCCTCCGGTACCAGCCAGATCTGATTCGATGGTACACGTACACAAAATAATAATTAAAAAAAAAAAATAAAAGAAAGTGAATGGAGGTTTACACACAGAATCACTTTTAGGGTGTTAACAGGAATGAGAAATGAAGGAAGAGTGTAAAATTAGCAGATAAATTGGGTGAAGGGGAAGGCAATACATAATAAAAGGTTGATTGTTGTTGTTGTTATGTGCCGTGGAGTCGCCTGCGACTCATAGCGACTCTATGTACAACAGCCCTAAACTCTGCTCTGTCCTGTGCCAATCGCACCGTCTCTGACACTCCCATCACAATTATCCCAGTCACTGAATCAATCCACCTCATAGAGGGCCTTCCTCTCCTGCGCTGTCCCTCCACCCTCCCAAGCATGATGTCCCTCTCCAAGGACCGGTCTCTCCTCACAACATGTCCAAAGTATGTTAGACGGAGCCTCAGAATCCTTGCCTCCAAGGAGCCACCCGGTTTAACCCTTTCCAGGACAAATCTGTTTGTTTTCCTAGCAGTCCATGGTATTCTCAATACTCTTCTCCAACACCACAGCTCAAAGGCATCAATTCTCCTTCTATCCTCCTTGGTCATTGTCCAACTCTCTGATGCATAACAAGTGATTGGGAAGACCAAAGCCTGTATCAGACACACCTTAGTCTCCGGAGAGACACCATTGCTCTTCAGTACTTTGGAGAGGTCCCTAACAGCAGACTTTCCCATGGGAATGCGCCTTTTAATTTCCTGGCTGCTGGTGCCAAGACTGTTGACTATGGAGCCAAGCAAACTAAAGCTGTGTACAATCTCAATCTCTTCACCATCCATCCTGATGCTGCCAATTGGTCCAGTGGTGAGAATCTTTGTCTTCTTGACATTGAGCCTCAATGCATATTGTAGGCTGCAGTCCTTGACACTCTGCAGCAGGTGCTTCAGGTCCTCTTCAGTTTCAGCAAGCAGGGTTGTGTCATCTGCATAATGCAGGTTGTTGATGAATATTCCTTCAATCCTGCTGCCACATTCCACCTTATAGAGCCCAGACTACCGGATGATTTGTTTCTCCATATAGATTTAAAAGATACGGAGACAGAATACATCTCTGGTGTACATGCTTCCCAATTTTGAACCATGCAGTGGCTCCTTGCTCTGTTCTGATGATTGCCTTCTGGTCCATGTATAGGTTTCGTATAAGCACAATCAAGTGTTCTGGGATTCCCATTCTTCTCAGAGTCAACCACAGTTTGTTGTGATCCACAGTCAAACACCTTTGCCTGGTCAATGAAACCCAGACAGACTTTCTTTGGTACTCTCTGCTTTCAGCCAAGATCCACCTGACATTAGCTACAATATCCTTGGTACCATGGCCTCTTCTAAACTGAGCCTGCACATCTGGCAGTTCTCTGTTGATGTGCTGTTCCAGTCATTTTTGAATAATTTTTAGCAGAGTCTTGCTTGCATGTGATATTAGTGATATTGTTCGAGAATTTCTGCAGTCTCTCATGACACCTTTCTTTGGAATGAAACAAATATAGATCTCTTCTCGTCAGTTGGCCAGGTGGTTGTCCTCCAGATTTCTTGGCACAATTTAGTGAGCGCATTACATTATATATTAGATATTAAAATAGAGTAAAATTTTTCTGCAGAATGCATTCTATTGGTGGCAATTTTTCAGGATGAGGCTAAAGAAAAGAAAACCAACTTTACATTTAAAATTACTTTTTCTTAAACTGTAGCTGATTTTCTAGTAAAACTTAGGCTTCCTCCCCACTGCACTCCTTAGTTGAAGATACAGGGAAAGGACCTTGTGGATTTTCAGGGTGTGGAGTTGTGTTGTACTTGCTGTGGAGTGATTGATGGCGGTGTTACTGGGGGTGTCTGAGATGCAAGTGGGACGAGGGAGCTTGCTGGACAAGCTACAGCAGTGGATATTAATTTCTACTGTCAAATGAGATTCTTTTGTATACTGGAAGGGTTTTATGAGAAAGAAGGCAAATATCTCTTCCCAGGAGAACCAAAAACCCCTTCACTAAGCATTCTTCTTCACTCAAAGTCCTATGCAAAAACAAACAAACAAACAAACAAAGAGAAAACCAAAAAACCCAAACCAAACCACAGTCAGAGTTTTGATAGGAGCATAAATAAGGAAAAACAGAGAAAATACTTGTTCATTGTACACCTTCATTTCCTTCACCAGTGTGTGTGAAAGAATTGAATGTATTTTCTAAGTTTCATTTCTTTCCTTTATAAGCTCTTCCAGTGTTCGCCTACAGTTAATCTCAACAGGAGACTGATTCACAGAGTCTGTGGGCATAATCCAGTGAAGCCCTGTTCATAGGAAGTGAGTGCAGGAGTGACTTCTACACTCCCAGTACCACAGTTCAGGGACTCATAAAAATGGGGCCCCTTTGTGGTCCTTAGGCTCATGGTACAGAGTTTACAGAAGTCACTCAAGGGTTCAAAGACCTTTGATCCCTGCAGTAGGCTAGGTAGAGAAAATATTAAGAAAGAAGAGGGGTGACATTAGCAGGCAAGGGAAACTGGTGATGTAATATCTACACATGCAAGGCCAACTAAAGGTAGGTGGTACGAGAGTTGGACAATGACTAGGAAGGACAGAAGGAGAGTGGGTGCTTTTGAGCTGTGGTGCTGGAGAAGAGTACTGAATGTACCATGGACTGCCAGGAAAACAAACAGATTCATCTTGGAGAGGATTAAACCAAGCTACTCCTTGGAGGCAAGGATTCTGGGGCTTCGTCTGACATACTTTGGACATGTTGCCAGGAGGGACGGGTCCTTGGAGAGGGACATCATGCTTGGGAGGGTGGAGGGACAGCGCAGGAGGGGAAGACCCTCTATGAGATGGATTGATTCGGTGACTGGGGTAATCGGGATGGGTGTGTCAGAGGCGGTGCGGTTGGCGCAGGATAGAGCAGGGTTTAGAGCTGTTGTGCATAGGGTCGCTATGAGTCGAAAACGACTTGACGGCACATAACAACAACAACACCATGGGAGAGAGATGTGCCAGTCAGCTTCCATAAAAACTACAGTCTTGGAAACTCTATGTAGCAATTGTACTTTGTCTTACAGAGCTGGGTCTATGCAATGAAAATTGGTTTGCGGGAGGCATTGGGTAGAGTGAGAAGGCTGGAGCAGGAACAGGTGGGTCTAGGGGGAAAAGAAAAAGGATCAAGAAAGCAAAAATCCTCACCACAGTACCAATAGCCAACATCATGACAGATGAAAAAAAGACTGAAGCTGTCAACAGTTTCATTTTGTGTGAATCCACAATCAACCCTCATAGTAGCAACAGTCAAGATGTTAGAAGAAGGGAGCTCTGGTGGCCTAGTGACAAGAAGCTGCACTGCAATCCCAAAGGTACATGGTTCGAATCCACTAGATGCTCCGCTGGAGAAAGAGGGGCAATCTTCACCTGTGCCAGTAGGATCCAATTCAATGTTACACAACAAGAAGGGGGCAGGGTGGGGGGAGAAAAGAAGTTAGAGGACATGTTGCATTGAAAAAAATATGCTGAAGGACCTCCCCAGAATGCTAAAAAGTGAGGATTTCTACTTTAAGATTTTGCCTAACTGTAGCCATAGTCTTTTCAATGCATTGAACAATGAATAAGGATGACAGAAGAACTGATAGCTTTGAATTGTGGCATCAGCAAAGTATTGAATATCTCATGGACTATCACAATAGATAAATCTGGCTCGAAGAAGGGAGACCAGAAACTCCTTTGAGGCAAAGATGGTGAAACTCTGCCTCACACGCTTTGGGCATGTAGACAAGATGGGCCACCCTTTGGAAATAGGCGTCATGCTTGGAAAGGTGGAGGGTCAGAGAAAGAAGACCCACAACAAGATGGATTTACATAGTGACTGTAACAATGGGCTCAAGCACATCCAAGATTGTGAGCATGGCACAGGATAAGGCAAGGTTTTGATCTGTTTGTTGTTCACAGTCACTGTGAGTCATAGTCAACGGCATATAACAACAACAGAGAAGACGATGAATCATTCAGGGAGAGATTGTGACTCAACCTCAAATTTTTACGTGCATCCAGATTTTTTTTTATTAAATTTTATTAGTATTAATGAACATTTACAGGGATTTTGGGTTTTCATTCCTTCATTGCTGTACCATTCTCTCTA
>NW_006399784.1:18578818-18589811 GCF_000299155.1 Elephantulus edwardii
GATCTGCTTGGATGTCAGCTATGGTCTCTTCAGGGTATATTCCCAGTAGTGGAATTGCTGGGTCAAATGGTATCTCTATTTGCAACTTTTTGAGAACGCGCCATACTGCTTTCCACACGGGTTGCACCATTTTACACTCCCACCAACAGTGAATCAGAGTTCCAGTTTCTCCACAACCTCACCAGCTTGCAGATTTTTAACAAATTTTTACGTGCATCCAGATTTTTAACAAAAGTCATGTGCCTTTAGTCAAAATTCTTTTTTCAAAATCACTCCCCCACTCAACACACATACACACACATGAAAATTCCTTATACCTTAGTTACTTCTCCTTCTTGTCCCTTGTTCACTGGTTACCATCTTCAGATTAGTTTACATTTTCTAAAATTTTATATATAGCCAGAGTTCTTAACCAATGGAGATGCACATCAGCGTGTGTGTGTGCGCATACGCACGTATCTGTTTCTAATTTTATCACAACATGGCCATTTCTTCTTCATCAAGAAGCAATAAGGAATACAATAATAAAGACCTTATCTACCAGACCTGTTTTCAGACCACAGAAAACTATTTTTATGGCTTTTAAGACGCCCTGGGCTTCCTTGAAACACCCATGCACCCTTAATTACTTACACACACTGATGCAGCTAATTGTTACCTTTTTCTTTCTAAAAATTGCGAGTTCACCACCAGTTTAGAATGAAGGTCATATACAGGCTGCTGAATCCTCTGATCAGCAATTGTCCAATGATAACCTAGAAGCTACAGAAGGAATTCTGTCTCTTTATTTACCAAAATACATTCGATTACCACTAGGTCAAAAGGTGTCAAGCATTTTATGTTAGATTCTTTGATAGGGGAAAAAAGAATGTTAAGATTAAAAGCTTAGAAAAGTAATGGTGAATTATTTTTAAGATTGTGTTTATGTGCAACTGACTTCACTGCTGTGGTGGGATAGGAAGATAACCTTCCCAATTCCAATCAAGACATTCCAACTTGGAGCCATTAGCTGGCTGCTTTTACATACTAACCACTAATAGTATCTTCTCCACACTGGCTGCTTCCCTTCTTCCCCACACCATTAATTTTGTTGATTTATGTAGACTTTCTCTCCCATTAAAATGTTCGAGGGCAGGGCTGACTCATTCATCTTCCGTCCGATCTGAGCAGCGCTTGCCTCCCTCCAGGACTCTGACAAAGGCCAGCAGTCAGTGTGTCCAGCCACTAACCTTGTGACCCTCACTGACAGTCAATGACACCAAAGAGCTTCTACTCACTGAAGGCCTGAGGCTTCAGCAGTAATCATCACCGTTTCTGGCAACGCTAAATGCCTTTTATGTGCAACACAGCGAGGGCCACCCTACTATTCAGAGCAGTTCTTGTCCTCACCAGGTTTATACTCTGGAAGGGAACCCGCTAGATGAGACTCAAGCTGTCTGAATCTGGAAAGAAGAGTTCATGAAGAAAATAGCCAGATACAAGAACGTGTTACGGGTGAGCTGACAAAAGAGAGGCGTGCACAGGCCAGTCACAAGAAGCATTTTGGTAGACATGCTGATGCTCGACCCAGAGCAATACATTCTAGTCAGTAAACTGAAAAACGACTTCCGCTTTGACACCACTTAGAAAGAGTGAATGAAATGAGGTTTTGCTACTGAAATTTGATAATGTGACACTATAAGCATGAAGCTTGGATCCTCTCTCAGGGCTATGCTGAAGAGATGAGGCTTTCTGACTGCAAATGAGAAGGGATTTCTGCTTCGGTAGGCTATATGTGAGAAAAAGAGGCTACTGCAAGGGATAGGGAAAAGATAGTATAATCATAAAATTCACTACACTAGGCATTAAACTCTGTAAGAATGTGATTCTTGTTAATTGAGTTGTCTCAGCCACTATCAAACAGAAATTCACATAAAAATGAGTTACAAGAACTAGAATAAATCAAGGTCAGTGCTGAGGTCACTGACAAGGAAGTCTGGAGCAGCCTGGACTTAAGCTACTTGTGTTTAGGGGAGAAAGGCTTGTTTTCACTGCTGTGCTCAGGAACATAAATAGTGACTCGCAAAGCTTGAAAATCTGAAGACAGCACAAGAGCCTCTTACGTCACTGTATTTTTTTTTTCAAAAGGACAAAAGGGCAAGTTAGGACTAGAATCTGCTATAAAGCTTTAGTATTATACTTTCCTTTGCCTTGTGAATTTAAATAATGTCTCCTATATTTTTAAAAAAGTTATTATATTTATAAGCTGCTACTGTGTTTCTCTTGTTTTCTGACTGGCTTAACAGGACAAAATGCTAAGATTTACAATGAAAATGCTTTGTACCTTAATGAAGTTTAGAGAAAACAAAGACATTAGGGACATTTATTAAAGATTATAATGTAGATAAAGATGATAAGGAAAGGCGTGCCCTTCTCAAGTGGTCAACAGCAATCCAAAAGAAAAGGTTAGCATCCACTTCAGGATCATCAGAACCTTCTAGAGTGTTAGTGGAATCAGGTGATGAAAGTCAACATGGGTAAGTTGACCAGTCATTCAGCAAATACTCATGACCGTTTAAACTTACACATATTTTTTTCAACTCACTTGATATTATCAGTGATTATATAGAAACCATTGCCATGGTTAAAACTCAGCTCACAAAACACGCTCTGGACTGTTTGCTGCTTCTATTATTGATGCATATTACTCAGGAAATTTTAAGTCACAGGATTTCCCCGGTTCTTACCCAGGATAGAAAACAGAATTTGAGAGCAAATTAGACATTCTGTATCAATTAGGAGAAAGTACAAAAAATTTTATAATTTAAACTGTTAATTGTGAAGTTAACAGATTAACTACACCAGTGGTCCCACAGGAGAAAGAGGCCACTCTTTCATTTACAGAAGTATGCTTCTGTAAAGATTTACAGTCCTGGAAACCCTAAGGGGCAGTTTTATTTTGTTCTAAATTGTCACTGTGACTCAGAACTGACTCAACAGGTGGGTTGGGTGTGATTTTAGTTTTAAAGCTTTAAGATACTTCACCAATTTAAGAAGTAAAGTTAGCAACAAGTTGGTCAGCTCATAAAATATCCTTTTTACCTGAAAGTGAATTATTAAAAATTATCATTTTAACAAGTCTAATTTGTTATAATCGATGAAGCTGCAAATGGCTAAAATTTAATATCTCCATCTCATTAAGACTCCATTCCCATACAAGGAAGTCTTATTAATACAATCCTTATTCAACTGTATGTACAACCTTATTCAAATATCTATCTATCTATCACTGCAAGAGTTAAAGATGAAGAAATTGAGGATTTCTACCACCTTTTGTAGCCTGAAATGGATCTAACACACAATCAAGATGTATTAATAGTAACTGGTTACTGGAATGCTGAATTTGGAAAAAAAAGAGAAAGAATTGGTTGTTGAAAGATATGGCATTGGTGACAGAAATGAACCTGCATGATATAATTTTGCACAATGAATTCATTGTAAATACTTTTTTTAGAAAACAAAAATTGTGACGATATACATGGACTTTACTTGATGGACTACACAGAAATCAGATTGTCTACGTCTGGGGAAGGAGACATGTGAGAAGCTCAATATCAGCAGCCAAAACCAGGCCAAGGGCCGACTGTAAAACAGACCATCAACCATTCACATGGAAGCTCAAATCGAAGTTGAAGAAAATTAATACAAATCCACCAGAATGAAAATATGGCCATAATTGTATCACAAATGAATTTAAAAACCATTTAAAGAACAGATTTGATGTATTGAACACTAATGACTGAAGATCAGATGAGTTGTAGGAAAATATCATCCATGAAGAAAACAAGTCAACAAGGATGGGGAGAAAGAAAAGACCAAATTGGAGGTCAGCAGAGAGTCTCAAAGTTACACTAGAACAAAGAGACACCAAAACAAAGGAGGGAATGCTGATGGAAGAGATATGAACAGAAGATTTCAATTGGCAACTCGAGAAGACAGAGCAAAGTATTATAATGAAATGTGCGAGGAGCTGGAATGAGAAAACCAACAGGGAAGAACGTGCTCACATTTCTTAAGCTGAAAGAACTGAAGAACAAATTCAAGCCTTGAACTGCAACACTGAAAGACTTGGTGGGCAAAATATTGAACGGTGCAGGAAGCATTCAAAAAAGATGGAAATAAAATACAATTGCTACACCAAAAACAAATGGTTAACACAGAACCTTTTAAGGAAGTAGCGTAAGATCAAGAACCAATAGTACTGAAGAAAGAAGTGCAAGCTGCACTGAAGCATTGGCAAAAAATTGAGCCTAGGATTTGATGGGTTACCAGTTGAGGTGTTTCAGGAAACAGATGCAACCTTGACTTGTTAACTGGTCTCTGCCAACAAATATGGAAGATGGTTACCTGGCCAATTGAGATTTATATTGGTTCTCACTGCCCTCAAAAAAGTTGATTCAACAGAATATGGAAACCATCAAACAATATCATTAACATCACACGCAAGTAAAATCTTGCTGAAGATTGTTCAAAATGGCTGGAACTTCCGGAAATTCAAGCTCAATTCAAACAAGACCGTTGAACAGGGGACATCACTGCTGATGTCAGACAAATCTTGGCTCAAAGCAGATACTACCAGAAGGATGTTTAGTTGTATTTTACTAATTGTGCAAAGGTATTTAGCTGTTAAGATCATAACGAAAGAGGGCTAACACTGGGAAGAATGAAAAACCCCAAACACTTAATTGTGCTCATGTGAAACCTACATCTAGGCCAAGCAGAACAAAGGAACACTTCATGGTTTAAAATCAGAAAAGATGTATGACATGGTTGCATCCTTACTCTATAACTATTCAACCTGTATGCTGAGCAAATGATTAGTGAAGATGGATTATATGAAGAAGAATGTGGCATCAGGATTGGAGGAAGGCTCATTAACGACTTGTATTATGCAGATGACACAACCTTGCTTGCAGAAAATGAAGAAGATTGGAAGCACTTACTGAAGAAGATCAAAGACTACAACCTTCAATATGGGTCATATCTCAACATCAAGAAAATAAAAGTCCTCATCACTGGGCCATAGACAACATCATGACAGATGGAAAAAAGATTAAAGTTGTCAATTATTTCCTATTACTTGGATTCACCATCAATATCCATGTTGGCAGTAGACAAGAAAGGAAAAAGATTTGCTGTATTGGGGAAACCCACTGTGAGAGTCCTTGCCAAACTTCTAAAGAGTAAGAATTAAGTTTACAGATATACTGCCTGGTATTTTCAATTGCTACCTATGCATCTGAAAGTTCAACAATGAATGAGGAAGACAGAAGGAGAGTCAATGCCTTTGAGTTGTGGTGTTGCGGAAGAGTATTAAATATCCTGTGGACTGCCAAAAGAACAAATAAATCTGGCTTGAAAGAAGTTGTAGCTCAAGTACTCCTTAGAAGCAAGGATAGTGAAACTTCATCTCACTTACTTTGAGCATATTTTTCAGGAAGAACTAGCCCTTGGAGAGAAGATACTACATTGGGAAAGGTAGAGATTCAGGAACAGAGAGGAAGATTCTCAATGAGATGGATAGAAATAATGGGCTTGAGCAGGACAGAGATTATGAAGATACACCGGGCAAGGTTCAGGTCTGTTCAAAGGATCACTATGAGGAGGAGTAGACTTGATGGCATCTAACAACAACAACAACACTTCACTGCCATCAAGTTGTTCGATTTGAACCACCTTTGGGTCAGCAGCACAACTTCCTATGAACTACGTTTATTTATGAGAGGTAAAAACATTTAAAGTAGAACCACCAGTATTAAGGCAATGTTTCGTGTCGGACTTAATCTTACTCTAATTTTAAATTGCTATTTTGTTGTTGTTACATGCCATCACCTGTAATTTACAATGACCCTATGTACAATAGCTTTGAACTCTGCCCTACCCTGACCCAATCTCATTGTCTCCAACACATCTACCCTTATTACTCCAGTTACAGTGTCAATCCATCTCATTTGGGGTCTTCCTCACCTGCACTGTCCCTCTACCTTTCCAAGCATGATGTCCTTCTCCAAAGACTAGTCCCTCCTGGCAACAAGTATGTGAAACAGAGTTTCAAAATCCTTGCCTCCAAGGAGCCACTTGGTTTCACTCTCTCCAGGACAGACCTGTGTGTTCTCTTGGTAGTCCAAGGCATTTATGTTCAATACTCTTCTCCAGCACCACAACTCAAAGGAATCAATTCTTCTGTCATCCTTAGTCATTGTCCAGCTCACCAATGCATGGAAAGGAATACTGAAGACCATGGCCTGGATCAGGCACACACCTAGACTGTCATTGTTACTCTTTAGCACTCTGGAGAGGTCTCTGACAACAGGCTTTCCCAGTGCAACTCATCTTTTGATTTCCTGACTGCTGGTGCCAAGAGTGTTGACTGTGGAGCTGAACAAGATGAAATTGTTAACAGTCTCAATCTCTTCTCCATCTATCATGGTGCTTCCAATTAGTGCAGTGGTGGGAATCTTTGTTTTCTTGATGTTGACTTGCAATACATTCAATACATATTGAAAATTATTTATATATTGGCCATCTGGATAGTCTCTTACAATGTGCATGTTAAGTCCCTTGTCTCTGCAGATGAGGCCACCATGCAAATGGTGAAATGTTCAACTACTAACTGAAGCATTGGCAGTTTGAATTTTCCCAGCAACACCTCAGAAGTATGGCCTGGCAATCTTTTTCAGAAAGATTCTAAAAAATCTTCACCGGGGCAATTAAAAAGACCATTCTTTGTATCAGATGTGCCTTAGTCATCATGTGACATCTTTCCTAATTAAAACTTTAAGGACACCTTTCAGAGAAAATTTGTCTAATGCAATACATTGCTTGGTTTCTTGACTACTGTATTTATGAATGTTGGTTAATGATCCAAGTAGAAAGAAATTATTGACAACTTCATCTTCATTTATCATGTAGTTTATTGGTATAGTTGTAGAGACTTTTGCTTTCTTCAGTTTAGATAGAACCCAAACTGAATGCTGTAGTCTTTAATCTCCATCAGTAAATGCTCCAAGCTGTCTTCAACAAGTAAAGTTGTATTATCTGCCTGTCATAGGTTCTTAATGAGTTCTCCTCTGATTCTGATGCCATGTTCTTCTTTGTATAGTCCAGTTTCTTCAATCATCAGTAGACAAACTGAATAAATAAAATCAAAGACACAACCCTGCTACACACCTTTTCCTATTTGAATACAACATTTTTATGGTATCATGGTAATATTCTGCTTTCCTTCAGAGTTTTACCATTGGTGATCCTGTGTACATAATTTATTTCAATTATAAAACAACAACACTTATATATTGCCCATTGCTGACTTGCCAGTGGGTTTTCAGAGGCTGTAGGGCGCTCTGGGGGCCTGATGGTAAGAATCTGTGCTGCAATCCCAAAGGCATGAGGTTCAGATCTGCCAGCTGCTCCATGGGAGAAGCATGGGCAATCTCCTCCTGTTCAATAACTGCTTCTGAAAACCTGTTGGATGGTCAACTATTTCTGACTCGATGGTTCACAATAACAACCACAAGTCATATAATAGAAGATCGCTCCTGTCGAGCAGCTCATAGATTTAAACCATATGCTTTTGATTTGGTAACATTAACTCCTTACTACTCAGTCACCAGAACTGCCTTTAATCTAGTGAGAGTAAATATTTATATTGTTGTTAGATATCCTTAAGTCAGCTCTGACTCAAAGCAACCATATGCCCATAAGATCAAAATCCTGACCAATCCTGCGCCATCCTCACAATCTTCACCATGCTGAACTGTTGAAGTTGCTATGTCTATCCATCTCATTGAGGGCCAGGATTCCTCTCCTTTGTTGATGGTCACTTCTAACATCATATCCAAAGTTTGTGAGACAAAGTCTTTGCTTCTAAGGAGCTCTCTAGTTGCTAAGACAGATATTGTTTATTCTTTGTGCAGTTCATAACATAATATATATTCTTTGGCAATACCACAATTCAAAGGCATCAATTTAATCTTCCTTATGAAAAGTTCAACTTTCGTGCATATGAAACAATTGAAGGATGGTTTGGGACACCTTAGTTTTTTAACCGGCATCTTTATTCTTTGTCACTTTAAAATTTGCCCAAAGCAATGATGTCGTTATTTCTCGACTGCTGCTGCCATGGATGTTGGTTGTGAATGCAAGTAAAATGAAATCCTCGACAACTTCAGAATTTTCTCCATGGTGTTGCCCATTGGCCCAGGTGTGAAGATTTTTGTTTTCTTTCTGCTTGGGTGAATCCTTGCTGAACGTTTTCATATCTTCTCCAGTAAGTGCTTCAGTGTCTCTTCAATTTTCATAAGTAAGGCTGAATCATGTGCAATGCAATATATTCCTTGAAGGAAAGAATAAAAATTACTTGCCTGAAACTTTAGGTGGCTTTTTATAAAAACTTTCTGATGTAGACTTAGAAATCCTAAAGAAAGAGTAAAAGTTAAATTGTTGCAATTGTTATGTGTTGTCCAGTCTGGACAGACTCATGACTGACCCTCAAGTAGATTCTCAGAGGCTATAAACCACACAGGAGGAGGTTGTCTTTCCATTTGCAGCTGGTAGATTCAAACTGCCCGCCTTTGGATATAGATTATATAAACAAATTATACGGAGTACTTCATACATTATTATAAAAACAGCTTTATAACTGAAAAGTCTTAGGAAGGCAGATAGGTTATAAGGATTCCTGTTTCTCTCTCTACATCCTAATACATTACACCTTTTATTTACAGTGAGAGTTTGCTCTTTCAGTAATCAAAGCTTCAACAGTAAAGATTTGTATGGTTTACATTTTTTTTTCTTATGCCCCTCCACAATAACAGGAGTACATTTCACTCCCAAACGTTTATACAGATACATACACTCATACTAAGAGCAAAGTGTTTTAAAAGTTTAAAGTATGGAAGGGAACTTCTGCCTCAATCAACAAATGAAATGTCATTCTTCCTCAAGAAGCAACACTTTGTGGGGAACAATAACTGCAGAACGCTACAACTTTTGTGTCAGAATCTTTGATGGAAAATGCTTTTGGCAAAGCCTGGCTTGCACCCTAACAAAAGAAAGGTCAGTTTAAAAAATTTTTTTATTTTGATGGAAGTTTAATTTGTAAGAAATGCCACTGAAGTTCTTTGCTCTGGTGGCATGGTAATTAGCTGCCCTGAAACAAAGTTCTGATTCCTCTTCTTGTGTACTCCTCAGTGACTCCTGACTCATAGTGAACCTGTAGGAAACAGCAGGATTGCCCCGTAGGGTTTTCCAGGGCTGGTAAACTTTATGGAAGCCGACTGGCTTTCTTATCTTTTTCTTGATTTCAAACCGCCAAGCTTTGGGTTCACAACTGAGCACTTAACCACTGTGGCAGCCCGTTTCCTTTTCTCATATGGTTGATCTCCTCTTTCCATATCAGAGTTAACACCAGAGTAACAACCAGTTTTCATTCAATATACAGAAACTGTTAGGAGTCAATCTTTATCTCACAAAAACAAAGCTGAGCTTCATGGCTTCCTGTACATGCAGAGGGCCACTTGGCAATGTGTTGTAAAGGCCCATTTATGCCAGGAAACCTGTTGAGCAGGAAACTTTCAAGTGGGAACATCCAACAGAACTTAATTAAGCTCTTCAAAAGAGGCAAGTTGTTTGCATTGCCCTTCTATTTTTAAAATGTCTTGTTATATTTTAAAATCACTAAAGAAACTTGTGCTCTTGGAAATTTTTGCAATAAGGAGTCCTGGTGGCATAGTGCATAACATATCAGGCTAATAACAAAAAAGTTGGCAGTTCAAATCTGCCTTCAACTCCCTGGAGAAAGATGATTCATCTCCTCCCATAAAGATTTACAGCCTCGGAAACTCACAGGAGAGTTTGTTTTCTAGTTCACAGTGCTTGTTTTGTTTGAAAATATGCTTAACTTAAGTTTTTCTATTAAGAGAACAAATTATATTTATTGTTACTGTGGCAATTTTGTAATTGTGCCATATATTATATTTGTTCCCATTCCAAAGAAGGGTGACCCAACAGAGTGAGGAAATTACCGAATAATATTATTATTATCACGTGCAAGCAAGATTCTGCTGAAAATTATCCAAAAAATGACTAGAGCAACATGTCAACAGAGAACTTCCAGATGTGCAGGCTGGGTTTAGAAGAGGCTGTGGTACTAGGGATATTATAGCTAATGTTAGATGGATCTTGGTTGAAAGCAGAGAGTACTGGAGGAATATCTATCTATCTGTGTTTCTACGCAAAGGCATTTACTACACAAAGGCATTTGACTGTATGGATCACAACAAACTGTGGTTGACTCTGAGGAGAATGGGAATCCCAGAACATTTGATTGTGCTCATGGGAAACCTATAATTGAACCAAGAGGCAGACATCAGAATAGAGCAAGGAGACATTGTTGTTGTTGGTGTTGTTAAGTGCCGTCGAGTCACAGGCGACTCATAGCGACCCTATGAAGGAGAGTCCTCGACGCTTGGGTGCCTTTTATCCTCTCTCCAGGTTCATAGTTTCCGGAGGCAAGCTATTATGGAAGTGGATGCCACTCCTCCTTCCAAGAAGGAGACATTACATGGTTGAAAATTGGGAAGGGTGTCCGCCAGGGATGTATTCTGTCTCCATACTTTTTCAATCTATATGCAGAACAAATCATCCAGGATGCTGGGCTGTACGAGGAGGAATGTGACATCAGGGTTGGTGGAAGATTCATCGACAATCTGCATTATGCAGACGACACAACCCTGCCTGCTCAAACGGAGGAGGACCTGAAGCGCTTGCTGCAGAAAGTCAAGGACTGCAGCCTTCACTATGGATTGAAGCTCAAACATCAAGAAACTGGATGAAATATGTTTACGGCATTGAAGTCTATAGGGGAGAGAGTAGTCTAAAAGTATTATATTTTAGGGCATTATTTTTATCGTAGGAGTACGCAATGAGGGTTGCAGAGTGGATTATATTTGGG
>NW_006399784.1:18590091-18621324 GCF_000299155.1 Elephantulus edwardii
CAAACAACACTCTTGGCACCAGCAACCAGGAAATCAAGAGACAATGTGCATTGGGAAAGTCAACTGTCAGGGACCTCTCCAGAATTCTGAAGAGCAATGATGTCAGGCTGTAGACTAACGTGCAAGGATATTTCAAAATCTGAAAATAATACAACACAATTTATCATATATATAAAACAAAGAGAAAAGATTCATATGATCATCTCAATCAATGCAGAAAGGACATTTGGTAAAAAACCACACATTTTCCTGATAAAAACTCTTAGCAAAATAGGATAGATTGGAAATTTATCAAGATAATAAGATAATCTACGCAAAACCAACAGTTAACATTATTCTTTTAAAAAATTTTTTTAATTTTGTTATTTTTTGTGTATGTACCATCAAATCAGATCTGACTGGTACAGGAGGAGATTGCCCCTCCTTTTTCCAGCAGAGCATCTGGTGGATTCGAACCGCATACCTCTGGGATTACGGTGCAGCTTCTTGCCACTAGGCCACCAGAGCTCCCTCAGATAACATTATTCTTAATGAAGAAAGATTCAGAGCATGCCTATTATCCCCTCATTATTTCTTTATTGTACTGGAAGTTCTAGACAGAGAACTATGACAGGAAAGGGAAGTGAAGGATATCACAATTGAAAAATGAACAAGTAAAACTTTTCCACTCTCAGATGATAGTTGTTGTTGTTGCTGTTATGTGCCGTTGAGTCACCTGCAACTCATAGTGAGCCGATGTACAAGAATCCTAAACCCTGCTCTATCCTCTGCCAATCTTATTGTCTTTGACACACCTACTCCCATTACCCAAGTCTCTGAATCAATCCATCTCATCAAGGGTCTTCCTCTCTTGTGCTATCCCTCTACCCTCCCAAGCAAGACGTCCCTCTCTAAGGACTGGTCCTGTCTTGCAACATGTCCAAAGTATGTCAGACAAAGGTGCACCTTATCCAGGCCATGCATGCTCTTTGCAATTACCTGCTATGCATCAGAAAGCTGGACAATGACTAGGGATGCTAGAAGGAGAATTGATGCCTTTGAGCTGTGGTGCTGGGGAAGAGTATTGAATACACCGTGGACTGCTAGGAGAACAAACAGGTTTGTCCTGGAGAGGGTGAAGCTAGGCTACTCCTTGGAAGCAAGGATTCTGAATCTTCGTCTGACATACCGATGATATAAATTTGCATATACAAAATCCCATAGACTCCTCAAGACAGTTACTAGGACTAATAGGAGAATTCAGCCGAGAGGTAGGATACAAGAACAACTCATAGTAAACAGTGCGGTTCCTCTACACTAACAAGGATAATTCAGAGAAAATCAGGAAAAGAACATAATTTATAATAGCTCCCCAAGTAATAAAATGCCTAAGAATAGACCTAACCAGACACGTGAGAGACTCAGACAAGGAAAACCGTAAAACGCAACTGCAAGGAACCAGAGGACATCCAAATAAATGGGAAACAGTCCACACTCCTGAGTTGAAAGATTTACTATTGTAAAAGAGTCAGTAATACTCAAAGTGATCATAGATAAAATCCAGTCCTAATTCAAATCCCAACAACATTCTTTAATGAAATAAAAAATGAATCTCCAACTTCATGTGGAAAAGAAAGAGAGTTAAAGCATTACTAAAGAAGAGGAACAAAGTAGGATTTCTCACACTTCAAGATTCCAAGTTACTATACAGCCATAGGGAGTTCGGGTGACTTAGTAGTATGGAATTATGCTGCCAGTACAAAGGTACAAGGTTTGAATCCACCAGCTGCTTCATGGGAGAAAAGTGGACAATCTCCTTCCAAGCGATTTATTGCCTCTGAAAACTCACTGGAAGGTCAGGTATGGGTTGGTTCCAACTCCATGGTACACAATAACAGTACACAATAATGAGATCAAAATAGCCTGGTACTGCTGCAATGACATACACAGAAATCAATGAAGCAGAATTCAGAATCCAGGAGTAAATCCATCCATCTATAGGCAACTGATATTTGATAAAGAGTCAAACAAAGTCTATTTAATGGGAAGAATAATTGTCTGTAACAAAACTGGAAAACCATTTGCAGATAAATGAAATGTGATCTACTTAACACTACTGACAAAAAGTAGCTCAAAATGGATCAAAGATTGCAACGTCAAAGCTAAAACTATAAAGTTCCTGGAAGATTAACACAGAGACAAAACCTGGAAGTCAAAACTAGCTGACCAAATACTACTAGGAATGCATGAGCAATAGAAGGTAAATTAGATGTCAGCAACCTCCTTAAAGTGAAACATTTCTATTCATCCAATGGTTTTACCAAAAGAGCAAAAAGATAATTTACAGACTGTTGTTGTCAATTGCCTTCAAGTTGAGCACGACTCTAGCAACCCCATGAAATAAAAAAAGGCCTGAGCCTCTCTACAACTATCAACATTTATCAAAGTTCATAGTTTCCAGAGGCAAGCTATTTAGGAAGTGGATGCTTCTCCTGCTTCCAAACCTGTCCTAGTACGATGTTATGTGCCATTGAGTCCCCTGCGATGTATAGCAACCTTATGTGCAGCATCTCTGAACCCTTCCCTGTCCTGAATCAGTCTTACTAATTCCAACACACCAACCCCTATTGTCCCAGTTACTGTATCAATCCATCTCATCTGGGGTCTCCCTCTCCTACACTGTCCGTGCACCCTTCAGAGCATAATGTCCTCCAGGGGACGATCTCTCCTGGTTGTATACCAAAGTAAGTGAGGAGGAACTTCAAAATCCTAGCCTCCCAGGAGAGACTTGGTTTCACCCTCTCTAGGAAAGACCTATTTGTTTTCTTGGCAGCACGTAGTATGTTCAAGACTCTTCTCCAGCACCACAACTCAAAGGCATCTATTCGTCTGTCATCCTTAGTCATTGTCCAACTCTCTGAAGCATAACAAGTAATTGAGAAAACCATGGCCTGGATTAGGTGCACCTTTGTATCTAGACTGGCATCATTGCCCTTCAGCACTCTGTAGAGGTCCATGACAGCAGATTTTCCCAATGCAATTCGTCTTTTGATTTCCTGAGTGCTGGTGTGAAGGGTGTCGATTGTAGATCTTTGATCTTTTGCAGCAGGTCTTCTTCAGTTTCAGCGAGCAAGGTTTGTCATCTGCATATCGTAGGTTGTTACTGAGTCTTACTCCAATATTAATGCCACATTCCTCAAAGGGGGTAAAAATCTTTGGCAACAGTAGAGTTGACAAGAATTTTTGTTGTTGTTTGTTGTTATGTGCAGTCAGGTTGCCTGTGACTCATAACAACTCTATGTACAACAGACCTAAACCCTACTCTATCCTGTGCCAATCTTATTGTCTCTGACACACTTATACCCATTACCCCAGTCACTGAGTCAATCCATCTCATCCAGGGTCTTCTCTTGTACTATCCCTCCACCCTCTCAAGCATGATGTTCCTCTCCAAGAACTGGTCCCTCCTTGCAATATGTCCAAAGGATGTCAGAAAAACTTTCACAATCCTTGCCACCAAGGAGCAGCCTGGTTTAATCCACTCTAGGATGAACCTGTTTGTTCTTCTAGCAGTCCATGGTATATATTCAATACTCTCTTCTAGCATCACATCTCAAAAGCATGAATTTTCCTTCTATCATCCCTAGGCATTGTTAAAGTTATAAAATATATAGAAAATTAGGGAATAAATAATGAACACTGCATTTAAATAGATGAGGGAAAGAACTGTCTAAAAGAAATATATGATTAGTTATTATCTATATGACTTCAGTCCGGAATAAGAGGTGCATAGAAAAGTGGGCTGGGGTAGGAAGGAGGGAGGAAATTGTGTAACAATAAAATAATCTTTTTAAAGAGAAAAGTGGACTGGGGGTGGGGGTATGGAGGTAAATGGACAATAATGAATGAATGGAAATCCTACTTTTCTGTAAACTTTCATCAAAATATCAATATATATATGGAAAACCTCAACAACAAAAAATATGCAGTCCAGTAAAAAATGGACAAGGGACATAAATCATTCACCAAAAAGAACACTCAGGTGGAACAAATGTGAATCTTGCAATTATTAGCCATTTTTGTTGTTGTTAGGTGCTGTCGAGTATGACTCACAGCTACCCTACACAGATTTGAATCCTGCGCCATCCTCACAAGAAGAGATGCAATTCATAACTGCAATTAGATATCATTCTACTTTTGCAAATTGACAAAGGAAAAAATAACAGACAACAACAAATGCCACTGAGACTGGAGAGAGTGAGACCCTTATACATTGCTGGTAGGATTGTAAAATGGTACACCAGTACAGAAAAATGGTACAATTCTTCCTCAAAAAGTTGTAAGTATAGACCCAGACAACTTTAAAAGCAAATAGCAGAAACAAAAAAATTTTATGTTGTGCAGATGACACAATCTTACTTGCTAAGAGTGAGGAGACTTTGAAGTGCTTGCTACAAAAGATGAAGGACACAATCAAGAAGAAAAAATCATCACCACTGGACTGATAAGCAACATGATAGATGGAGAAAAGAAGTATATTGTCTTAAATTTGATCTTGCTTTGATCCATAGTCAACATGGTACCAGCAGTCAGGACATCAAGAGCTCCTGTCTGAAGCAGTCAGATTCCTGAAGACATTGCATTGACTGAAACCGTTCAATTACAAAAGGGCAAATTGTATGACCTCACTTATATGAAAAGGCAGACCATAATTTCTTAGTGGTTTCCAGGGATAGGAGGGATGGAGACAGTGAGGTTAATAGTAATGAAAAAAATTCATTTCAGGTAGCAAGAGTTAATGTTTAAGAAAGGAAGAAGTTCAAGTTGCACTGAAGACACTGGCAAAAATAAGGCCCCAGGAATAGATGGAATACCGTTGACATTTTTCAACTAACAGATGTAACCCTGGATGTACTCACAAGTTTACGCCAGGAAATTTGGAGGGCAACTGACTAGCTGCCTGATTGGAAGAGATCCATAACTGTTTCCATTCTCAAGAAAGGTGATCCAGCAGAATGTGGAAATTATTGAACAAGATCATTAATATTACATATAAGCCAAATACTGCTAAAGATAATATAAAAATGACTGGAACAGCATATCAACATGGAACTGCAAGAAGTTCAAGCAGGATTTAGAAGAGGCTGTGACACCAGGGATATCATTGCTGATGTTAGATGGAGTCTGGCTAAAAGCAGAGAATATCAGAAAATGTCTGTGTTTTACTGGCTATTCAAAGGGATTTGACTGGATCAACACACTATGGCTAACATTTAGAAGAATGGGAATACTGGAACACTAAATTGTGCTCACATAAAATCTATAGCTAGCTGAAAGGAATACTGTTTGGTTGAAAATCAGGAAGGGTGTGCATCAGGGGTGTATCCTTTCTCCATAACTATTCAAATAATTTGTGAAGCTGGATTCTGAAGAAGACTGTGGCATCAGGATTGAACAAAGACACATTAACAACTTGAGCTATGTAGATGACAAAACCTTGCTTGCCAGATGCAAGCAGGATCTGAAGTGATTGTTACAGAACATCAAAGACTATAGCCTTCAATATAGATTGCATCTTAACTACAAGAAGACAAAGGGCCTTATCACTGAGCAAGTGGGCAACTTCACGATAGCTAGGGAAAGGATTGAAACTGTTAATGATTTCATCTTACATGGATCCCTTGGTTCCAGCACGCAGGAGATGAGACATATTGCTTTGGGCAGTTTACAGATGCATCCTTGAATGTGCTCAGCAGTCTATGCTTGGACATTTGGAGGACAACTGTCTGGCCAATGGATTGGAAAAAGTCCATATTTGTTACCATTTCCAAGAAAGGTGATCCAACTGAGTGTGGAAAAGATCAAATTATATCATTACTATAACATGCAAGCAAAATACTATTGAAGATCATTAAAAAAATGGCTAGAACAGCACATAAATAAGGAACTTCCAGAAGTTCAAGCAGAGTTAGAGGAAGGTGTAGCACCAGGGATATCATTGCTGATGCCAGATGGATCCTGGCTGAAAGTAAACAATACTAGATGAATGTCTGTGCTTTATTGACTATGCACAGGCATTTGACTGTGTGGATCATAACAAGTTATGGCTAACACTGTGAAGAATGGGAATCCCAGAGCACTTAAATGTGCTCATGCAAAACCTATACCTATACCTAGACCATAAGGCTGTTGTGTGAACAGAACAAAGGAACAAGTGTTTTCATGGTTTCAAGTTAAGAAGGGAGTGCGCCAGGGTTGTATTATCTCTCCATATCTATTCAATCTTTATGCTGAGCAAATTATTCGAGAAACTGGATTCTCTGAAGAAGAATGTGGCATCAGGATTGAAGGGAGATTCATCAATAACCTGCATTATGCAGATGACATTACCTTGCTTGTTGAAAGTGAAAAGGACTTGAAGTACTTGTTGCAGAAGATCAAATAAATAATACAACCTTTAATACTTTAATGATTAAATACTCTCAATGTTTTTTGAGAGAGTTGGACAGTGATTAGGGTTGATAGAAAAAGAATTGATGCCTTTGAGCTGTGGTGTTGGAGAAGAGTGTTGAATATACCATGGATTGCTAGGAAAACAAACAGGTTCGTCCTGGAGAAGGTGAAGCCGGAATGCTCATTGGAGTCAAGGATTCTGAAGCTTCGTCTGACATACTTTGGGCATGTTGCAAGGAGGGACTGGTCCTTGGAGAGGGACATCATGTTTGGCGAAGGAGAGGAAGACTTTTGATGAGATGGATCGATTCTGTGACTGGAGCGGTGGGAATAAGTGCATTTGAGATGGCTAGGTTGGCACAGGATAGAAGAACGTTTAGAGCTCTTGTACATAGGGTCGCTATGAGTCGCAAATGACTCGATGACACATAACAACAACAACAACAACAACTCTCAATGTCAAGAAAACAAAGATTCTTACCACTGGACAGATAGAGAAAAGGCTGAAACTGTTAACAACTTCATCTTCCCTGGAGCTACAATTAACACCCCTGGTACCAGAAGTCAGGAAATGTATTGCCCTGGGAAAGTCAGCAGCCAGGGACCTCTCCAAATTATGGAGGAGTAATGATGTTAATTGGAGGACTATGGTATATATGATTCAGGCCATGGTCTTTCTGATTACTTGCTGTGCAGATGACAGAAAAATGGATGCCTTTGAGCTGTAGAAGAGTACTGAACATTCAATGAACTGCCAAAAGAAGAAGCAAATATGTCTTGGAGAGGGTGCAGCCAGAGTGCTCTTTCAAGGCAGAGATGATGAGGCTTGACTTCACCTACTTCAGGTATGTTGCTAGGAGGGGCTATTCCTTGGAGAAGGACATGATGCTCAGAAAGGTCTAGGGTGGGTGAAAGAGAGGAAGACCCTCAACCAGGTGGAGTGACATGGTGACTTCCCCAACGGGCTCTAATGTGTCAGGAATTGTGAGGACGGGACAAGACAGGACAGTGTTCAGATCTGTTGTTCATAGGGTCGCTATGGGTTGCGCTATACTTGATGGTACGTAACAGTAAAAATAATTGCTGTGGGCAAGTCCAGTGTTAGGGACCTCTCTAAAATATTGAAGAGCAGTGATGTCAATTTGAAGACTAAGATGTGCCCGATTTAGGCCAGGGTCTTTTCAAGTATTTTCTATGCATCTGAGAGATGGATAATGAATAGGAATGTTTGTGGTGTTGGAGAAGAGTACTGGATATCCCATGAACTGCCAAAAGAATGAATTGGTGTGTCTTGGAAAGGGTGCCACCAAAGTGCTCCTTGGAGGCAAGGATTACAAAGCTTCATCTCTCACACTTTGGACATGTTACTAGGAGAGACTATTCCTTAGAAAAGGCTATCATGGTTGGGAGGGTGGAGGGTCAGCAAAAGAGAGAAAGGCCCCCATTAAGATGGATTGCCCCAGTGACTGTAGCCCTCGGCCCCCTGCCCGGGGCGAGCCGTCGCGGCCCTCTACCCGGGGCGGGCTGCCCTCGGCCCCCTGCCCGGGGCGAGCCGTCGTGGCCCTCTGCCCGGGGCGGGCTGCCCTCGGCCCCCTGCCCGGGGCGAGCCGTCGCGGCCCTCTACCCGGGGCGGGCTGCCCTCGGCCCTCTGCCCGGGGCGAGCCGTCGTGGCCTTCTGCCCGGGGCGGGCTGCGCTTGGCCCCCGGCTCGGGGCGAACCGTCGCGGCCCTCAGGAGCAAGAAGGCAAGCAGCTGTAACCCAAGACCACCAGTAAGGTGATAAAGCGTCCTCCCTTCCCCCCTTTATATCTACGCCCCTGTTCAGCATGAAGAAGCCAGAGAGTCGGCATCCAATTCCCAAATCAATAAGACAGTTGGTTTAATTACTATTGGAAAATGCTTGTCATTCCTCTGTAGCATCTGGTCCCCACTGGACCCTCATCATTTCCTTCACCTGCTCCCCCCACTGACCAAACTGTGCAGCTCTGCAACTGCATCCTGGCCCATCCTCACCCTTCTGCCCCCAACCCTCACCTCCTTGTACCCCCAATATGTTTTTCCCAAAAAAAATATTATAAAAAAAAAAGAAGTTGAATTGGCAAGAGTTATGTGATCAATATATTTACACCACCTCAGTGGCTGTGGCCAATGTCTAGATAGTTGGGAACTTGGAAGAAACATGACTGGAAAATTGGTGACAGGAGGCATGAGAAAGAGACATAAGGATGTTTTTTTTGTTATGTACTGTTGAATCGGAACGGACTATTAGCGGGCCCTCTAGCAGGTTTTCAGAGGCAGTAAATCACACAGGAGGAGATTACCTATCTTACTCATGCGAGCAGTGGGTGGATTCAAACTATGTACCTTCCAGTTGGCAGCACAACTCCTTACAACTAGCCACCAGAGCTCCATATATTGTCAGATGCTGTTGAATTGAGTATGACTCTCAGTTACCCTATGAACAGATCTGAACCCATCCTATGCTGTGCCATCTTCACAATCTCTGACACACTTGAGCCCATGGCGACAGTCACTGTGTCAATCCACCTGGTAGAGGGTCTTACTCTCTTTTGTTATCTTTCCACTGTCCCAAGCTTGATGCCCCTCACCAAGGACTAATGTCTCCTAGCTACACACCCAAGTTCGTGAGATAAAGCTTTATCATCTTTGCCTCCACGGAGCATTCTGACTGCACCTTCCCCAAGACATATATGTTTGTTCTTTTGGTAGTTCATAGGATATTCAGTACTCTTCTCCAACAACACAGTTCAAAGACATCAATTCTTCTTCTGTCATCCTTATTCATTTCCAGCTCTCAGATGCAAAGAAAATAATGGAAAAGACCCTGAATCAGGTGCACTTTAATCCTCAAACAATCATTGTTCTGCAATAATTTAGAGAGGTCCCTGACTGCAGACTTTCCAAGTGCAACACATCTCTTGATAGCCTGATTAATGGTACCAAGTGTATTGATTGTGGATCCAATTAAAATGAAGTTGTTGACAGTTTTCCTATTTTTTCCATCTATCATGATGCTGGTCTAGAGGTGAGAATTCTTGACATTGAGGTGCAATCCAAGTTGAAGGCTGTAGAAGTCTTTGATCTTCTACACCAAGCACTTCAACTCCTCCTCACTTTTAGTAAGCAAGGTTGTGTCATATGTGTAACAAAGGTTATGATTTCCTCCAATCCTGATGCCACATTCTTCTTCAGAGAGTCCAGCTTCTTGAATAATTTCATCAGCATACAGATTAAGTAGCTGTGGAGGAAGGATACAACCCTGACACACACCTTTCTTAATTTTGAACCATGTAGTTAGTGTTTCCTTGCTAGGGATTTTTATAGATCTCTACATGAGGGAAAGAAGTATTTGCACCTCATGTGAGAGCTAATCAGAGGTGAGCGCCATAGGAGAGAATGACACATTCTGTGGATATCTGCCTCCCTTTTTTAGTCACCCTGTCATTATCCAATGGACTCATGAAAAGTGGCCATGGAGGAAGGGATGGCAGTTACGCAAAATTTCAGTGACACAGATTTCCACTCAAGGCCAACTTGGGCACTGCCACTTTTGAGTGCCAGCAACAGAGACCAACACTGAGACCTTGATTTGAATCTTTCCTAGGGAAGCTTAGCCAGCAGGCTGGTAGTGGGTTGATTAAAACTGGATCACTTCTACCAAGGGAAGGGCAGTATTTTGTTCTGGTTGGAATAGACACTCTGCACATGGATTTGCCTTCCCTGAATGCAATGCTATTATAAAAATGATCATCCATGGACTTATACAGAATGCTTTAACAACTGCCACATTACCTCACACAGAATTGGCTTGGATCAAGGGACACACTTCACAACAAATGAAGTATGGCAATGGATCCATACTCGTGGGACTCACTGTCTTACCATGTTCCTCACTGAATTGCGTTCCCAATACAATCCATTGGATTGAGTTGTGTCTGCCAAGTGTTTGTTAACTTGGCTTGACCACAGTTCTCAGATATGTAATGACGTGGTCCCCACCTTTGAGGTGATTTCATGCAATCAGTCACTCAGTTGTAAGGGGATTAAGCTGTGATGCAATACCCTTACTCAGGTCACACCCTGATCAAAGTGGAATTTCCCTGAGGTATGGCTTGCTTCACTCTTTATCTTCTTGTTGGTATGTGCTGTTGAGTCCCCTGCTACTCATAGCGACCCTGTGTACAACAGCCCTAAACCCTGCTCTGTCCTATGCCTATATCACTGTCTCTGACACACCTCCCCCATTACCCCAGTCACTGAATCAATCCATCTCATTAAGGGTTTTCTTCTCATGTGTGTCCCTCCACACTCCCAAGTATGGCGTCTCTTTCCAAGGACTCAACATGTCCAAAGTATGTCAGACGAAGCTTCAGAATCCTTGCCTCCAAGGAGCAGCCTGACTTCACCCTCTCTAGGACAAACGTGTTCATTCTCCTAGCAGTCCATGGTATATTCAACACTCCTCTCCAGCACCACAGCCCAAAGGCATCCCTTCTGTCATCCCTAGTCATTGTCCAGCTTTCTGATGCATAGCAAGTAATTGCAAAGACTATGGCCTGGATCAAGTGTACTTAAGTCTCCAGACTGACATCATTGCTCTTCAGTACTCTGGAGAGGTCCCCAACAGTAGACATACACAATTCAAATTGTCTTTTAATTTCCTGGCTGCTGGTGCCAAGAGTGTTGATTGTAGAGCCAAGCAAACTAAAGCTATTAACAATCTCAATGTCTTCATCCTCTATCATGATGCTGCCAAACAGCCCAGTGGTGACAATATTTGTTTCCTGATGTTGAGCTTCAATTCATATTGAAGGCTGCAGTCCTTAACCTCCTGCAGCAAGCGCTTCAGGTCCTCCTCAGTTCCAGCAAGCAGGGTTGTGTTATCTTGCATAATTCAGATTGTTGATGAGTATTCCTCTAATCCTGATGCTACATTTCTCCTCATAGAGCCCAGCTTCCAGGATAATCTGTTCTGTATGTAGATTGAAAGATAATGATAAAAGATAGGACACATCCCTGGCGTACACCCTTCTCAATTTTGAACCATGCAGTGTTTCCTTGCTCTGTTCTGATGACTGCCTCCTGGTCCTAGTATAGGTTTTGCATATGCATGACCAAGTGTTCCGGAATATCCATTCTTCTCAGAGTCAGCCCCAGTTTGCTGTGATCTACACAGTCAAACACTTTTGCATAATCAATGAAATCCAGATAGACATTCCTCTACTACTTCCTGCTTTCAACCAAGATTAATCTAACATTAGCTATAATAGCCCTAATACCATGGCCTCTTCTAAACCCAGCCTGCACTTCTGGCAGTTCTCTGTTGATGTGCTGTTTCAGTCGTTTTTGGATAATCTTCAGCAGAATCTTGCTTGCATGTGGTATCAATGATATTGTCTGAATAGTTAAAAGAACAGTGAAAAGAACAGACAGGAAGGACTTGACTAATGCCAAGAAAGAAAAGTAAGGCATAAAGTGTCCTTTGGACCCAGGGTTCAGACACTGAGAATCTCCTAGATCTAGCTGATGCCAAGATACATGTAGATTTCCAAGGAATGCTAGGCCCACAGAAGATGATGGAAGGAGTACAAAGAGTCACTGTATCAAAAAGAATTAGCTGACAGAGAAGAATTTCATGAAACAACATCAAGAGGCAATGGTGATGAAAGTGAAAGTTAAAAAAAAGAAAAAAAGACAAAGACCTTCTCCCAGGGCAGATAAAGTCTTCCTCTAGATTTAGCACTTTGAACTTGGATTTACAGCTTTCTATTGTTGTTAGGGGCTATTGAGTGGAGCGCGACTCATAGCAACCATATAAAGTAGGATTTGAATCCTCTTCTATTCTGCGCCACATTTCCTGACACGCAAGAACCCATTGCAGCAGTAACTGTGTCAATCCATCTGGTTGAGGGTCTTTCTCTCCTTTGCCGACCCTCTATTAGAAAAACTTTGTTAAAGCCGTGCACTTGTGTTATTTTGGTTTGACATTACTGCATGATGAACACACCCATCATTCCAAAGCAGTTGGCTTGATAGAATGATGGAATTGCTCGTACGCACCATCATGGCACTTGCTAGGTAGCGATACTTTTCTGGAAGGTGGTATTGCTCTCCAGGAGGCTGCAGATGCTCTAAAACAGTGTCCAATATATGCTTTACCCCCTATTCAGAATTCACAGGGCCAGGAATCAAGGAGTAGAAATAGGAGTGGCACCATGATTACTCCTGATGGACCTGCAAGATCTTTGCTTCCTGTTCTGGAAACCCTGTTCTCTGCCAGTCTAGAGGTCTACGTTCCTACAAGTAAGGGATGTTTTATCCTGGAGACACAGCCAATTCCACTCAGAACTAAGGAAACTGAGTATCCCCTCTGCCACTTTGGATCAGCAAAGAAGGGAGTTACTGTATTGCTTGATGTGACTGATTCAGATTACCAAAGGGAAACTGGGTAGAGAGGAGTAAAGAAGAGTGTAACAAGAACACAAGAGATCCCTTATGTTATCTTTTAGTACTATGATACCCTGTGCTTAATTTCAATGGGAGACTATAGCAAGTCAATTCTGACATGACTTATGGCCCATCCCTTCAGGAATGAAGCTTTGGGTCATTCAACCTGGCAAAACACCATGATCAGCTTGCGGTGCTTGCTGCAGAAGGAATATGGAATGGTAATTCTAAATACCAAATATTATTGCTCTTGTCTTTCTCTTCCGTCCCTTAGAAAATATAAGATGTAAACAGGCCCAGCGTGGTTTGGGTGTACAGGCTTAGGTCTATCATGCTAAGGACAAGTGTGACTTTGTATTTGTCTCTCCTGAGAGCTTATGTATGATTAAAGGGTGTGCAGATGCCAAGTTCATTCAGGACAAGGGGTTGAATGGCATGGTTAACGTTATATTCTAACTTCATCACGTGGTGATTCTCATATCATCTGGCAGACAGCAGAACAATTGTTTTTCCATGATGCACTATTACTCCTCATTGCTGTTGAGTTGGAACCGACTCGTAACTGACGCCCCACTAGGTTTTCAGGGCTGTACAGTGCATGACAGGAGGGCTCTCATCTTTCCCTCGGAGTCACTGGTGGACTCGAATGACCAGAGCAGCGTGGCTTTCGGAGCAACAGCACAACTCCACAAGGTGGACACCACCTAAGATGGTGTCATCAGCTCCATGATGTGATTAGCCAATCCAGTGACTTTTTATTTTAATAATGCTTTATTTGAAATTCCATCAGTTATACATCATTACCTTTACCACACTGAAGAAACGTGGGAGGGATAACATGAACAGTATTATTTATAATGCAACAAACCTCTGCACCTCTAGGGTATAGATCAGCCACTAACATTTTATCACATACTGCCTTATTTTCTAACTTTAAAATGTTAGTTTTTGCCAAGAGAAAGAAATTATATGCACAAATGATGTCAGTATAATAAAGAAAGTTCCTAATTGTCAATTTAGAGGTGGCTGGGGGTAGAGATTGAAAATATTATTAAATCTCAGGCATTTTATTATTCTCATGCTTTCACTCATTAATCCTCACAGTAAATTTCTAAGGTACTAATGGATCTGTAGCTAATAGGAAAAAGAAATTAAAACATACAGTTTTAATATAACTAAATCATGTAGAAACTGTGCTTCTGACATTCAAATGCAGAAGCCCATCTGTGTTGTTATACTACTTCTTTAGTTTGTCATTGTTGCTTGTCATCCATTTGATTCAAACTCAGTGTGACTCAGTAGCACAGAGTAGGACTGTCCTGTAGGGTCCCCCAAACTATAATCTTTACAGAAGTATATTGTTACCTTTGTCTTCTATCAAACAGCTAGTGAGTTTGAACTACTAAATTAGCAGCCCAGCATTTAATCACTGTGCCACTAGGGACCAGGGTTCCTTACTCCTTTGTTTACCAGTGTGTAATTTAATACTTTGTTAAAAAAATATTTAAAAAAATGTTGCCGTGGAAGGATTCTGAAACAAGTAATTTACTTGTTACTCTAAATTAGTGTTCTTAGATGTCATTCAATCAATTTTTGATTCATCATGACCCCTTGTGACAAAGTAGAATTGCTCCATATTTCCTCAGGCTTTATATTTATGAGAGCACATGATCAAGGAGTTAAATACAGTGGCTGGGTGGGTATGAACTTCTAGCCTTTCAGTTCATAGTCCTAGACTTCACCATTGCACCAACTAGGCTTCTTGGCTTTGTATTAAGTATTTGTTGTTGTTGTTATCCAGTGACTTTTGAGTTGCTTGGAAGTTGCTTCCATTAAATGTTGTGACAAAAACTCACTTGCTTTTGAGCCTGCATCACTTGGTCACCATCTGACCTCCAGTTTTTAGGATGTGAGCCAGCAGCCTGCCATCTGATCTGACAATTTTGGGTTCATCAGCCCCTTCAGCTATGTCAATGAGAGGAAGCCTCCAGCTTGATACTTGACCCATAGATTTGGGATTTGCTAACTTCCACTGCTGTGTGAGCCATTTCATTGGGATAAAGCTCCTTCTCACCTCCATATACTTGCTTCACTAGTTTTGCTTCTCTAGGAAATTTACTGTAAGACATGGACTGAGTATAAATCCCAGTGGGGGTAGGTTTTTTTCAATCAACTAAAACATTTGATCCCACTATACTTTAGTAGAAGAAATTTGACACTTTTAACACTGATTTAACAAGGCCATGAAATGGCAAGACTTAAAGAAGAATTCATATTATTTAATTGCAAATGTTCATCTAGCATGATAATTGGAGATGGGGTTGGCCAAGCTACACAAATACATATTAGAACTTTGGTCTAAATCTGTTACAATGAATAAAGAAAAAAATGTTAAACAGATAATCTCTATGGGTTTTCTAGTTTCACACTCTATAGATAAGTGCTAGCTACATTATTAATGTATTTTGAATATGGAAAACTTACTTGTTAAAGTTTAAACTTCAGATAAATTACTCCTGTAAACCTAGGTCCTTGGATCCTAAAATCTGGGAAGGTGGGCATTAAAGAGTTCAATTTCAAAAGCCAGTTTTTCTGAGCAATTTTCACTCTTGAATTTTTTTTTTTCAAGTGAGAGAATGTAATTCTCCTCCATCCACTGCCTCCCATCTGACGACATTCCAAATCTAGATTGTTCAGCCTTTGTCTTCCTGTCAGTTTTTCCTCTTTAACCCAAAACATCCATTAAGTGAAGATTCACTGATTATAATAAGCATGACATCCTTTTATGCATACTGGCTTGAGGTATGTCAAACAGGCACTTGTGATTACTGACCTTGGCAGCATAAACTGGTATACTCTTTCTCAAGAGGAACACATAACAGTCTTAGAAACATGTACATACATACATACATACATACTTACACACATAGTGGAGAGGAAGTAAAGAGTGTTGCTATTGTTGTTATGTGCTGTTGAGTCGCCTGTGACCTTTAGCGACCCTATGTACAGCAGCTCCGAACCCTTCCCTGTCCTGAGCCTGTCTCACTAATTCTGACACACCACCCCCCATTGCCCCAGTTACTGTACCAATCTATCCCATCCAGGGTCTTACTTTACTGCACTGTCCTCCACTCTTCTGAACATGATGTCCTTTTCCAAGGACCAGTCTCTTGTGGCAATGTGCCCACAGTATGTAGATGGAACTTCAAAATCCTAGTCTCTAAGGAGAAACTTGGGTGTCACTCTCTCCAAGAGAGACCAATTTGTTTTCTTGGTTGTCCATGGTATGTTCAAGACTCTTCTCCAGCACACAACTTTAAGGCATCGATTCTTCTTATCATCCTTAGTCATTGTCCAGTTCTCTGATGCATAGCAAGTAACTGAAAAGACCATGGCCTGGATTAGGAACACCTTAGTCTGTAGACTGACATCGTTGCTTTTCAGTACTCTGGAGAGATCCCAGACAGCAGGTTTTCCCCAGTGCAATTCGTCTTTTGCGTTTCTGACTGGTAGTGTTAAGAATGTTGTTTGTGGAGGTGAGCAAGCTCTGACTATTAATAATCTCAATCTCTTCTCCATCTATCATGGTGCTTTCAACTGGCCCAGTGGTGAGAATCTTTGTTTTCTTGATGTTCATATATTGTGGGGTTTTTAATCAATGCCATAAAGCATGGATTAATTGTTGAACAGAAAACCAATTTGTTCTGTAATTCTGTAATCTTTCATTAGAATCACAATCAAAAGTTTAAAAAAAGTGTGAGAGATATATATATTCAGGGGGCTTCTAGTTACAGCATAATCTAAAAGAAGAAAGTAATGGTGGAAAGAAGACTATGAATAATCATATTAGTGGGTGTTCATTGAAAACTGTATGATGCAAAAGAATTACTAGCTAAAGTATTTCACTTCAGGGGTTTCACTGAATAAATGTAGTTCCATACATTATTTTCTTGACTTATGAAAATATTTGTTATCTTCAATAAGGACAGGGGAGGTCTACTGTGGTGCTATTACGGGGGAAATGATTTTTTTAACCTATTTTGTTAGCCTACTAATGTTGTGGTGACTAAAACAACACCCTTAATCAAGCAAGGTGGAGACTGTGACAAAAGTGCAGCACAGGGTGAGGTTCCTATCAGAAGGTTGTTATGAGCCATAGTTAACTTGATGGCACCTAACAACAACAACAACAACAACAACAACAACAACAACAACAAATTTTCTAATTTTGTTTGCAATGGATATGAATAACTTCCCCAACAAAGTAAATGTTTCACTTGTTAATATGTTATTTTTAAAAAAAGTTATTTTGTACTACTAGGAATCATTAATATATTTAGGTTGTTACTGAAAGAAACATAATCACACTGGTCAGGTTCAAATCCCAGAAGAGATTCCAATTATAAGAAAAGAATAACTTATTGAAATAAAACAACTGTATATATTAGAACATTATTTTTTTGGTGGTTGTTTTTAAAGATTCAAAAGACAAATTGTAAGTCTTCAGAATACTAAAATATTTTCTTATCATTTTAAATTATGAAGAGCCAGGGACACAAGGTACTGCAGCAAACACTTTTAATAAGAATACAAAATTCACACCAGAGGCACATTCTGGGGAATGTAAATGAACTATCACAAGAATAAAATAAGGCTCTCTCAGAGTACAAATATACAGGAAGGAATGATTTAAAATGGGTTTATGGTTTACAATCACATTACATTGCATTAAGCACTGAAAACAGGCATATTAATTAAAAAGCCAGCTAAAAGGCATCTGAACATATAGAACAAATCTTACAGTCCACAAAATTTGTGTATAATGGTAATTTTAAGTAATTCATTTCAATACAAAAGAAATAAACGTGTGAAAGACAACTCTCAAAATATTAATTTATGTCTATGACAAAAATGACAAGAACTTTACATTTAATAAAGGTTACACTTCTGACAGAACCACATGGTGGACAAATCACCCCATAACACATAATCAACGTTCCTCAACTACTACAACGGTACTGGCCTTTCACATCTCTTCTTGTGTTACCATCACACTACCCTACATTTCCTTGCCGTTGCCCAAATGAAAAATAAAACAACCAAACAACAAAAACCCAACAGTCCCAGTTTCTATTCCTCAAGAGGAATTAAGAAAAACAAACCAACCCCCCCAAACTCAAAAGTTGATTTCACCATGAACTCTAAGCAAAACATGGTTTAATGAGTACAAAGAAACCCAAAATTTTACACAATGTTCCTTTCTGAGGAAGGAAGAGACACATTAAACATTATTTGAAATAAGTTTCTTTATGGATTATGTACATTGGTTGAACAAGAATTACTGTATCTGAGAAGGCACATATCTGTGATTTAAGGCTTAAACGGTACTGTTACGTATGGAAGTCAGTAAGAGCAGTCTAGGAATACACTCCTATAAAAATGGAATTTACCCCAAAACTAATTTTTATAAGCTCAGATTTCTACTCTAGAAACTGTTGAGAATCTCTATTCCCAAGTCTACCTGTCATAAAATTTTCCTAAGACAGTTTCATTATGAATCAAAAGAAATTGCTAACATAACCATTCAATGACTCTGGGTAATGCAAATCCATAAGCTTCAAGATCTCACAAAATGACAGTGTGATTCCTGCATCTTTAAAAAAAGTTTACACAAACTTACAGACTTATGGTACAGACTTATTTTTAAAAAGGTATTTGCCACAACTCCACAAGTCAACCAGTCATTCATGAGAGCTGCTGCCTCTGTGTGGATGCTGCAGGAACACCATAGAATTTTACTCTGCAAAATAGTTTCTTTATTTCTTTAAGACAATACATGAAAAGGAATCTCTTAAAGACGTTTAATATATTCATATACAAAATATCTGATGTTGATACAAATCATGTAAACCTCCCTTTGGAAAAGCTACCACCGGCCCTCATGTCCAGGACCAAAAACCTTGACATTTTTATCTTTTCAGTGCAAATCTATATTGGATGTTTTCAGATGTACAGAAATACCCATTGACCCTCACCATACAAAAGGATTTCTCCAGAAGGAAAATTATTGTGTCCAGATTATACAAATTGTCTTTAAATTAAAACCACTCAAATTCCTATCCAATTGAACAGTTCAATTGTTAAAATATGAAAAAGGGAAAATTAAAGCTGTTTGTGCAAGAATCACTACAACAGTTGCCACCCCAACTCTGCTTAATTGTGATTAGGTTTGTTTAGAAATAGAGAAGTGTGACTTTCGCCAGGTAGGATTACTGTTCTTCAAGCCAAGACGGGGCATCTACTCCAGGAGTTTTTAACTTGATGTGGAACTGTTTAAGTGTCTGTTCAAGCTGCTTCTGATTCCCAGCAAAGTATGCGGCAATGGCATTGTGGAAAAGGACCAACTGATTGTGTAACACTTTAACCTGTGGATAAAGCAGAGTTAAAGACCGAGGATTAACACTAGTGACAGAGAGAAATGAGGCAATGGGATTTATCATAGGCTTTAATTAAACCATGAATCTCCCAGAAGAAAGGCTGTTTTAATAATGATAAAGCACACACGGCGCTGTTCACAGCCTTGTAGGATCCCAAAGTGTTCGATAATTTTCCACTCTCCCCCACCTCCAATTAAAAGAGAGAAAAAAAGAGTCTAAAAACAGGTCAGTTTAGGAGGCTAAAGATACTCTGCTAACCATTTTAGAGTATTATTGAGGGCATTAATTAAAAATATCACTATATGCTTCTTCAAAGTATATTCAATGAGATAGCAAACAGAATTGTTGTTATGTGTCAAGTTGCCTGCAACCCATAGTGACCCTATACACAGGAGCCCTAAACCCTGCTCTATCCTGTGCCAATCCGACTGTCTCTGACACACCTATCCTCATTACTCCAGTGCCTGAATCAATCCACCTCATTGAGGGTCTTCCTCTCCTGTGCTGATCTTCCACTCTCCCAAACATAACGTTCCTGTCCAAGGACTGGTCCCTACTTGCAACATGTCCAAAATATGTCACTCAAAGCTTCAGAATCCTTGCCTCCAAGGAGCAGCCTGGTTTAACCCTCTCTAGGATAAACACACATGTTCTCCTAGCAGTCCATGGTATATTCAATACTCTTCTCCAACACCACAGCTCAAAGGCATCACTTCTCTATCATCCCTAGTCATTGTCCAGCTCTCTGATTCATAGCAAGTGACTAAAAAGACCATGGCCTGTATCAGGCGTGCCTTAGTCTCCAGACTGACATCACTGTTCTTCAGTACTCTGAAGAGGTCCCTAACAGAAGACTTTCCCAATGCAATATGTCTTTTAATTTCCTGGCTGCTCGTGCTAAGAGCGTTGACTGTGGAGCCAAGCAAACTAAAGCTGTTAACAATCTCAATCTCTTCACCATCCGTCCTGATGCTGCCAATAGGCCCAGTGGTTAGAATCTTTGTCTTCTTGACATTGAGCCTCAATTCATACTGAAGGCTGCAGTCCTTGACCTTCTGCAGCAAGTGCTCCAGGTCCTCTTCAGTTTCAGCAAGCAGGATTGTGTCATCTTCAAAATGCAGATTGTTGATGGACCTTCCACCAATCCTGATGCCACACTTCTCCTCACACAGCCCAGCCTCCTGAATAATCTGTTCTGCACAGAGGTTGAAAAGATGTAGAGCTAGTACACATCTCTAGCACACACCCTTCCGAATTTTGAACCATGCAGTGTTTCCTTGCTCTGTTCTGAGTTTTGACAACTGCCTCTTGGTTCAAGTATCGGTTTTGCATTAGCACGATCAAGTGTTCTGGGATTCCCATTCTTTTCAGAATCAGCCACAGTTTGTTATGGTCCACACAGACAAACGCCTTTGCATAATCAATGAAACACAGATAGACATTCCTCTGCTATTTCCTGCTTTCAGCTAAGATCCATCTAACATTAGTTAAGTATCCCTAGTACCACGACCCCTTCTAAAGCCAGCCTGAACTTCAGTCAGTTCTCTGTTGATGTGCTGTTCCTGTTGTTTTTGGATAATCTTCAGTAGAATCTTGCTTGCATGTGACATCAATGATATTGTTCAATAATTTCCACAGTCTTGGGTCACCTTTCTTTGGGATGGGAACAAATATAGATCTCTTCAAGTTAGTTGGTCAAGTGGTTGTCCTCCAGATTTCTTAACACAGCTTGGTGAGCACATCTAGGACAGTATCTGTTAGTTGAAATATGTCAATTGGTATACCATCTATTCCTGGGGCATTATTTTTTGCTAATTCCTTCAAAGCAGCTTGAACTTCTTCCTTCATCACCACAGGCTCTTGCTCATATGTTGTTTCATTAAATTCTTGTGTCTGCCAATTCCTTTTGGTAAAGTGACTCTGTATACTCTTTCCATCTTCTTTTGATACCTCCTGGATCATTTAACATTCTGCCTAAAGCATCCCTGATTGTAGCAACTCGAGGTTTGAATTTGTTCTTCAGTTCCTTGAGCTTAAGAAATGCTGAGTGAGTTCAGCCCTTTTGATTTTCTGACTCCAGCTGCATATTTCATTGTAATATTGTTCAAAAATTTCCACACTCTGTTGGATGGTCTTTGTTTTGCTCTAGTCACACTATTTACTAGAAACTAAGTATGGAAGCATTGAGACTGTGCTCACTATCAAAGTAGGATGGATACTTTAAAATACTGTATTTCTTTGTGAAAATAGGAAAATGGCTACAAGTGTTGCCCAGACAATCAACTTACTCTAAGCTCATACGATTATCTGTTATTTTCATTTGCTTATATCTTCTATTAAGAGATGCTGTAACAAAGTGACATCTACTGTATGGCTCTTCCTTAAGGAAGCTGTCAAGGTGTCACTAAGACTTGTGAACACAGTTGTTTCATGAGGTTTTTAAATATTACAGAAAGATATTTGACCAGAAAGGATAAAATACATTCTGATCCAATACACTATTATTGATCATGAAAACTGAGTTTAAAAAAAAATTTAATGATGTGGAAATGTCTTAAATATGCTAAGTGAAAAACATGACACAAAATTTTATATATGATACCTGTGTTCATTTTATTATACAGATTCTCTTCAGTTATTTTTCTCCTCTCTACCTCAATAAAAGAAATAACAGTTTGTTGTTACGTACCAACAAGTTGTTTGTGACTCACAGTGACCTTATGTACAGTACCTTTAAACTCTACTCCATCCTGAGCCAATCTAATGGTCTCTGACACACCTATTCCTATTACCCCTGTTACTGTGTCAGTTCATCTCTTTTGAGGCCCTTCCAAACATGATGTCCTTCTCCAAGGACTGGTTCCCTCCTGCCAAAGTGCCCAATTTATGTGAGACGGAGCTTCAAAATCCTTGCCTTCAAGGAGCAGCTTGATTTTACCCTTTCTGTGACAGACCTTTTTGTGCTGTTGGTGGTGCAAGGTATGTTGAACACTCTTCTCCAGCACCACCACCACTCAAAGGCATCAATTCTTCTGCTATCATCCTTAGTCACTGTCCAGCTTTCTGATGCATAGCAAGAAACTGAAGACAATAGCTTGGATCAAGTGCACTTTAACCTCTAGACTGACATTGTGGTTCTTCAGCACACAGAGGTCTCTGACAGCTTTTCCTAATTCAGTTTGCCTTCTGATTTCCTGACTGCTGGTGCCAGAGTGTTGACTGTGGAACCAAGCAAGCTGAAATTGTTAATAATCTCAATCTCTTCTTCATCTGCCAATTAGCTCAGTGGTAAGAATATTTGTTTTTGTTTTTTTTATTTTGAGCTTCAATCCATAGTGAAGACTACCACAGTGCTCCTCAGTTTCAGTGAGGTTATGTCATCTGCATAATGCAGGTTGTTGATGAGTTCTCCAATCATGATGGTAACATTCCTCTTCATAAAGTCCAGCCTCCTGAATGATCTATTTTGCATATAGATTGACAAGGTATGGAAATAAAATGTATCTTTGACGCAGTCCTTTACTAATTTTGAACCATGCAATGTTTTCTTGCTCTGTTCTGATGACTGCTTCCTGATCCAAGTATAGGTTTTGCACAATCAAGTGTTCTGGGATTCCCTTTCTTCTCAAGGTTAGCCACAGTCTGTTGTGATCCACACAATCAAATAAATGTCTTTGAATAGTCAATAAAACACAGATAGACATTTCTCTGATACTCTCTGCTTTCAGCTAAGACCCATCCAACTTTGGCTATAATGTCTCTAGTGCCACAGCCTCTTCTAAATCCCATTTGCATGTCTGGTCGTTCTCTGCCAATAATATACTGTTCCAATTGTTCATAATCTTCAGTAGGATCTTGCTTGTGTGCATTATGAGTGATATTTTTTGTTAATTTCCACTCTGTCAGGTTAATTTTTTTTTTTTAATGGCAATAAATATGAATCCCTTCCGGTCATTTGGCCAGGTAGTTGTCCCCCAGATTTCTTGGCACAGTATTGTGAGTGCATCCAGGGCTTCATCTGTTTATTGAAATATGTAAATTGGTACTCTATCAATCCCTGGGGCCTTGTTTTTTGTTTTTTTCCTTTCCAAGTCCTTCAGAGCAGCTTGAACTTCCTCCTTTATTATCACTGCCTCTTGGTTATATGCTATTTTGTGAAATTCTTCTGCGTCAGTCAATTCTTTTTTGGTACAAGGACTTTATGTACTCCTTCCATCTTCTTTTGATGCTTCCTGGATCATTCAATAGCTATTAGTAACTCTTTAGAAAGCATAAAAAAATAAAAGCATGCTTAAGATTATAAAACTTAAGAAGTACTAAAGAGTTCTTGGGAAAAGTGAAAAGTCTCCTTTTAGTTCCATAATTTATTTCCCTTTTCACTTAGCTGACATTAACATAAAAGAAATCTCCAATTCAAAATCCATACCATCAAGAAAAAAAGGCATTTCTCCACCTAAAAAAACCTCTAACTATTAAACAAATCCCCAAAGGGGTAAAAACAGAGAAGCATGAAAAAGCAAAATGATCTGCTAAGGTATAATTTGAAAGGAAAATTTAAAAAACGAGTGACCAAAATGTAAGGCTTGATCTCCTTTCTATTTCTGAATGCATGAGTATGTATATACTCATATATAAAGGAAATGCATTCATTTGAGAGGCATACAAGACAATGGCCTAAAGCATAGAGTTTGGAATCTTGGACATCACCTACTATTTCTGTACCTCAGTTTCTTCACCTGGAAAATAAGGATACTAAAAGATGCCTACTTGGGAGAAAGCTGGGAAATCTCTTCCCATATGGTTTATAGTCTCTGAAAACCTGCTGGAGGGTCAGCAAGGAGCTAGCTCTGACTTGATGGCACATAACAACAACAAAAAAACCAACAGTGTCTGTAGGTGACTGGAGGGTGGATAATGTCTCCTGCTCAGTGGAAAATGAACTGTTGGAAGCATTGGGTGCAAGCACTGCACAAGTTATGAGGGTGCTGTGGTGGCCCGGGCGAGGGAGGTTGGTGGCTTAGATGAGGTGACTCGCAGGGGTAAGGCTGGAAGGAAAGAGCTCTGTTGGCCCTGTGGTTAAATACTTGGTTCAAATGGAAAGGGTGGCAGTCTGAAAGAACAAGCTGCCTCGCAGGAGAAAGCTGTGACAGCGTACTACTGTAATGATTACCATTTTGAAAATTCTATGGCAGTTCTGCTCCATCCTATAGGGTCACTAAGGGTTGGCACTGACCTTGGCAGCAGGCTTAAGTGAAATGTGGATATACTTTGGTAGAGGAGCTAAGAATAGTGATGTTTTGAATGAAGAAATGCTGGGTATTTGTCTTTGTATTTTCTTATATTATCTGAGATCCTTAAAAATACTGAATACACGTAACTGGAAAAAAGACTTTTACTAATGAAACGGAAATATTTCAGTAAAGCGTACTACTGTAGGTCACTAGGATTTGCAAGTAATATTAAGCTGTGTAAAGAATTTAAATCTGGTTTCATTTGTGATTTTAATCAGCATTTAACTAAGCTTCATGAAACACCAACATCTACTGCACCCTCTCACATTTTCAAACATCTGAGTCACTTCACTCGACCAGCTGGTTTAGTAAATAGAACTATGACATCACAAAAGAATTAACAAAGCTGCTTTCCTGAAAAAGAATCTTCCTGAGCCTGTTTTTATAAGATGGTTTGGAATGGTTCAGGGCAGTAACTGTGGGCTCTTATATAAGCGTGAAGATGGAAAGGTGTAACATTCCATGTGAAGGTGACACTACAGCTTATGAAGAGGCATAGCTCGCTTCCCAATTTAATACTGGGGGTGGGGAAAAAAAATCATCATTTAAGAACGGAAATTTTAGATTTGAGGAATCTTCATTGATTATAATAACCATCTAGTTTTGCATATAGAAGAAACTGAGACCCAGAAGAGTACTAAGGGATTTTCTATGTCAGATGAGTGAGTGAGATACAGCATTAGAACTAAAACTTAAGTCTTGTGACTCTGCCCTGTGCATTCTCCCTTGCACAACCCTGCCTCCCAACATGGTAAAGTCCAGACTGCAAAAAAGTATCTGGTTGAAAGAGGAAAGTTGTACTCTTCAGACTCAGGAGGTGACTGTTCTGGGTCCCAGGCACTTGTGGACCCACTGTTCTTCCAGGCATCTGCACGCAGACTACCTTGGAATCTTGGACATCACCTACTATTTCTGTACTTCAGTTTCTTCACTTAGAAAATAAGGATACTAAAAGGTGCCAACTTGGGAGAAAGTGGGGTTCAGGGAGAGAAATGGGTATTAAAGGGTCAGCTGGCCTCTGAACTGTGCTCACATTTCCTGTTCTATTGCTATTCTGAGGAATGGGAATAAAGGAAAATGAACATGGTTTAGAGGCTAGTTGACATCTTGCGTAGCAACCAGGGCCAAACCCACACAGATCTGAGCCTGCTAGATCAGTGATCCAGGCCCGTATCACAGCTAAGCATCATCACACTGCAAGCAAAGTGGTGCCTTGAACCTTGTTTTAATTATGATTATTTCTCCATATAAACTGTATTTCTGTGGGAAGAGAAGAGAACCCCACCAAATGTCTTTGATGCTATGGGAGCTAAAACCAATGAGAGAGGAAGTAAACATAATTTTTGTCCAGCAGCCCAAACTGTAGATGTCCATGGAATTAACTTTTCAATCCTCAGGGCTCTGGCACGGCTGATTCTCCTAAAAACTGTTGAAACCAAAGAAAATTTGTTTTCTTCCTTGGACCAAAATAAGAGTTTCTGTTAGCTGTGCTGCTAACCTAACAGCACTTGGTTTGAATCTGCAGTCTCTCTGTGGAAGAAAGACAGGTAATCTCCTTCCGTATGATTTTCAGCCTCTGAAAACTTGCTGGAGCATCAGCTATGACTCAGTTCTGATTCGATGGTACATAACAACAGCAAGAATGTGGTCTAAGAGGACTGTCAAGCAAGAAACAACGAAAATTAAAACATGTCTGTACAAATTAAAAACTTATCTGATCAGACATATTTAAGGCCTGCAAATCTTTTCAAGTGGAAGCTTTAGGGTTTTGGACACAAAGATAACAACAACAACAACAACAACAACAACAACAACAACAACACACAGACAAAAATCCTATCTAACACTACATGTCTGACTTTGTACAAGGAATATAGCGATAAATAAGGCATGGGGGAGCAGGAAATGACAATTAGCATGATAAATGGTACAATAACACCAGATTACCTTTTTTTTCCTTAAAAAAAGGGTTTGTGGAAGTATAGCACTTTTTTCCAACGAAGCCTGAGAGAAGGGTACTGGGACAGGACTGTCTTCACTTCCTCCCCTCTGTTCTCAAATATGGTGGATATACAGAAGGATACGGAGCCTCAGTCTAGAGACAAGGACTAGGGAAACGGGATTCACATGCACAAAAAAACCCCAAACTCATTGTTGAACTGGAACCAACTCCCAGCTGATCACCCAGTTTTCGTAGGCTGTAAATGGCATGAGAGGATACTGCCCATCTATTTTCCTCAGAGCAGCTGGAGGGTTGAATCACCTGCCTTTGATTTGGGAGCACAACAAAGACCCTTATATTGGTCACCAGAGTTTCCTGCATGTGTTATCAGGAGTGAGAAAAGAGGGCAGGTTAGAAGGTTAAGTACTGTGACGGAAGGTCACTATAATGATCTGCAATTAATCAATCCTTTCAGTATTCACATACTATATACTCTACAAAAAGGACAGCAAAGGAGAGGAAGCCTCTCAAAGACATGGACAGTGGATGTCACAAAGGGCCTGAATGTGTCAGAAATTGATGGCACAGAGTCTCTCTCTATGAGTCATATCTGACTTGGTGACATCTAACAGTAACAACAATGACAAAATCTAAAAGGAAAACGATGCTTGGTAATTTAATGTAAAAGTTTGGGCCTCATAAGTAAGGGGGCTCTTGGACTACTATTGCCACCACTTAGCCTCCTCATAAATGAAAACCCACCAGGAGCCCCAGCCAATGCCAGCTATGGCTGGTAACCAGCAGGCCCTGCAGTGGAAAGCGAAACCAGCAGAAGCCATCCCCAGTGAAACTACAAAACCCTAAGGATAATCCATCACTGCTGTTCTAAGCCACTAAGTTTGAGTGGTTAGCTACGTGGCAGGAAGTAGGTAGTACTAAGAATGCGGGATCCTCACAATTTTGGGGGGGGGAGGGAGTGGGAAGCTACAGAAAATATCAGGAAAAGGAGGAATAATGGAAAAGAAAAGAGGGTAACACAAAGAAGAAAGGATAAGTAGGAAGTAAAAGAATGGAAGAAAGGCTTATATCTGGGAATGGTGAGAATGAATTTGAAAAACTGAGAAAGAGAAATGAATCAAATGAGAGGCATAACTTCAGCCCCAAGTTCTACTTGTAGGTTTGGAGTAAACATAGTACAGTATGTCAAAAACAAAACAACAACAAAACCCAACCAACACCCCAACACCAAACAGACAAAATATAGTCCATATCTTTGAAAGCTTCTACTTCCAGGGGAGAAATAAAAAATTACTTTCCAGGAAGATCTAATAATTGCATTAGTTATAATTTGACTCTCATCACTGGCCCAAGCTGTCCATTTTTAATATTTGTTATTCACTCAAATCATGACTAAAATATCCTCATCATTAAAAATGCTGCTGTTGAGTTTATCTCATGGCGATCCCATGTACAGCAGGGGAGAGAGGTGCTGCCTAGGCTCTGATGGCTGGCTCTCTGGAAGCACGTTGTCTGTCTTCAGAGATACCCCTGGGTAAACACAAATCACCGGCACTCTAGTGAACTACTGAGTGTTAACCATTCACACCACCTTGGTTAGGTGCAAGTGAGCTCCATGCTAAGATCCCTTCTTGGAAGGAAAGAAATTAGGAGGTAGAGGCTCCAATCCTAGCTTTGACACTTCGCAGTTAGCTTCATGACAGCATGCACTGGTTACTTCTAACTTGCTTTTTGTTGTTATAAAGTGCCGTTGAGTCATAGATGACTCATAGCGACCCTATGAACGAAATATCTGTACAACTGCATAACATTTCGTTTCTCCAAGTTCATAGAATTTCTGGAGGCAAGCTATTTTGGAAAAATCTTTATCCATTTATTGAGATACCACTATCAAATTAAAACTGTAGGGCTGTTAGTTCATGAAATATTATCATGCATATTTTCTGACATGTAATAAGTACTCAGTCTTGGTGGTATAGGTTTATCTATTTTACTGTCAAATCTCCAAACTACATTGACTTTTATTAATAAAAGAAAAATTTCAAATATTTAACAATTTACTGACTTGTGAGAAAACAGGAAATCATGGGAAATTTATTTTAGTACAACAGGAAAAAAAGAGTATGTGCTAAGTAAATTTTGTGAAACAGTAGTAATTAAAATAAAGATTGCAGGGGTACACTTGACTAGCAACACTGCCTATCTCACACAGTCCTTCTGGCCAAAGGCAGAAAATGATCAGAAATAATTCCTGTATTAAAAGGTCATCTCAAATAAAATTCCAAGTGTCCCCTTCCAACTTCATGGTTCTGTGCTTCCAAAATGTATATATTTTTCAAGTACAAGTTGCTATGCCCCACAGAGTAGGATCCAGCCTACACCTGGCCTTACAGAGGGTTTCCAGATGCTGTAAATCACATGAGAAGAGACTGCCTATCATCTTTCTCCCTTGGAGCAATTAAGTATCTCTCTGGTGCTTCAAATTATTCATTTATTGAGCTCTGGTGGCCTAGTGGCAAGATGCGGTGCTGCAATTCTAACGGCACATGGTTTGAGGCCACCATGAGAGAAGGATGGGCAATCTCTTCTCGTGTAATTAACTGACTCTGAAAGCCCACCAGAGGGTCAGCTATGGGGTGGTTCCAACTCTAAATAACACAACAAGAAGAAGACCATTTTAGGTTACCAGTATTACATGTAAAGGGTTTCCTACATCCTAATCCAGAATTCTGATTAATTCCTATTAGTCTTCTTGCTCTAAGTTGACAGAAAACATTTTTAAACAAACAAAACTCCAAACCACACTCACTGCCACCAAGCTGTTTCTGTCCCCTGGCAGCCTCACGGTGGGTGTGAAGAGCATAGAAAAACTCCAGGGCTGGTCCCAGCAGCCATCTTCCCAGAAGCTGACTGACAAGCCTTTCTTCTACAGCACCACTGGATGGGAGCCGTCCTTTAAGTCAGTCTAATATTAAAAATCCACCTGCCTCAGCATCTACCAAGAAAACACAGAGCTATTCTAATGAAGGCTACCACCAGAGTTCATGTCTTCTTACACAGGTGAGGTTGGAGTTCAGGAACAAATATCTCTGGCAACATGCAAGGCAATAAGAATAAATTATTTAAATAAAATAGTTTAGCTACCTCTTATTTGATCTTACTATATCACAATCTTTTCTAAAACTGAGCTCACAATCACCAGTTACCAGTGTAAATGTCCCTTCTAGGGGGTAGACAGTTGGTGAGTGGTCAAAAATACAGAGGCCAAGATGTTTTTACAGAGGAGAGAAAATGTCCTGCATGATCTTAACAAGAAAAGAATTTCTAGAACAAGCGAAAAGAATTGAAAAGATAAAGAATCCCTACAAACTAAAATAAAATTAAATTAAAATGGGGAGAAAATGTAAATGTGCGTTTCATAGTTGGAAGAAATAAGATCACTAATTATCTGAAAAGATACCCAATCTCATTAGAAAACAGAAGATGCAAATGAAAACTAACATGGGATGCTACTGTAAACTCTCTACATTGAACTTAAAACCCATTGCCACCAAGCTGATTCCAACTCATAACAACACTGATGGAGCAGAATTTCCCACAAGGCTTCCGAGGCTGTAATCCTTACAGAAGAAGGCTGCCATGACTTCGTCCATGGAGTCACTGGTGGGTTCACACTGCTCTGTCACCAATAAGGGCATCATATACACTGTTAACTGGTATAACAATTACAAAATTACTTTTGAAAGCTGCATATTCTATACGGTATATATATAGTAAGATGAAAGATGCATATAGTATATGGGACAATTCTTTCTAAAATCTGTCCTACAGAAACTTGTAAATGTGCCCATGAACTCCAACTTGTTGCTGTCAAGTCTGAACCCACTCCTCACTGACCCTCCACTGGATTTTCAGGGGCTGTAAGTAGCACAGAAGACTGCCCCTATTTCTCCTGAGGAGCCAATGATGGATTTGAACTGCCAAAGAGGCACAACATATGGCTTGGCAGCTCAATTTCCTACAGACCACCTGAGGTATGTATAATTATGTTCAAAGCCGCACTTTGTTTTAGGCTTAAAAAACAGATTCCAAATTTTATTTACAGAATGTCTCTTTATGAGAATACCATCCAGTAGTGAAATGGACAACTTATAGCTACTTTGATAAATGATGATAGTTACAGAAAGGCTTCAGGCCTTTTGTTCAGAGGGTCGCTATGAGTCGTGCTCTACTTGATGGCAATCAACAATAACAACAACAATATAGCTACAGGCATTGATAGGCAAAGCAAAACAAGCTGTAAAACACTGTCATCGCTCAATTACTTAAAAATAACGGTTTAAAGATTTTTTATTTCTGTGAAGATTGCACATCATATTGTTTTTTCATACAATTTTTCAAGGACATTTTGCTTTAAAATATAAAAAAAATTCCACTTTTTAATGTAATCAATGAATTATAATGTCTGACAAACTCCTTAGGAATCTCTGCTGTCCTAGTGGTAAAGAGTTGCACTGCAAACCTAAATGTGCTCTGAATCCAACAGCTAGCTGCTCTGTAGGAGAAAGACGGGTTATCTCCTTTCGTACAATTTACAGCCTCTGAAATCCTGCTGGCAGGTCAGCTATGAGTAGGTTCTGATTCAA
>NW_006399784.1:18621614-18624142 GCF_000299155.1 Elephantulus edwardii
TACAGTATACATAATTTATCCAGTTTTTTCACAGTCTTACCCCAACCCTGATGTCAGTCCCATTCTACAACAGTGGCACCATGCAGTATTTGTCCCTTTGTGACTGAGATGTTTCACCCAGCATAATGTCCTCCAGGGGCACCCATTTTGAATAATATTGCATGAGTTCCTTGTTTTTCAGTGCAGTATAGAATTCCATTGTGTGACTACACCGCAGCTTCTCTATCCACTCATTTGTTGATGGGCACTTAGGTTGCTTCCAAATCCTTGCTATTGTGAACAAAGCTGCGATAAACATGGGTGTGCATTATCTTTTAAAATTTTAATCCCTCTCCTCTTCCCTTTTCCATTCCTAATAACTCTTCAAAACAGATTCTAAGTATGAACTTTTCCTTAGTTTTTTCTAACTATGATTGTTGCTTGGTGCTTCTGAGTTAAGAATGACTCACAGTTGACTCTGTGAACAACAGATCTGAACCCTGTCCTATTCTGTACCATCTTCATGATTTCTGACATACTTGAAGCCATTGCTGCAGTTACTGCCAATCCATCTGGTTGAGGGGCTTCCTCCCTTTCACTGACTCTTCACCTTTCCAAGCATTCTATCCCTTTCCAAGGAACAGTCTCTCCTCAAAATATGCCCAAATTAAGAGAGACAAAGCTTTGTCATCCTTGCCTCCAAAAACCATTCTGGCTGCATGTTCTCTAAGACATATCTATTTATTCTTTTGGTAGTTCATGGGATATTCATTACTCTTCTCCAATACCACAGCTCAAAGGTGTCAATTCTGCTGTCATCCTTATTCCCTGTATACCTTTCAGATGCATAGCAAATGACTGAAAAAACCAAGGACTGAATCAGTTTTTTCCCTTTGATGATCTTTATAGTTTTAGGTTTTACACTGAGTTTTTCCTATCCATTTTGAATTACTTTTTGTTCAGTTTTTTTTTTTTTTATGGTTTGAGTTCTGGTTCATGTTTCAAATTTCTGCAAAGAGATACCTGGTTTTGCCAGCACCATTTGTTAAGGAGGCTGTCTTTTCACCACTTAATCGATTTAATCTCTTTGTCAAGGATCAGTTGTCCATAGGTAGACAGATTTATTTCTGTGTGTATGGTTGTTTGTTTAGTGTTTGCTCTTATCAGCACAGCACTTGTTTTTTTGGTTTTGGTTTTGTTTTTTTTTTTGCTTTACCAGGGTAACTTGTGGGTTGGTGTGATGATGGAAGCTATGCCACCGGTATTTTTTTTTTTTCATCAAAGAAGATATTTGCAGACTAGAAGAGTAGTAGTCTAGATATTCCCTATACTACAAAAAGAGTAGATTCACTTTTCTCTTGGAAACAAAGCTGAAGAGAAAAGCTTTTATAACTTTTCTTCATTCATGAAACATTTATCTTCCAGTCAGATTTTGTTATAGCTGCACAAATGTGGGCTGCCAGCATTTCCATTACAACTCCGTATTTCCAGAGCTTTCCAAGAGTGCCTTCGAGACTCTATTTGCCACCAGTATTTCTAAAACCAGCAGGACCACTCATGGTGGACAGGTATTAGCAGAGCTCTCAGAGTAAGAAAGACTAGGAAGCAGGACTGGCCATCCACTTCTGAAGGAATAGGTTTTTTTAAAATGTGATGAACAAGATAGGAACAATGGTAGCTATTGTAATAGAGGTAGATGGGAAGCCACTAAAAATGAAGAGAAACTGCAAATATCCACTAATAACTGGAATGTGGAATTATGAGGTATGGATACAGGGAAACTGGAAGTTGTAAAAGTGAAATGGAACATATAAAGATTGATATGCTAGGCATTCATAAGCTGAGATGGATCTTGGCCACCTTGAATTGGACAATCATATGATTTACTATGCAAAGAATGAAAAATTATGTTAAAAAACAAGATGTATCCTGAAGTACTATGTTGAGTGATAGGAAAATATCTACACACATACAAAGAAGAATTGTAATACAACTCTTCAAATACACTCCCCACCACCTAAAGTCAAAGATGAGGAAATTGAGGAATTCTACCAAATTGTACAATCTGCAATTGACCAAATATGCACTCAAGATGCATTAATAATGATTGATGATTGGAATTCAAGAGTTGGATACAAAGTAAAAGGAATGATAGTTGGAACTTACAGTCTTGGGGACAGAAATGAAGTTGGAGATAGAATAACTGCATTTTGTACATTCAATGATTTATTCATCACAAATACCATTTTTAAGAAACACAGATGGAGATTATATACATGGACAGCAATCAGAATGACTACTTCTGTGGAATCATTGGAGCTCAGCATGAACAATCAACCCAAGATCAGGTGTTGACTGTGAAAGAGATCATCAATTATTCATGTGCAAGTTCAAAGTAAAACTTAAATCCACAAGAATAAAAATTTGATCATGGGTCTCTTCTACCTGAATTTAAAAAATCAGACAAGAATACATGTGAGGCATTGAACACTAATGATTGAAGACCAGTTGGGCTGTGTGATCGATATCAAAGATAAAATCCATGAAGA
>NW_006399784.1:18626107-18627516 GCF_000299155.1 Elephantulus edwardii
GCTGTAAGGTGGTTACAACTCACTGGTACATAATACCAATATTGGAAATTTATACCTAAACCAAGAAGCTGTGGTCCAAACAGAACGAGGGGATACTACATGGTTTAAAATCAAGAAAGGGGTGCATCAAGGCTGTATCCTTTCTTCATAACTTATTCAATCCATATGCTGAGCAAAATATTTGAGATTCTAGACTTTATGAAGGCTGGCAACAGGATTGGTGGAAGACTCATCAACAACTTGGATTATACAGATGACACAACTTTGCTTGTATAAAGTGAGAAGGAATTGAGGTGCTTGCTATAGAAGATCAAGGACTAGAGCCTTCAATATAGATTAAATCTCAACATCAAAAAACCAAAAATCCTCACCACTGGGCCAAGAGTGATAGATGGGGAAAAGACTGAAATTACTAACGATTGGTCTTGTTTGGATCTACAATCAAAATCCTTGTATCGGCAGTCAGAAGAAGTCTAGTATTGGAAAGGTCTGTTCTCAGAGACTTTTTCAAAATCCTAAAGTGCAATGATGTAAGTTTCAAAACTAAGATGTGCCTGATTCAAGTCATGATCTTTTCAATCACTTGCTACGCATGTGACAGCTGGGTAATGAATAAAGATAACAGAAATAAACTGATGCCTTTGTGTTGTGATTTTGGAGAAGAGTATATGGTATCTCAAGAATGCCAAAAGAATAAACAGTTATGTCTTGGAGAAAGTGCAACCAGAGTGCTCCTTAATGGCAAGGATGGTAAAGGTTTCTTGTAATTACTTTGGGCATATTACTAGGAGAAATATTCCTTAGAAAGGGATGTCATGCTTGGAAAGATGGAAGGTCAGTGAAAGAGAGAATGATGTTCAACAAGATGGATTGACACAGTGACTATGGTAAAGGGCTCAAGAAGGTCAGAGATGATGAGGATGGTACAGGGTAGGAAAGAGTTCAGATCTGTGGTTTATAGGATTGTTACTTGACTCAGCTGCACCTAATAACAATATAACAACAACATTCACCTAAAAAATAAAACAAACAAAAACCTTCCAAAAAAACCCAAACAGAAACCCCCCAAAACATATCCCTGTTGCCGTACCAGTGTCAGGTTATGATGACTGTGGCTATGTAGTAGGTTTTGGGATTAGGAAGTAAAAGGCCTCTTTCGTTTTCATCTTCAGTATCACTTAGCTTTTCTGGGGTCTCCTTCCTTTCTATATGTAGTTGGTGATTATTACTTTTTCCATCTTTGAAAAATGCTAATGCAATCTGGACTGGGCTGCATCCCATTTGTAGACTGCTTTTGATAGTATTGCCACTTTCACAATGTTACGTCCTCCATTCATGAACATGGTATATTTTTCCATTTATTGGTCTCTTTGGGTTTCATGTAGCAGTGTTTTGGAGTTTTCTTTGTA
>NW_006399784.1:18628963-18650169 GCF_000299155.1 Elephantulus edwardii
CTTACTGACTGCACAGTTTGGTATTTCCTCTGAAATCTGACCATAGAAATGCCATATGACCCAGCTATTCTACTGCCTGCAGTATACCCTGAACGCATGAGAACTGAGGCATAAATGGAGACTTGTACACCAATATCATAGCAGTGTTATTCACCAGAAAGATTTCTTTAAAGAAACTATGGATAACAATGAAAGAATTTTTCTTTTACTTTTCAAAGAGAAGAACAAACTGGAGGGGTGGGGTGGGCAGGGAGAAAAGTGCAACAATGAATGAATGGAAATCCAAAATCTCTGTAAATTTTCATTAAAATTAGTAATAATAATAATAGTAATAATAATGAAACTATGAAATGTCTTGGGAAGAAGAGGAGGTTCAGGCTTGTGTTGGGTGACGTATGGCTCAAGGGTTTGCTTTGCTTAGGGCTGGAAGCTCCTAGGAAGCAGAGGTGATTCTATAATTGGGTATCGATATAATTCTTGTCTAGAAGTCAAAAAGGATACAACTAGCTAAGATTATTGTTGTTAAGGAAACAAAGTCACATTAGTTAGAATGTTTGGTCATTTTTATGGTTTAATGAATGTTTTTTATTTGCTATGTTTAAATAAGATTATGAAAGACTAAAGAAAAAAAGAAATCCATCCACCTATGACAGAAGAAGAATCGATACCTTTGAGTTGTGGTGTTGGAGAAGAGTCTTGAGCATACCATGGACTGCTAAGAAAACAAATAGGTCTGTCTTGGAGAGGGTGAAACCAAATTTCTTCTTGGAGGCTAGGATTATGAAGCTCCGTCTCGCATATTCTGAGCATGTGCCTAGGAAGGACCAATTCTTGGAGAAAGACATACTCAGAAGGGTGGAAAAGGGACAGCGCAGGAGAGGAAGCCTCTAGATGAGATGGATTGACACAGTAACTGGGGCAACGGGGGTAGGTGTATCAGAATTAGTGAGACTGGCTTAGGACAGAGCAGGCTTCAGACCTTTTGTACATAGGGTCGCTATGAGACTTGATCGCACATAACAACAACAATAACATGGATTTATTGCTCTTATTAGATTTCTATGACTTTTTGCTCTCTTCATGGATGATACCTTTGTTGTCATCCCACAACTCATCTAGTCATTAGAGTTCAATGCCTCAAATCTATGCTTGAGATGATCTTTTAAAAATTTAATTTAGTTTATTTTTCATTTCAATGAACATCTTCAGAGATTTTGGAATTCCATTCATTCATTGTTGCACCCTTCTCCCTGCACACCCCTCTCCCCCCGTTTGCTCCTCTCCTTGAAAAGCAAAAGAAAAACTCCCTCATTGGAGATGATTTTTTTAAAAAAATTATTATTTTTTAAATTTCCATTCATTGTTGCACATTTTCCTCCCTGCCCACCCCTCCCCACCAGTTTGTTTTTCTCTTTGACAAGTTAAAAAAATAAAATTCTTTCATTGTTATATAATCCTCCCCCAACCCCCTCCGATCCACACCACTATAAAACTTTCATTCTGGACTCCTGTCATGACAATAATACCTAATCATATATTCCTCCTAAACAGTACTCTCCTTCAAATGTTTCAATGCAGTACATATTATTTATTCCCTTGTAGTTTGCCCCCAACTCCGATGTCAGTCCTGCTTTACAACAGTGGCACTATGTACTACGGCACTTTGTCCTTTTGTGATTGAGATATTTCACTGAGCATAGTGCCCGGAATCACCCATTTTGTATAATATTTCATAAGGTCGTTGGCTGGCAAGGTTGCAGAGAAACTGGAACCCTTATTCACTGTTAGTGGGAGTGTAAAATGGTGCAGCCACTATGGAAGGTTGTATGGCACTTTCTCAAAAAGTTGCAGATAGAGATACCATTTGACCCAGCAATTCCACTACTGGGAATATACACTAAAGAAACCAGAACTGCCACCCAAGCAGATATATATGCTCACCCATGTTGACTGCGGCTTTGTTTACAATAGCAAAGAACTGGAAACAACTCAAGTGCCCATCAACAAATGAATGGATAGAAAAGCTGTGGTAAATTCAAACAATGCAATTCTTTCCTGCTTTAAAAAGCTTGAGATGATTTTTAAATTCAGGGGGGACAGGCTCAAGGTCGTGTTTTGGTTCTTGTGGACCTGTTTTAATTTTCTTCAGCTTCAGTCTGAACTTGCACGTGAATAACTGATGACGTGTTCTACAGTTAGCACTTACCTGGTTCTGACTTGTAATTGAGCATTTCTAATGATTCTTTCCAAAAAAGTAGTCAATATAATTCCTGAGCAGTCTATCATCTAAGGTCCATGTGTACAGTCACCGTTTGTGTTTCTTAAAAAAGGTATTTGCAATGAATAAATCACTGAATATATAAAATTCAAATATCTGATCTCCAGTCACATCTGTCACTCAGTCTATAATTTCCAGCTACTATTCCTTCTTCTTTGTCTCCAACTTTTGCATTCCAGTCAACTGTTATCAATGCATCTTAATTGCATGTCCGGTCAATTTTGGACTGCAAAAATTGCCCTTGCCCTTGGTTTTAGTTGTTTGTGTGTATATTTGAGTAACAGCTGTCTTCCTTGTATACCTATAAACAGTTTTCTATCATTCACAGCAGTCAGGATAGAACTTGCAATTGTCTTTTTAAACTATGAAAGCAATACCACTTTTCTTCAACATTTCATTCCTGGAATTGTAAATCATGATTCTCCAATTCATACTGTGGCCAATGACAGTCCATCTCAGCTCACTAAAGCCTAAATGTTGATCTTTATGCATTCCATTTAATTTTTTTATACCTTTCAGTTGTCCTATAGTCATACTTCGCATATTCCACATTCCAATTATTAGTGTAGAATCCTGCATCTGTTTTTCATCTTTTTTAAGTCTTTAAATTGTTATTAAATATCCTTTGTTGGGAAAAATTTATACATGCAAGCAATGCAATGACTGCAAGCTTACAAATTAGTTGTACAATTAAAATTATCTAGTTGAGAACAATATATCTAAACATCAATATATTGGCAAAATTAGTAAATGCTGACAGACACTAGACATGAGAAATAGATGCTAGACTTTTAAACCAGTGTGAGTTAGAAGAGTTCTTTCTAGTTACTTGCTACTTTTTGAAGTTTCTCTCAAAACTATGTGTTTCTCTTTATCTTTGACTTCCAATATTACTGAAAGTGAAGAAGGCTTGAAATGCTCACTGGAGAAGATCAATGTCTACATCCATCAGTATGTGTTACATCTTAACATCAAGAAGACAAAAATCTTCACCACCGGCCAATAGGCACTATCATGATAGATGGAGAAAAGACTGAAGCTATCAATAATATCATCTTACTTAGTTTTACAATCAACTCCTTTGGAAGCAGTCAAGAAAGCAAAAGACGTGTATCGTTGGGAAAAGTCTGTTGTATTAAAGTTGTTAACTTCCAAGGACCAGTCCCTCCTTGCAACATGCCCAAAGTATGTCAGACGAAGCTTCAGAATCCTTGACTCCAAGGAGGATTCCGGCTTCACCTTCTCCAAGATAAACCTGTTTGTTCTCCTAGCAGTCCATGGTATATTCAACACTCTTCTCCAGTACCACAGCCTAAAGGCATCAATTCTCTTTCTATCATCCCTATTCACTGTCCAACTCTACTATGCATAGCACGTAACTGCGAAGACTATAGCCCAGATAAGGTGCACCTTAGTCTCCAGCCTGACATCGTTGCTCTTCAGTACTCTTGAAAGGTCCCTCACAGCTGACTTTCCCAATGCAATTCATCTCTTGATTTCCTGGCTGCTGTTACCAAGAGTGTTGACTGTGGAGCCAAGTAAACTGTTAATCATCTCAATCTCTTCACCATCCATACTGATGCTGCCAATTTATAACATGTGATAAAATAATCTATTTATCTATTTATATATGCTCTAACTTATAAAAGAAAAGATTTAGAGTGTTTCCCAGGTTAAATAAAATACATCTGGAAAGTAGAAATTCAAAGTTCAAGCAACAGAAGATAGCTTCAACAATTTTAAATATAACTGGAATGATAATGAATTTTCAAAACCTAACATCAGAAAGAATTACAGTAGTTTAGAAATATACTAAATCATTGTGAACACAGTTACAAAGAACTTTCATAAAGATTTGCCAAACAATGAACAATAACTCAAGTCAGACATAAGCAAAACTATTAGAGCAACACCTGCTGAGTAACCTAAAACATATTATACAATATTTTAATTGTTAAAGGGCAAAAAACCCTTTCCAATACTGATTACTAAGGCAGAGAGGCAGACTAAAGTTTTAAACAGAAACTGGAGAAGAGAAATTGAAGAGTAAGATTGACAGATGATGCCTGATGGATTACACTGAAAACTTTTTCCTGCTTCCACTGCACGTATCAATAAGAGATAAATACCATTTACAAAGTTAAGGCCTGAAAAAGCCTAAATATAGGCTTAATGCTGTAGGCACAAAAACAATATAAATGGCTCTTGATTTCTATCAGACAATCCTTTGTCAAATCTAATTTAGATTATATATCTTCTTATTCGAAGACACTGAAAAAAATAAAAGAGGCTAGAATTTCCAGTTAATGATTTTAATATATTTTTAACAGTCAAGTTCTTAATAGTAATTACTGTGTAGTGGAACAGTTCTGTAAAATAGGGTTTATATTAAATGTACAAAAGCACTGGGCAAGTAGCTTACTTGACTTAAAAATATGAGGAAAAGAAAAAACAAATATAATTCTTCAGAAAGTTCCCAACCCATAATAGGTAAAGTATTAATTCCTTTCTTTACTCCCACGTAGGAGAGCTAGATTGACACACTGGTTCTAACAATGGGTTCAAACAGCAATGATTCTCCAGATGAGGAAGAACTAAGTAGTGTTTTGTTTTGTTGGAGTCACTATGAGTCAGAATCTGGCTTAATGGTAGATAACAATGACAGCATCATTCAAAAACATACAGTTACATGCTTTCCTTGCTCACCATTGATATATTTTTTTTTTTTGGTTAAGTAAGAAGCAAGCAGGAAAATATTGACATTTTATTGAGTTTATACAGGATGTAATTCTGTTATTTCATCGTAGCCTATCATGTCAAAGCAACTATCAGCTGAGAAAGAGAGGTACTATCAGGGAATATGGGTGTAAGCTTTGGGAAAGGCCTGAGAGAAGCAAAGTCAAATAGGAACTACAAATGGGGGCGGAAGAAAAGATCTGATTTTTCCTGACTCATTGAGACAGGTTTCAATAGAATACTGGCAAGCTGAAGGTTTAAAAGGTAGGTGGGGGAGGGGAAGGAGGTAGTTTCCTGTGAGACAGAGGGATATAACTGATGAACCAACCTTATCTGTAAACTCCAACAAGAGCAGATGATAAAACATGGTAATGTCTTAGCATTCTTATCCAATAGTATATATTAAACTATGAAAGCAGAAATTTTTCACCTTTTGCCAAAAGTCTGTCAAAACAAACTTTTGTTCTGTTTTAGCATTATTTCCTTGGGTTTCTCTCTCTCGCCTGCCTCCCTCCCTCCTTTCTAGAGCTCCAGGTTGAAAATGGCAATATGGCCTTGTTCTCCAATCCTGCCCCTCATCTTGTCTCTCCTCTATTTTAAGAACCTAACCCTAGGTAATATTATAGTATCTGATTAACTAAAGGCAGGACACTGGAATTAGCTGGATTTGACTTTTAATGTTAGTCTAGCTGTGAACCTTTGGTGAAGGTACTTAATCTCTCTGAGCCTCAGTTCCACCTATGTGTGCACTGGTATGGGATCATTAACAGATTTTATACACAGGTAAAACATTTAAGAGTCTTATGGAGAACTTCTATATGGAGATAACTCAAATGCCACTGCCCACTCAGTCATTACATTAGGAATGGGACGCTATAAAACTGCACTCAGGGAACTTACTTAGGGGAAGAAACAGGCAGCCTTCGTATTCCAAATGCATAAAGTCCCCAGGCAGGAAGACAACACACAGAGGAAGCGAGCAAGCAACTTCCAAGTTGCAAGAAGAGATATTAAATCTCAAAGTCCAAATTGAGTCAAATATGACTCGGCAACCTTCCAGAATACAGAAGATTGCCGGTCCAAGGATGTAATCTTTATAAAATAGACTGCCATGGCCTTCTCCTATGGAGAGACTTTCCAGCTGAGCAGAGCACTTAACTACTTGCACTATAAGGGCTCACAGAAGAGACACTGATGTGTCGAGTGCTGTCGAGTTGACTCTGACTCTCAGAAATCCTCTGTACAACAGATCTAAACCTTACCTTATCCTCCACTATTTTCTAAACCTCTGCTAAGCTTAAACCCATTGCTGCAGTCATTGCCATTAATCTATCTTTAGAGTCTTCCTCTCCTCTAACTCTCCACCTTCCCAAGGGTCTGGCTCCTCTAACAACATGCCTAGAGTATGTGAGCTAAAGTCTTACCATCCTTGCTCCTAGGGAGTACTCTGGCTGCACCTCAATTAACTTCTAAACTTCTAAATTCATTCATGGCAGACAAGGAATTGGCTATTTCCTGCTATAAATTAGGTGAAAGATACAAAGACTTTATGCAAAAGGAATTGAGAATTTGTTATTAATTTAAAAGAGAAGTTTGAGAATACTGGATGCACTTTCACAAAAGTATCCAGAAGTCTACAGGTAGTATTATAACAGGTAGGACTTTCCCAGGAAGGTAGAGATTATTTATAGTGAGTACAAGGTGCAAGAAGTAGCACCAAAATACTCCTCCATTTATCCATTCTACAATTTTTCTCATATGCTTATTCTATTCTCCTTTTCCTATGTCTCTTCAGAGACCTATGAAACCCAGGAAAAGGGAAATAAGTTGGCAGATGTTGAAGACTTTGTGGGTTGCTAAGTTCCAAATTTGTATAAAAAGAATCAGAAATTCCAGGTGTAAAATATGACAGTTATTTGCTAAGTGGAAAATCAAAGTTAGAACTGGACTGTAAGCATTGGTCAAGAGACCTTGTGGTAACTGCCTTTGGCCACCGAGCCATGTTGTTGCTTTAAGGTGTTCTAGAGTCAATTACGGCCCTATGCAGACAGAACCTTGCCTTATCCTGCACCATGATTAAGATCTCCATCTTGCTCAAATCCATTGTTTTAGACACTGTGTCAATCCATTTCACTGAGGGTCATCCACTCTTTCACTGACTGTCTACTTTTCTACTTGATGCTTCCCTCCAAGGACTGGCCCTCCTGACAACACAACGAAAATATGAAGATGAAGTAGATAGTTCATAGGGCTTGTGCTGTTAGTTCAAAGATCACTTTTCTCTGGTAGTTCAAATCTACCAGCGGCTGCATAAGGGAAAGATGGGTAATCTCCTATGAGAATTACAACCTCAGAAAGCCCACCAGAGGGTCAGATATGAATTCGTTCTGACTCAGAGGCAATGAGGTTTATTTTAGGTTTGCCTCTAAGGAGCACTTTTGACTGTACTTCCTCGAAGACAGATCTGTGTCCTTTTGGCAATATATGGGACACTCAATACTCTTTACCAACACCATGCCCAAAGGCATCAATTCTTCTGTGGTTTTCCTTATTTAATGTCCAAATTTCAGATGCATAAAGAACAACTGAAAATTGAGCAATTTTGTGAGCATTTTTGTTGTTAAGTGCTGTAACAGGTAGGACTCATAGTGATCAACAGATCCAAACCACAGATCTGAAGCCTGTCCAATCCTTTGCATCCCTGCCATCTCTGACACACTTGAGAAAACTGCTGGAGTCACCCTGACAATCCATCTTGTTCGGGATCATCCTCTTTTTTGCTGACCCTCTACCTTTCTAAGCATGATGCTCCTTTCTAAGAAATAGCCTCTCCTAGCAACATGCCCAAATTATGTGAGACGAAGCTTTGTCAGCTTAGCCTTCAAGGAACATGCTGTTTTTCCCTTCTCCATGACATGTGTGTTTGTTCTTTTGGCAGTCCATGGATATGCAGCACTCTTCTCCAACACCCCAACTCAAAGGCACTGATTCTTCTGTCATCTTTATTCCCTTTCCTGCTCTCAGATACACAGCAGGTGACTGGAAAGACTATGGCTTGAATAAGGTACATGTTAAGTCTTCAAACTGACATGACTGCTCCTTAGGACTTTGGAGAGGTCTCTAACAGTAGACCTTCTGGATGTTATACGTCTCCTGATTACCTAACTGCTGCTCCTAAATGTGTTGACTGTGGAGCTAAGTAAGATGAAAATCATTGACAATTTCAATCTTTTCTCCATCTATCATGCTATTGTCCACTGGCTCAGTGGTTAGGATTTTGTTTTCTTGATATTGAGATGTAATCCATATTGAAGGCTACAGTCATTGATCCTCTGCAGCATGTGCCTCAAGTCCTCTTAACTGTTAACAAGCAAGGCTGTGTCTCCGGCATATCTCAGGTCGTTGATCAGTCTTCCTCTAATACTGATGGCAGCTTCTTCTTCATAAAGTCCAGCTTCTCGAATTATTCACTCAGCACGCAGATTGAATAGGATGGAGAAGGATACAGCCCTGAAACATTTTTTCCAATTTAAAACCATGCAAACATAGTTTTCCAATTTCAAACCACGCGGTGTTTCCTTGCTCTGTTCTGACAACAGCTTCTTGGTCTAGGTAAAAGCATAATTAAGTGTTCTGGAATTCTCATTCTTCTCAATGGTAAGCATCTATCACAAATGTCCTCTATTAGACAAGAAGTTGCTTTTTTGTCATAATACAGTCATATGCGATTTCTTTAAGCCTAGGTATAATCACAGGCCCAATATAAAGGCTTTAAAATTAAAGAAGCATCTTTTTAAAATTTAAAGAAAGAAATACAAAAAGAAACTTGGAATCTTATTAGGTATATAAGGAATAAGGAGAAAACTTGGTCATCAAAAATGCTTTTAAATTTATAAGGTAAAGGAGATCAGGGAAGAACTATATGGTCAATATGAATGCATTGACAGTCATTACAGAGGAAAAGGATTCAGAAGGATAAAATGAACTTTTAAATGTCAAATCTTTAAAAAAGGCTGAAATCTCCCAAATTTTACTCAACTACTAATTAGAGGTGCTACTTTTAAGTAACTGTGAGTATAATCTAACTATGAAAGAACTGAAAAGTACAGCATCATCATTACCATTACTGTGGCCCAAAGCAATGCAGATCATTATTAGTTTCATCATCATCATAAACAACTCCCATTTATCACAAAATCTGGCGTACTGAATTGGGCAATATCCAACTAAAATGCAAATTTGAGGAGTACACAGGTATCAACCAAGAACAAATACAATGTAGCAATAATAGTCAAATGGCAATTTTTATAAATAAGCTATAAGTTCTCAGTGCCTTCTGCTTATAAATAAGATATTTCATCTCATTCGGAATGAAAGCAACAACTCCTTTCCCCCATCAAACATATACAACAACAAAGTGAACTCAATCCCACTCTGCAGAATGGGACGGAAATAAGTGTCAAGTGAATACAAAAAAGAATAAATTGATTTATGATCACAACACTGTTCCTCTTGGAAAGACTGTCAAATTGTGTATAGAAAATACACAGGGAAATTAGAACAGCTTAAAAAGCAATTATAGGAACTGGTTAGCTAAGTGTGCCCTCTCCCTGGCATGCCCTGCTGTGCTCTCATCCCTAGTCACCCACTAACAAGTGCAAATTTGTCTGAATAATTCTGGACAAGCTTGGATTGTATAATTTCAATATCAAACCAGAGACAGACATTCTCAGTTGCATGGATTATGTGAAAACCAAAACACACAAAACCCCAAGCCCCTAAAACTTATTACCATGGAGTCTGTTCCTAAAGTTGTAAAAATTACAATGGGAGTAGACTGTCTATCTTTCTAGCTCAGAATCGGTGGTGGATTTGAAAAGCTGGAGAAGTCTAGCCTTTGGGTTGTTGTTTTGTTGTTATGTGCCATCGAGTCGCTTGTGACTCATAGCGACCCTATGTACAACAGCCCTAAACTCTGCTCTGTCCTGTGCCAATCGCACTGTCTCTGACACTCCCATCCCGATTATCCCAGTCACTGAATCAATCCACCTCATAGAGGGCCTTCCTCTCCTGTGCTGTCCCTCCACCCTCCCAAGCATGATGTCCCTCTCCAAGGACCGGTCTCTCCTCACTACATATCCGAAGTAAGTTAGACGGAGCCTCAGAATCCTTGCCTCCAAGGAGCCACCCGGTTTAACCCTTTCCAGGACAAATCTATTTGTTTTCCTAGCAGTCCATGGTATTCTCAATACTCTTCTCCAGCACCACAGCTCAAAGGCATCAATTCTCCTTCTATCCTCCTTGGTCATTGTCCAACTCTCTGATGTATAACAAGTGATTGCGAAGACCATGGCCTGTATCAGATGCACCTTAGTCTCCAGAGAGACACCATTGCTCCTCAGTACTTTGGAGAGGTCCCTAAGCAGACTTTCCCATGGCAATCCGCCTTTTAATTTCCTGGTTGCCGGTGCCAAGACTGTAGCCTTTGGGTTAGCAGTATATAATTCAGTCTATGCCATAAGAGTGTCCCTGGATTCCATAAAGGTAACTAATTTGTCTCATATCTAAAGAATGCAGGTAATGTAAACCAGAGGCCATTCTTCCCTCCTCCATGGGCTTTTAGAAAAAAACTGACATGGACCTGGAAGCCACACCACTACCAATATTAAACCAAGAATTTTTTGTATTAACAACAGTCCAAAATCAGAGGTGCATAGCAAAGTGGACTGGGGGAGGGCGGGGATAGGAGGGAGGAAATTATACAATAATGCATGAACATTTTTTTAAAGTAAACTGGGGGGGTAGGGAGGAAGGTATGCAACAACAGATGAATGAAAATTGAAAAAAATGATGATTTTGAAATTCAGATGGAATAGATTCAAGATTTTTTTAAATTTTTATTAAAAAAGCCAATTCAACTGTAGTTTAACATGAGTGGGGGGAAATCCACCAAACCCCACCAAGCTCCAGATTTGAGGCATTTCAAAATAGCAAGAGAGGATGATAAACATGCCACAGGTCAAAAAGCCTGCTCTTTCCTCCTTCTTTAAAAAAAATAATATGAAAAGAATGGGTCAAAGTTCTTCAATAACAATAAGCAGAGCAAGTAACCACAAACCCCTGCCCCCCTCAAAAAAAACCCCAAAACAAAAAAACAAGCCAAAAGACCAAAAACCCATGAAAAACTCCCAAGAAAAGTTGTGCAATAGATCTAGGTCTTTAACCAAATTACAGTTATTGCTTAAAATAACAAAAAGCAACACTATAGTTTTGAAGAGCTTAGGAAAAAAAAAATACATAAAAGTTTCCTTATTGATGTTCTTTTTAAAATTCAGTTGATTATTGAACTCAAATTAAAATTTAGCTTGATGACAACTTTAGAAAGAGGAAAAAAGCAAAAGAATATTTTTAGGCCAATAAAGAGGCCAAAACTCTGAGGTAGAAGATATTATTTATTTATTTAGTTTTGTAGTAATAGGAAGTCAAATGAAGAGAAGATATGAAAGTGAGTGACAAAGATATTTTCAAAGCAATCACTTCTAGCTATAGTTGTAATCTCTGGAGTTCTGTTCACTCTCTTCTGAACTTCAAACTCACATCATCAGCTTTCTACCATTCATTTCCACTTGACAATCTTGCCTCAAACTAAATACTGGTAAAACAGAACAAACTCCCATTCTATCATCCCTTCCTCCAAGAGAGATCTGTGTGTCCATTTGGCAGTTCATATGGCAGAAATTCATTATTCTCCATCAATATTACAAACAAAGACATCAATGCTTATCTGTCTCCTTATTCACTGTTCAGCTTTTCGAGGAAGCAACAGAAAACACCACTGCTTGGGGCAAGCACAGTTTAGTCTTTAAATTGATACCCTTGCTCCTTAGGACTTAGAGGAGGTCCTTGGCAGCAGATATTCCTGAGGTAGCACATCCCTTGATATCCTGACTGTTGCCTTGGGGGAAAGTGCCAATAGGGTGCTCCTGGGAGGCAAGGATGGTGACACTGCATCTTGCATACTTTGGGCATGTTGTCAAGAGGGGCCAAACTTGGAAAAGACACTGTGCTGGGAAAGGCAGAGGATCGGAGAAAAGAGAAGACCCTCAATAAGATGACTAACAGAGTGACTGTAACAATAGACTCCAGCATGTCGAATATTGTGAGGTGGCACAAGATAGAGCACGTTTCAGATCTGTTACAAGGTTGCTGTGAGAGGTAGTCAACTGATGACACATAACAGCAACATATAACATGGGATCTCAACTCTGGGCAAACCAAAACGAAAATGTTGAAAATGTCATTCCCCCCCGGCCCCCCCATCTATCATTAGTTGCCTATTGGCCCGGTGATAGGATGTTTGCTTTCCTGACGTTGAGATGTAATTCACATTGAAGGCTGTAGTCTTCTGCAGCAAGAGCATCAAGTCTTCTTTACTTTCTGTAAACAAGTTTGTGTTATCTGCATAACACAGGTTACTGATGAGTCTTTCTTCAACCCTGACACCACATTCTTCTTCATATACTCCAGCTTATTGAATGATTTGTTCAGCATATCAATTAAACAGGTATAGAGAAAGGATATAATCCTGACACACACACCTTTCTTGATTTTTAAACATGCAGTGTTCTATTCAAACAACTGTTTCCTGTTGTATGTTTAGGTTTTACAAGAGCACAATGAAATATTCTGGAGTTCACATTCTTTTCAATGTTATCTATAATTTATTATGCTCTATAGTCAATATCATGTCACAGTAAATAAAACAAAAGTTTAGATACTAAAATAACATTATTGTGTCTCTTCCACGATCTATAGATGGTTAGCTTTATATGTTTAACTTAAAATTTTTTTTAATTTACTTTTTATATTTTATAAATTTTGTATTTAATTTACAATATTAGATATGGGATCATAAGAAACCAGAAGGAGTATAAAAAATGACTTGTTATTGTTGTTGTGTACTGTCAAGTCAGAACTGACTCATAGCTGACCCTCCAGTGGATTTTCAGAGGCAGTTAATCACACAGGAAGAGAGTGCTCATCCATGGAGCAGCTAATGGATTTGAACTGTGTGCCTTGTAAGTGAATATAAATCCTACTCCAAGATACAATATAACCTTTTTTTGGTCCATATCAACTAAAAAGACATAGCCCCGTAAATAAGAAAGCAAAAAAGCCAACAGAAAAGGAGTAAAGATATCTCCTAGAAGACACAATCATGTTTAATTTTTCTAATACTCAAGATTATGAACTTTACCTCCCTTCTTTAGTCCTTCCCCTAATAAAATTCCTGACATTCAGTAGAAATCCCCACAGGAGCCCTGGAAGGATTGGCATAGTATGAACACACCAGCTGCTTTGTGGGAGAAACACAGGCATTTCTCTTGTAAAGATTTAGTTTTAAGAACTTGATGGCAGGTCACCATGAATTGTTAACTGTCCTGAAGGCAGTGAAATTTTTGTTTTCTTTCCAACAGAAAGCATCTTACTGCTGTTAGGTGCCACTGAGTTGAGTATGACCCATAGTGTCCCTAAAAACAACAGATCTGAACCATGTCCTATCCTGTGCCATCTTCACACTTCCTCACATATTAGAGCCCGTTGTGGCAGTCACCATGCCAATCCACCTCATTGGAGGTCTTCTTTTCTGTCCCTGGCCTTTCCCAGCATCATGTCACTCTCCAAAGAAATGCTCCACCTAGCAACATGCCCAAACAATGTGAGGTGAAGCCTCATCATCTTTGCCTCTAAAGAGCACTCTGGCTGCACCCTCTCTAAGACATATTTGTTTGGGATGTTCTGAGTTTTTCTCCAACATCACTGCTCAAAGGTATCAGTTCTTCTGTCACTTTTATTTACTGTCCAGCTCTCAGATGCATAGAAAGTGATCAGAAATATGATCTGAACCAGATGCACCATTACTCAATAATTTGGAGAGGTCCCTCACTGCAGACTTTCCCAGTGCAATACATGTCCTGATTTCCTGACTGCTGGTACCAAGAGTGTTAATCATGGATCCAAGTAATTGTTGGCAGTTTCAATCTTTGCATTATTCTGATGTTGCCTATTGGTCCAATTATACATGTGCAAGTTCAAATTCACGCTGAAGAAATTAAGTTCACAAGAAGCAATATATGACTTTGAATCTATTTCATCTGAATTTCAAGATCATCTGAGGGATATGTTAGAAGCACTGAACACCAATGATTGAAGACCAAATGAACTATTGGATGATATCAAGGGTAACATCCATGAAGAAAGCAAAAGGTAATTATAAAGACAAAGGAGAAAGAAAAAAATCAGAAGTGGATGTCAGAAGAGACTCTAAAAATGGCACAAGAGGATCAAGAAGCCAAAACAAAGGGAAAACATGCTGAAGTAAAGGGCAGCTCGAGAGGACAAAGCAAAGTATTATAATGAAAGGTGCAGAGAGTTGGAATTGGAGAATAAAAAAAGGAAAAACTCACTCTGTGTTTCTCGAGCTAAGAAAACTGAAAAAATTAACCTCAAGTCACAATACAGAAAGATGCTATGGGCAATATACTGAGTCACCCAGGAAGCATCAAAAGATGGAGAGAATACACTGTATAGAATCACTGTAGCAAAAAGAACTGACACTGAAAAATTTCAGGAAGTGTTATATGAATAGGAGCCAATGGTAAAGAAGTAGAAGCTGATTTGAAGGAATTAGCAAAGAATAAGGCCCCAGGAATTGATGGGATACCATTGACTTGTTTCAATTAATAGATATAGCATTGGATGTACTAACCAGTCTATGCCAGGAAATTTGGAGGACAGCTGTCTGGCTAACAGATTGGAAGAGGTCATATTTGTTCCCATTCCCAAGAAAGGTAACCCAACAGAATGTGGAAACTAACAATATCATTAATATCACATGCAAGCAAAATACTGAAGAATATTAAAAAACGGCTAGATAGGGAACTGCCATAGTTCAAGAAGGATTTAGAAGAGGCTGTGGCACCAGGGATATCTTTGCAGATGTCAAATAGATCCCGGCTGAAATAATGTCTATGTAAGCTTTATTGACTATGCAAAAGCATTTGACTATGTGGATCATAACAAGTTATTTCAAACATTGAGAACAATGGGAATCCCAGAGCACTTAACTGTGCTCATGTGAACTCTATACCTGGACCTGGACCAGGAGGCTGTTGTGCAAATAGAGCAGGAGAACACGGCATGGTTTAAAATTAAAAGAAGTGCTCCAGGATTGTATTCTCTCTCCATGCCTATTTAAACTGTATGCTGAGAAAATTATTTGAGAAATTGGACTCTGTAAAGAGGAATGTGGCATTAGGATTGGAGGGAGGCTCATCAATAACCTATATTATGTAGGTGATACAACCCTGCTTGGTGAAAGTGAGTAGGGCTTGAAGCTCTTGTTGCAAAAGATCAGAGTGTACAGCCTTCAATAAGGACTGCATCTCAATGTCAAGAAAATAAAGATTCTTACCACTGGATCAATAGGCAACACAAAGCATAAAGCAGAGTTTACTTGTTTCCCATAGAATACAAAAGCCTGGCATGATTATAGATCTTTCCAGAAAAAAGACAGTAAATAGCAGTCATAAATATGGAAACCAAGTTTTCATCTTATTTGTTGCTGTTACTTGCTGTCAAGTCAACTCTGACCAACATTCAACAGAATAAAAATGCACCTGATCTTAAGCCATTTTCAAGATCACTCAGCCTAAGAGGCCCATCATGACTAGAACAAATAATTACTGTTGTGACACAGAAAGTTTTCACTGGCTAATATTTGGAAGTTGACTGCCAGCCCTTTCTTTCTCGTATGTTTTTGTTGACAAGTTCTGCAGCAATCCATCTACCATACATAGATGACCTTGTTGAAATGCTGGTGGCACAGCTTCTAATGTCACAGTAATATACAAGTCACTACAGTAGGACACACTGACAGATGGCTAATGATGGTTTCTATTCTTAATTCAGGTTTTTTGGCACTGGAACCAGTCATTTGATTAACCTGCTCAACAAGAGTAGGAGAGGACAATAAAACAAGTAAGGCAAAGGAAGGGCAGAAGGACATGATTTCTCTTCTGCCGTCCACTTCTGATCCTTGTTCCGAGGCCTCAGCATTAGCATCACAGCTGTTTTTGCAGACACAACAGAGGGTTATTTCAGGCAGCACTGACACGAGATTCGGAGAGGTTTCAGGTCACGTCTACAGGCAATTTTCCACAGCATAAATACTGATCTTGATGTTCTCTGGATTTAGGAAAATTGGATGTAGTAAAAACAAGAGCCTAAATATGTCCTACATTTCTGCCTGACAGGCAAGGAGTATCTTTAAAGTATCAGATCAGGAGACAGTGTTATAAAAAATTATGAGTGAAGGGCATATGTGATCACCGAATAGGACACACAACTGCCTCTCCAGGACGTTTCATGAGGCTAGTGAGAATACCTGACTCATAAGAATATTTCAGAAGGGCAGGGATTTTTCCCTCTTTTGGTCACTGATACATCCCTAGCACAGAAGGTAATCTACAAATATTTACTATAATAATGAAAGTTCCTATAAGAATTAAGTGAGCTGTAAAATGCATGCTATCTGACAAATAATAAGTGACCAACTACCCTGGTTTATAGTTAAATTTGGAGATCCACTGTCAAATTTCAAAAACAGCTGAAGAGAACAGTAGTACTACCAACACAGTCAATCCTTGTGAAAATGTGCTAATTTTTACTTACTTTGGAATTAAAAAGAGAGCTCTGTTGTCAACTATGACTCACAGTGACCCTATGAACAATGACTCTGTATTTTGCCCTATCCTGTGCTAACTTCACTGTCTCTGACACACCTAACCTTACTGTCACAGTCACCATGTCAATCCATCTCCTCCAGGGTCTTCCTAGTGGTAGGGACTTATGCTGCTAACCCAACCTGTAAGCGGTTTGACTCCATTTGCGGCTCTGTAGGAAAAAGATGAGCAATCTCTTCACATGCAATTAACTGCCTCTGAAAACCTGCTGGAAGGTCAGCTATGAGTCAGTTTCAACTCCATGGTACACAACAAAAACAACTAAAAGAAAAGCAGCATTGATTCTTTAAAAATAACTAGCGCCCTTCCCCCCGCCCCCATATAGGTAAAATTACCTTTCATAGAAAATTTCTGCAATATAGAAAAGTAAACAGAATGCAAAAATGACTCATAATCTCATTATTGAGAGAAAACAAAGTTGCCGTTTTCTTGATCTCCCAGAGCCATTTCCTCTATCTTTCTATCTGTTACTGTTGTTACGTGCCATCGAGTTAATTGTGCAACCGCACGATCTGAAGCAGGCTCTATCTTGTGCTATGTCAATCATCTTGCTGAGGGTCATCTTCTTCTCTTTTGCTGACCCTCCACCTTTCTAAGTATAATGTCCTTCTCCAAAGACTAGCTCCTCTATTGACATCCCCAAAGATGTGAGACAGAGTTTCACTATCCTTGCCTCCAAAGAGCGCTCTGGTTGCACTTTCTCCAAGATAGACTTGACTTGATTACTCTTTTGGCAGACCATGGGATATTCATTACTCTTCCCCAAGCACCCTAATTTTAAGATTCTTCTTCTGTCATCCTTAATTAGTGTCCAACTTGCAGATGCATAGCAAGTAATAAAAAAGATAATGGATTGGATGATATGCACCTTAGTCTTTAACTGACATCACTGCTTTTTGGTACATTGGAAATGTCACTGACAGGACATTTTCCCAATGTAATACATATTTTGATTTCTAGACTACTGGTATTAAGGGTGTTGACTGTGGATTAAGTAATTTATAATCGTAACATTTTCTCCATCCATCATAACATTTCTATTGGTCCAGTAGCGGTTTTTAAAATCCAAATTTTCTGGATCCCTTTCTATTTCTTCAATTTAGCTTTGGATAGATTCCACCAAATGCTGACACATCTCACTTAGCATTATGTATTAAAGGACTAATTCATTACAGGGAAGTACATACAAAATGTTTTTGTTAAAATATTTGAGGTTTGTATTGATAAAAATATAAAATACTGAATAGTAGTTGATAAATATTTATCTTATAGATGAAAATAAACAATCTAATCTGCTGAGCAAATGAATGCTAAAAGGCTGTGCTGTGCTTTGAATGAAGCCAAGTAAACTTAAAACTCTACTAAGGTCTCCTCCTCAACATTTCTGGTGAATAATTTTTGACTTACAGTTGGGGAGGGCAGTGACTAATAGTGACTGGACTTGCTATGACTCAAGGAAATATAGTCTGCATGGTTTCACAACTTCCAAAAGAGTTCCTACAAAAGGAAACAAACAAAAGCTACAAAAATTAACTGGGAACTCAAGAAAAGGCCTTGATTTTATGAAGGAGAATGTAAATTAAGTAATACTGTTTTCTGGGAGAATTGAAAAACATTTTTTAAGAGGGATCAACACAAAACTCCTTGCTATTGAGTCAAAACTGACACCTACCTGAGCCCCCAGTGTGTTTTCCAAGGCTATACACTGTACAGGAGGAGACTGCTCAGCTTTCTCTCGTGAACCCACCGGCCTGGGGTTAGCACTGATGTCTATGTAAGATAGCTGTTGCTGTTGCTGTTGTTGAGTGATGGTGAGTTGGAACCAGCTCACAGCTGACCCTCCAGGAGGTTTTCAGAGGCAAAAATACATAAGAAAGATATTGCTCATCCTTCTTTTGCAGAGCAACTGGTGGATTCGAACTGTGTGCCTTAGGGATTACAACTCAGCTTACCACGAGATAAGTAACTGAACAAAATCAGGTTGAAGGCATATCATGACTTCAGAGAACAAGAAAAGCACAAGAAGTAAGACCTATTTTAAGACCGCTTCTCCTCAGTACCAAGTAACAGTATCATCCTCAATATTGGCTCTGGCTTATTTATAGCTACAACTTCCGCACAAACTGGTAAGTATGTAATGGAAAAAGTATTAAATATTTTTAAATGAAACCAAAACTCAGGAGTCTATACTTGCATGAATCCATTTCCAGGTGAAGTCTACAGTGAGTTCCTCAGTTCTCTCTGGTTTTAGTCCTTACATGAGTTCACATTATGTGAAAAGAAACATGTTAAGAACTGATTTCCCTACTTACTCTTTCTGTTGTTCTGTGCCACCAAGCTGGAGCAGATTCACAGGTGACCCTCCAGCAGGTTTTCAGAGGCAAAAAATCACACAGGAGGAGACTGTCTCCCCTTTTCTTGCTTATCCTAGTTTAAATATAGCCCCAAACTTGAACATTTAGTCATAAATTCCTCATTTATTAGTTACTGATCAGAGTTCTGCTTTCTTCCTGAAATCTGCAACTACTAGTAGTACTAAAGGTCAAATCCCTCCACATGTTTCACAGTACAACTGTCTCTTACGCCTGCCATTCTTCTACAGTGCTGCTGAATGGGTCCAAAGTGCTAACATTTCTTTAGTAGTGAAAACACCGCCTCATTGAAGGTTTACCACTAATTAGTAGGTTTATTCATATCCAGCACAGAGTATATTATTTAATTTTTCACAATACTTGCTACCAATACTCATCTAAAACTCAATGATTCAATATCAAGTATTTTTTTGCCAACTTTTTAAAGTAAGAGACTGGGACAGTGGAGCTGATGATGGCTTTTATGATAAAAGAGAAAAACAGTGTGCTTTTAGAAACAAACACCAACTATGAGTAGAATTTTTTCCTATGACTGTCATGGAGGAGAAAGGCAATAGAACCAAAAAAATTCCTATTCAACTCTCTTCTGTCATAGTAATTTTATTTTTACAGTCCATAGAAAGATAATAAAAAAAATAAAGTTACCTTATTTTCCTCTAGAAATTTCAATTTGATAGACACATCACTGCGCATTTTATCGTATTTTTCCTTATGGGCTTGGAATAATTGCTGTGACTGCTCAATCTTTGGCAGGGTGTTTGCATCACGTGGTCCAAGATTCAGTTCTTCTAAATCAGTGCGGTACGCATCATATTCAATCCTGGAAAGAGGAGAACATATGATACGTACTACAAGAACACGGAGTTCTATTTAAGAGATAACTGGAAAGATTTTGGATTTCCATTCATTCATTGTTGCACTTTTCATTAAAATTAATAAAAAGAGAGAGAGAGAAAAAGGAAATATTATTAAAGGAAAAAAAAGAGATAACTGGAAATACATAGTCATTTCTTACGTTGTTGTTGTTAGGTGCCATCAAGTTCAGTACAATTCACAGCAACCCTATAAACATGACCTGAACCCTTCCTACCCTGTGCCACCTTCATGATCTTTGACACACTTGAGCCCATTTCTGCAGTCACTATGTCAATCCATCTCATTAGGAGTCTTCCTCTTTTTTGCTAATCTTCCCCATTTCCAAGCATGATGTCTCTTTTCAAGGAACAGCCTCTCCTAGCAATATACCCAAAGTAAAAAAGACAAAGCTTCACCATCTTTGCCTCTGAGGAGCACTCTGGCTGCACTTTTTCTAAGGCATATCTGTTATTTTCTATTATACAGTGCCAGAACAATTCAAATATATCTGTACAGACTTTATGCTTTTGAAATCACGTATTTCTTTACACAAAAAGAAATATTAATAAAGTCAAAAGGAGGAAATTGTTTAAATATTTTAACTAGTAAAAAAAAAAACCTGACAAATATTCCAAAATTTAAAAACCAGTTCTAAACAACAGCTTATGGCACCAAATGTTAGCAAGATGAAGAGTTGAAGGGACACTACTTTGTAAAATTCTTAATCATAACCAAACACCGAGTAAATAAGTTGTTGGCTCCGAGGCCTTGGGACCAAAGGCTCTGGGGACGTCATGATCAACTGGCTTAACACAGTTCACAAATACAACATGTTACATCCTACTTTGGAGAGTACTGATGTGGGTCTTACATGTTAGTGAGTAGTCAACTTTTTTCACTCTGGAAAAGAGGCAAGGAAAGTATAGATGTACTGAAACAATTAGTCCAAAGGGCTAAAAGACCATACAAATGTCAACTTCCATGACCTTGTGACCATTAATTCCCCATATGACTTGGTTCATTTTGGTTAGGCAAAATCAAGCACATATAGTATACTTTTAGGTACTTAAACTGCAATGCACAACATAAATAGAAACTTTTAAATACATAGTTTAAAAATTTCTACTACTTAAGCCAGTATAGTAAAAATTATTTTTTTAG
>NW_006399784.1:18650571-18675985 GCF_000299155.1 Elephantulus edwardii
CTGGTGTTTAAACTACTTCTTTTCTTTTTAAACTCCAGGTTCCAGAATTATCACCTATATTCGCTACCTTTGTTTTCACGTGTTCAAGTTGAAAAAAGATGGTCTTCTCAAGCTATGCATCTAAAAGCTGGACAATGAATAAGGAAGACAGTAGAAGAACTGATGGCTTTACATCATGGTGTTGGAGAAAAATACTGACTACCTCATGGACTGCCAAAAGAACAAATAAGTCTGTCTCGAACAAAGTGCAACCAAAGTGCATTCTTTAGAAGCAAGGAGGGTGAAATTTCATCACACATACTTTGTGCATATTGCCAAGATGGGCCAGTCATCCTTCTGGGAATAGTGAAGGTCAGATAAAGAGAGGAAAGATCAACAGGATGGATTGACCCAATGACTGTAACAATGCACTCGCGCATATCAAAGATGATGGGGATACTGCAGGATACGGCAAGATTCCAATCTGTTGTTCACAGAGAGACTATGACCAGAGTCACTGGTCATTTTGAGTCGGATGATCACTGCAAATACCTTTTATCAAAAACAGCACAAACAGTGACTATACAAATGGACCTTACCTAACAGACTATAATGACAGGAATCAGAATAAACTACTACCATGGAGAGAGTCTTTCGAGTTTAGTATCAGCAGTCAATACAAGGTCAAAGGCTGACTGTGGTCAGATCATAAACTATGCATAAGCCAGCTTAAAGTGAAGGTGAAGAAAATGAAAACAAGTTACAAGAACCAAAATACGACCATGAATCTATCCCAATTGAATGTAAAAACCATCTCAAAACCAGATTTGATGCATTAAATGCTAATAACCAAAGACCAAATGAAGTGTGGATGACATCAAAGACATTACCCATGAAAATACCATTACAAAGATAAGGAGGAATGAAAGATCAAAGTGGATGTCAGACTCTAAGACTTGCCCTGGAACAAAAAGAAGCCAAAACAAAGTGAAAGAAAGCTGAAGAGTAATGAACAGAAGATTTCAAAGGACAGTTTATAATGACAAATGAAAGCAGTATAACAATGAAATGTAAAAAGAGCTGGAGTTAGAAAAATCAAAAGAGAAGAATATGCTTAGCATTTCTCAAGCTGAAAAACCTGAAGAAAAATATTCAATACTCAAGTTGCAATACTTAAGGATTGCAAAATATAGGTGGGCAAGATTTTGAATAATTCAGGAAGCATTAAAATAAGATGAAAGGAGGAGCTCTGGTGGCCTAGTGGCAAGAAGTTAGTTACACTACAATCCCAAACGCACGCAGTTTGAAACCACCAGATGCTCCACTGGATGGCACACACATACACAAGATGGAAGGAATATACAGAGTTGTTGTTAGGTGCCATCAAATCAAGTATGACTCATAGTGACCATATGAACAAAAGATCTGAAGCTAGTCCTGTCCTGAACCATCCTCACACTTCCTGACATACAAGAGCCCACTGCAGCAGTCACCATGTCAATCCACCCAGTTGAGGATCTTCCTCTCCTTTGCCAACATGCCACCTCCCCAGCATCATGTCTCTCTCCGAGCACCTCCTAGCAACATGTCCCAAGCATGTGAGGTGAGGCCTCATGGTTCTTGCCTCCAAAGAGCACTCTGGCTGTATCATCTCCAAGACATATTTATTTGTTCTCTTGGCTGTCCATGGGATGTTCAGTGCTCTTCTCCAACACCACAGCTCAAAGGTGTCAATTCTTTTTCTGTCATCCTTATTCATTGTCCAGGTCTCGGATGCATAACTAGTAACTGGAAAGACTATGGCCTGAATCTCAAACTGACATCACTATTCCTCAATAATTTTGAAAGGTCCCTCCACTGCAGATTTTCCCAGTGCAATGTGTCATTGTACCAAAAAGAATTGGTCAACACAGAATCATTTCAGGAAGTAGCATATGACCAAGAACCACGTGTAATGAAAGAAGTCCAAGCAGAACTGAACACACTGGCAAAAAAAATTGACATCAGGAATTGATGAAATACTAGTTGTTGTGTGCTGTTGAGTTGGAACCAATCCATAGCTGACCCTGCAGCAAGTTTTCAGAGGCAGTCAATTGCACATGAGGAGACTGCCCATCCTTCTCCCACAGAGCAGCTGGTGTTGTGTTTTGTTTTTTCAAAAAAATCAATGCAGCTCTGAATGTACTAAGAAATTCTGAAGACAGCTACCCGACTAACTGACCAAATCCCAAAAAAGGATTATCCAACAGCATGTGGAAATTACTAAAAAATATCATTAATACCTCATGCAAGTAAATAGCTGGAAGAGCATATTACCAGAGAATTAGCAAAAATTCAACCTGGATTCAAAAGAGGCTATGGCACAAGGTATATTATTTCTGATGTCAGGCAAATCTTTGACTGAAAGAAGAGAATACAAAAGAGATGTTCATCTGTGTTTTATTAACCAAGCATGTGACTGTGTGGATCATAACAAATTATGGATAACAGAGAAAAATGGGAATCTCAGAACACTTAATTGTGCTAAAGATAAACCTATACATAGAACAAGAAAACAGCTGACTGAATAGAACAAGGGAACAATACATGGCTTAAAAAACAGGAAAGGTATGCATCAGTTGTATCTTTTCAACATACATAACTGTATGCTGAGCAAATCATTCAAGAAACTAGACTATATGAAGAAGAATGTGGCATTATGATTAGAGGAAGACTCATCAACAATATGCATTATATAGACGATACAATCTTATTTACTGAAAGTAAAAAGGACTTGAAACACTTGCTATAGAGAACCAAAGACTCTATAGCCTTTAATATGGATTACATTTCAACATCAAAGAAACAAAAATTCTCACCAATAAGCAACATCAGGATAAAAGGGGAAGACTGAAATTGTCAACAATTTAATTTTAATTATATTCACAATCAACACCCATGGTAATCCCTAAAGAAAGTAATCGCCATTCAAACAGATATATGCATGCACATGTTTATCGCTGCATTATTTACAAAAGCAAAGAGATGGAAGCAACCCAAGTGACTACCAACAAATAAATGGATAAAAAACCCTATGGTATATTCATACAATGTATTATTATACAGCACTAAAAAACAACAAACTTGTAACACATCACACAACATGGGGGACCCTGTAGGATATCATGCTGATTGAAATATCTCAGTTATAAAAGGATAAATACTGCATAGTACCACTGTTATAAAGCAAGTCAACATGGGGGTAGGGAGGAGAATAGGATAAGAGTAGATAGATAATGACCATTGCATTGGAACAGATAAAGGAAAGAACTGTTTAAAAGGAATATATTGATTAGGCATATAAGTTGACAATAGCCTAGAATAAGAGACATAAAATTGCAACTGGGTAGTGAGGAGGGGAGGTAGGTAATTGAGCAACAATGAATGAATGTTAAAAAAAAGTGAGCTGGGGGAGGGGAAAGGCATAGAGAGGGGGTAAAATATGCAACAATGAATGAATGAAAATCAAACTTCTCTATAAATGTTTATTACAGTCAAAATGAAAATAAAATTTTATTTAAAAAAAACCCACACAACAAAAACAGCAATAAAGAAATCAAAAGATGTGTTGCATTGGAGAACCTTCTGTCAAAGAATTTTTTAAAATGTGGATATCAGTTTCAAAATTAAGATGTGATTGATCCATGCCAGAGTATTTTCCTACACATCGGAAAGTTGGATAATGACTAAAGAAGACACAAAAACAATCAGTGCCTTCCAACTGCAGTGTTGCAGATGAGTACTGAAGATACTACGGACTATAAAAGAAATAAATCTATCATGGAGGAAGTGTAACTAGAGTGCCATTAGAGGCGAGGATGGTGAAACTTCATCTCAAATACTTTGGGCATGCTCTCAAGAGGGACCAGTCCTTGAAAACAGACGTCATGCTGGAAAATGTATAGTCAGCAACAGAGGAAGATCCTCAAGGAGATGGACTGACACAGTGACCATACAGTAGCCTGGAGCGTGAGGGCAAAGTGATGGTGGCAGAGCACAGGGACATGTTCACATCTGTTGTTCAGAAGGTCGCTATGAGTTGTGGTAGACTTGACTGCACCGAACAACCACAACATGACACAAGAAAGGAACTGAGTAATGTTAGTGCCTTAATTTGGAACATGATAATGGACAGAATTAAGTGAAACAGGTAGACAAGGCCTAGAAATAGAGGGGTTTAAAGACTATCTTAGATTAGATTTAATCCAGTAGGGCAGGTGATGAGGAAGCCATTTAAACTTTTAATTTAGAAATTACATGATTCTATATGTTCACGCTAGAATCATGACTAACTAGCAGTAGTATAAGGAATTGAAGCTACACCTGGGTAGATACTGAAGTAAGCAGCACAGAAATCAGTTACAAGGGGAAATGAAGAATTAGTCTCTGAATTAGGATCATGGGAATGGAAGGAGACAATTAAGACGATCTGTTGTTGCTGTTACGTACTGTTGAGTTACCTGTGACTCAGAGTCACCCTGTGTCCAGCAGCCCTAAAGCCTGTTCTATCCTGTGCCAATCTTGTGTTTGACACAGTTATACCCATTACCCCAGTCACTGAATCAGTTCATCTCATCGGCTGTCCCTCTATCCTCCCAAGGATGATGTCTCTAAGGACTGGTCCTGCCTTGCAACATATCCAAAGTATGTCAGATGAAAGCTTCAGAATCTTTCCTCCAAGGAGAAGCCTGGTTTAACCCCCTAGGACAAACCTGCTTGTTCTTCTAGCAGTCTATGGAGTATTCAATAATCTTCTCCAGCACCACAGCTCAAAGGCATCAGTTTTCCTTCTATCATCCCTAATAATTTTCCAGCTTTCCGATGGATAACAAGTAACTGCAAAGACTATGACCTGGATCAGGCACACTTTAGTCTCCAGAATGACATCACTGCTCTTCAGTACTTCGGAGAGGTCTCTGACAGCCGACTATTCCCAATGCAAGTAATCTTTTAATTTCCTGGCTATTAGAACCAAGAATGTTAATTGTGGAGCCAAGCAAACTAAAGCTGTTAAAAATTTTAATCTCTTCACCATCTATCACAACACTGGTGAGAATCTTTGTTTTCTTTGTTTTGTGCTTCAATCCATATTGAAGGCTGCAGTCCTTGATCTTCTGCAGCAAGTGCTTCAGATCCTCCTCCGTTTCAGCAAGCAGGGTTGTGTCATCTGCTCCAATCCTGATGCCAATCCTATTTCTCCTCATAGAGCCCAGCCTCCCAGATAATCTGTTCTGAGAATGTATGGACACAGGACACATCCCTGGTTCCCAATTCTGATGCATGTAGTGTTTCCTTGTTCTGTTCTGATGACTGCCTCCTGGTCCAAATATAAGTTTCACATAAGCACAATCAAATGTTCTGGGATTTCCATTCTTCTCAGAGTCAACCACCGTTTATTGTGATCCATATAGTCAAATGCTGTTGCAGAGTCAATGAAACACAGACAGACATTCCTCTGGTACTCCCTGCTTTCAGCCAAGATTCATCTAACATTAGCTGTAATATCCCAAGTACCACAGCCTCTTCTAAACCCAGCCTGCACATCAGACAGTTTTCTGCTGATGTGCTGTTCCAGTCGGTTTTAGATAATCTTCAGAATCTTGCTTTCATGTGATTTCAACAATATTGCTCAATAATTCTTGCATTCTGTTGGGTCACCTTTCTTTGAAATGGGAACAAATATAGATCTCTTCTAGTCAGTTGGCCAGGAGGTTGTCATCCAGATCTCTAAGCCAATTTTGTGAGCACATCCAGGGCAGCATCTATTTGTTGAAATATGTCAATTGGTATGCTATGAATTCCTGGAGCCTTGTTTTTTGCCAATTCTGTCAGAGCAGTTTGAACTGCTTCCTTCACCACCAAAGGCTCTTGCTCATACACTGTTTCATGAAATTCTTCTGTGTCCGCCAATTCCTTCTGGTACAATGACTCTTTATAGTCTTTCCATCTTCTTTTAATGCTTCCTCAATCATTTAATATTCTTCCCAAAGTTTCCTTAAGTATTGCATCTCAAGGCTTGAAAATGTTTCCCAGTTCCTCCTGCTTAAGAAATGCTGAGTTTGACCCCTTTGATTTTCTGGCTCCAGCTCTTTGCACATTTTATGATGATACTTTGTCTTCCAGTGCTGCCTTTTGAAATCTTCTGTTCAGCTCCTTAAGATCTTGATTTCCTCCTTTTGCCTTGGCTTTTCGGTGATCTAATGCAATATTCAGAGTCTCTTCTGACATCCATTTTGGTCTTCCTTTTCTTTGTATCCTCCCACAGTTCGTCCAGTCTTTGCTCATTGGTGTTGCAAGTCCTCAAATCTGTTTCTGAGATGGTTTTGAAATTCAGGTGGTATAGATTCAAGGTCAAATTTTGAGAAATTATGGTACATTCACACAATGAAATACTATGCAGCAGGCAGAAGCAATGATTTTGTAAATTATTACCTAACTTGGGGGAGGAAATGGAGAGCATTATGTTACATGAGTTAACTTATTATCACAAGGATAAATATTGTATAAAACCATTATTGTAGAATGAGTATAAGGATCCAAGAGGGGTGGGAGAGGCTGGAAGAAGAAGGATGTGGATGTGCAGGGGGAGGGGGTTTAATCATCAGGTTGTATAATTTGACGGGGGGGTGAGCATGAGGGAAATGGAAAGAATTTGTATTTGAATTTTGTAAAGAGTAAAAAAAATTGTGTTTTCAATCCCTTGGAAACAAACTAATATTTTAAACATGGGGGGGGGAGGTCAAATTTTGGTTCCTGTGGATTTTATTTAATTTTCCTTAGCTTCAGCTCAAAATTTCATATGAGTAGTTGGTGGTCTGTTCCACTATCAGCACCTGGCCTAGTTTTCACAACTGATATGAAATTTCTCCAGCAATTCTTTCCACAGATGTAATCAATCTGATTCCTATGCATACTGTCAGGTGAAATCCATGTGTATAACCTGTGTTTGTTTCTTATAAAACATATTTGCAATGAATAAGTTGTTGATTGGGAAAAATTCTATCGTTCTATCTCCAGCTTCATTTCTGTCATCAAGGCCATGTTTTCCAACTACTGATCCTTCTTCTCTGTTCCCAACTTTTGCAATCCAGTCACCCATTAATATTAATGCTTCTTGATTGTATGTTCAATTGATTTCTGACTGCAGAAGTTGGTAGAAATCTTCTATTTCCTCTTCTTTGGCTCTGATTGTTAGTGCATATATTTGAATGATGGTGGTATTCACTGGACTTCCTTGCATGCATATGGATATTATCTTGTCCTTACAACATTATATTTCAAGATGGATCTAGAAATGACCTTTGTACCTATGAAATCAATGCCATTTTTCCTCACCTTTTCATCTCCAGCACTGTAGGTCATAGAATCGTCTGACTCAAAATGTCCATGCCAGCCCATCTCATTTTGCCAATACCTAGTATGTCAATATTCATGGGTTCCATTTCTTTCTTAACAATATCCAATTTTCCTACATTCATGTTTCTCACATTCCATGTTCCAGTCACTAATGTTTGCTTACAGCTGTTCCTCCTCCTTTGTGTTTCCATACTTAAGGGTTCAGGCTCAGTTACCAATCTACTAGTCTAAGTGTGCTATTGTCCATAGGGTTTCCAGAGGCCTGCTATTTCAGAAGTGGATGGCCAATCCTTCTTCCTAGCCTGTCTTAATTTGAATGCTCAGATTTAAAACGTTATCTGACAGACAAGCATTTTACAGAAAAGAGCAGATCAGACATTTCTCAGTAGTACAAATAACCAGTAGATTCAGTGTTGGCCCCATCCTTAACAGGTGTGTCTTGATCTACCCTTTCCCTGCTCCACCAGCAATCCCACCTACTCCATTCAACTACTATCTCCCCCTATCCAGTCCTTGATGTGATGGCTTATATCTCAAGCTTTCTGGGCTTCTGTGATTCCGAATGCCTCAAGCTGTTGCCAGTTTTTTCTGCTGCAGCCAGTGACATCTTCCAAAATTTGGGGCCTGAGGGCCAAGAAAACAATATATATCAGATCTACAGGACACATCATCCTCCCCTGGGAAACGATTCCATTGTGACTACGGTGTACTACAAGTGGAAGAGAAGTGGTACTAAGCCACAAGAAGTCCATTCTGGAGCAGAAGTCCAAGACAAAGGATTCTTCCTCAGAACCATCTGAGATAGGAAGCCTTCCCTCATACTAGTACCTAGTTATTGGACTTACAGACTCCTAAACTCAAGAATCACTCAAGACGATTTAGGAGTAAAAAATGATAATGATAAATCAGTTGTATCTGCAGGCTGATGGATGGAATACTCACTCTTCCCTTTACTAGTTTTCTCTACAGCTACAAGCTGGTTATTTCAGCTCTTTGTGCTTCAGTTTTCCATTTATAAGCAAGGAAAATTTAATCTCCACAAAAGTTCATACAGATAAATTTGATATTTGGACATTTGACAGTAGCTATTATCTTTAGAAAGATTATGACTAAACTATTATTACTAAATCAGAAGCAAACATACTAAAAATAGTAAAAAGAAAGAAAAAAGTAGAACTATAACAAATAGCAAATGATTCAATGTAAAGACAAAAATGTGATATCCTTTAACAGCCTCTAAGTACATTTCTAAACACTGATCAATTTAATAGGAATTTTATAATACTGACTGACTTTATTTCCCTTCAGTGTTACATTCAGAGTTTATAAAAGGCATTAAAGTAAAGATTGTCCAAAAGAATTTCTCTAACACTGCTGATTAACACCAGAAAGCAAAGTACTAAATTTCCACAGAATGTAACTCTTCATTTGAAGGTTGCCCTCTTAATAAACTCCATACTAATAAAATTAATGATAGTTGGTCACTTTATGGTTTACATAAAACTGGTAGAGCACAGGTGTCCACAGTCTTGACCACAATTGATTTCCTTGTTGGTGCTACTGTAGGGAAGTGGTAAAAGGACGATTATAAGATTTTTGAATACATGAAGCAACAGAGGTCTAGGAAATCTTGTACAATGCATAATAGGGAGCATTAAAAGATGACCCGGGCATTGCTTAAATTATCACTTTTCATGCTGATCAAATATGTGACCCCTGAACTGAAAGTCAGTAAATTCTAGTTTTGACAGAGAAGAAAATTCAGCTACTGTTTAATCTGGGATTCTTTTTTAATATTAGTCTCTCAGTAAATAGTTTTTTCAGTTGTGGAGCCAAGCAATTTCATAGCAGTGTATAAACAGGACAAAAGTAAAAACTCAAGTTAAACTTAATAACAACATAAGTAATAATTAGAGTATAAAATGAAAAATTATGAGGTGAGATTATTTCTGTTGGTTTTTAAATAGTATATAATTGCTAGCTCTTAAATTCTTTTGAAAAACCAAATAAGCTCTCAAATGCATATAACTTCATTTATAATTTAATTTACAAGTTTCAAACAAATTTATGTATTGTATAAAAGAAATCTTTATACTTTAAAATAATTTCTGATTATACGACGCAAAATTCATTTGAAAGAATTAAACATTAAAATTTTAGGTTAAGTTTCATCAAGAGTAGGAATAAAAAGCCAAAAGTTATTATCTTGGCTTCGAAATTTATTAGAAATGAGCAAATTAGTTAAACTTCTAAAGTCTTCTTTTTCTTCTCTGTAAATCAAATTAAAATGCCTTACGCATGATCAGTAGTTTTCCTGTTGGGTCTAATTTCATTATAGACTCAAGTTTTTACAAAACATATTATAAATGAAGACTGAAGAATGACTAACATTTTTTATAATAAGTGAACAATTTCAAAGCAGAGACATAAAAACTAGATTCACATAGTTCTTTAGATAGTTCTAAACTAGGCAGGGAATATTTCTTTGAAACAGAACAATTTCATCCTCAAAATCCAGAAATACTAAAACAATCTAGAAGACTAGAAATTCAGAGTTCTTAAAAAGATTAAACTGATAAAAGCAAGAGTATTAATTATGGATAATTTTAGATATAAGGAATAAACAGATTCTGAAAGGAATCAAATAGACCAGATAGAAATGAAAAATATATATCCATGAATGCTTTGAAGAATAAAGACAATATTCATGAAATGATTTAGAGACTGGAAAACCAATTTCTGGGAATGATAGTGGTGGGCATATCCATAAATACACATTATCTCCATGTCTCTTGTTTCTTTTTAAAATTCTATCACCAATCTCCTGATTTAAGCATCACATTAGTAAATAACTGAAATAAAGTAAAAGAATATCAAGTTCAAAGGCCAAATATGTCAAATAACCCTATCTCTGCTTTCCCTCACCTGGTGAGCACAAATGTCTTTATCTTCATATTCAAATATGAAGAGTCACTAAAACTCTTATACATTATACTTAATTGAAAACTACCAACAGTATGAGACAGAAGCATTCTTCTGGAAAAAAAGATCACATTTTAACTTTTTAAAGTAAGTTGAGCATTTATTTATTTAAGTCATAAGAAAATACATGCTTAAGAATAAAGATTTAAATATCAGAAGATTGTTGTTGTTATGTGCCGTTGAGTCGCTTGTGACTCATAGTGACCCTGTGTACAACAGCCTTCAACCCTGCTCTATCCACTTGCCAATCTTATTGTCTCTGATATACCTACTCCCATTACCCTAATCACTGAATCAATCCATCTCATTGAGGGTATTCCTCTCCTATGCTGTCCCTCCATCCTTCCAAGCATGACATCCCTCTCCAAGGACTGGTGCCTCCTTGCAACATGTCCAAAGTATGTCAGACGAAGCATCATAATCCTTCCTTTCAAGAAGAAGCTTGGTTCCACCCTCTCTAGGACGAACTGTTTGTTCTCCTAGCAGTTCATTGTATATTCAATACTCTTCTCCAGCACCAAAGCTCAAAAACATCAATTCTCCTTCTATCATCCCTAGTCATTGTCCAGCTCTCTTATGCATAGCATATAATGGCAATTAGATAAGTTAAATTTTCATAGGAATTTTCATATCATTAAACTAGGGCAAGAGGCAAAAAAGTAAACAAGTTTTTAAAAGGTGGTTTATTTTCATTCCCAACTAAACAACAATATTGTTAATATTATATGCAAGCAAAATCTTTCTGAAAATTTATATTAGGTTTTGTCTCTTGTTTAGAGTCCACAAGACCTCGAGGAAGGCCTTTCAATTTTAAAGTTGGTTGTTATATTTTGGAGGAACATTCTTCTAAGTGGTACACCACTCTTCTGTCAATATGCTGTACTGAGGTCACAGGGACCTGGTACATAACAGCTATAGTAGTTGACAGTGACCTGCCCTGGGAAAAAGTGCCCAAGAAGGTATCTCCTCTGATGTTGACTGCCCTGACAAATGGGGACCTGGAGACCTCATTCACCTTCATGAAGAATGACTGGTGCTATGAGAAGAGAATCATTTTAGAGAAACAGGGAGAGACTGGCCAATACAGTCCTTTTGGGGGCAAGAAGCACATAGAAATACAGGACCATTACATAATTTACTGTGAAAGTAATTGCAATGGGAAAACTTGGCACGTGGCAAAACTCGTTGGGAAGAACCCAGACATGAACGTGGAAGCCATGGAAGAATTTCACAATTTTACTCAGCAGAAAGGGTTCTTGCAGAAGAACATCTTCACTCCTGCCCAAACAGAGAAATGCATTCTTGAAAGTCAGTAGGCTCCAGTTGGCACCTCCAGAAGAGTCCTGCTTTCCTGCCACACCTTGAACTGGAACCTGGTCCTGGATCTCTGTATTTCCTACATTGGGTTACTCTCTCTTAAATTCAAATAAAGAACTTCAGCAATTAAAAAAAAGAAAAAGTAAAAGAAAGAGAACACTGTATCTACATGGCATTATTAGAAATTCCAGCTGGATTCCAATGAAGCCGTGGAATGAGTTATATACCACTGTTGATGTCAGCTGGATCTTGGCTAAAAGCAGGGAATCCGACAAAGAGGTATACTCGGAATTTATTGACTATGCAAAGACATTTGACTGTGTGGAGTATAATAAATTATGATAAATATTGAGAAGAATAAGAATTCCTGAACACTATGCTCAGAAGAAACCATAAATAGAGCAAGAAGCAGTCATTTGGAGGGAACAAGGGAAGGGGACAGACACTACATGATTTAAAATCAGGAAAGGCCTGTGTCAGGATTGAATCCTCTCAACACATCTATTCAATTTGTATGCTGAGTAAATAATTCAAGAAGTTGGAATACATGAAGAAGAATGTAGAATCAGGATTAGAGGAAGACTCATCAGTAACACCACCTTTCCAGAATAAAGTAAAGGAGATTTAAGCACTGAAGAAGATCAAAGATCACAGCCTTTAATATGAATTACATTTCAACATCAAGAAAACACAACTGGACCAATAGACAACATCATAACAGATGGAGAAAAGCTTGAACTTGTCAATTAATTAATTTTACTTGAATCCCCATGGAAGCAGCAGTCAAGAAGTGAAAAAACATAAACTAGAAAAAAAAATAATTGAAATAAAAAAAATAAACATACTGTATTGGGCAAATCTGCTGCCAACCACTTACTGAAAGTGCTGAAAAGCAAAGATGTCACTTTAAAGCCCAAGGTGCACTTGAGTGAAGCCTTGATGTTTTCAATTGCTACTTAAGAATGTGAAAGTTGAACTCTAAATTAGAAGAACAAAGAAGGACTGATGGCTTTGAATTGTAGTGTTGGCAGAGTATTAAATACATTGTGGACTGCTAAAGAAAAAGCAATCTTGGAAGAAGTAGGACCAAGGTGTTCTTTAGAGACAAGGATGGTGAAACCTCATCTCACATACTTTGGGCATGTTTTTGGAAAAATACATCATCTCAGAAAATGAGAGGACCAGTGAAAGATGAGATACACTCACACAGTGACTCTAACAATGGGCGAGAATATGGCAGAGATGGTAAGGATGGCACAGGATAGAGAAAGTTTCAGATCTGTTGTTCGTAAGGTCACTATGAATCAGAGTTGACTTGATGGGTCTCTGTCTTCCTTTAAGGCAGAGTTTGGGCAGAGCCCTTAGCAGGCAGGGTTTAGGCACATGACTGGTCTTTGAATCAAAAGGTAATAAAAAAAAGCTTCTTGGAAATTATGGTTGCTGTGAAGCATCAAGTACCAGATACATGTAAAATCAGGTCCTAATATGATTCTTCTGTGGCATTACTTCAGCTTTAGTCTTTGCCTATTTCTAGAATTTCCTTCTCTTACCTTTCTGGGTTTCCCTATAACTTGCTAATGTACTTTACCACTACACGCCTCCCCCCACACCCCAATACTGATCAGTTTTTTTTTTTTTTGCTGTTTAGAACCAAAAGTCTTTACTGAATTATATGTAATTTGTAAAACAGACAACACATAGGAAAGTTTACTTACCTGGCACTTTCATACTGTTTCACAGTCATTAAAGTATCTTCAATAGTTTTATTCACCAAAGTGTTTACACTGGCAATGAAAAAGTTAATAGCGCCAAGAAGAGTCTCTCCATTTTTAGCCAGTAGCTTCTGTGTATCTGCATTGTAGCCAAATTCTTCCTAAAACAAAGAACTCATTTTAATTTACCAGTTACAAATCAGCAAACGTGTCTTTAAAAACATCTCCAATTTATTACTAATGGGAAAATACTTGATTCTGAAATGTAACAACAGAAATTTTAATTTTTCTGTCAATCATTAAAGAAATATGAACCCTAAATCAAATCTACTTATATAATTATTTTTAAGTCTAGTCTAGTAAGTCTAGTTTAAGCCTAGTAAGTCTGGTAAGCTAAAATCTTTATCAGATGAGACATACAGCTAAAATGAAAATAACTGAAAAAGATAAACTACTTTGAGCCAGGAAAAATATTTTTATTTCTTCTTACTGTACTATAAGCACAGCTGTTAAGAAGAAAAACATAGCATATTATTAATCAGAGAAACAACTAACTTTAACAACCAAATTAGGTAACAATTGGCTGAAACTTTAAAACATAAACTAGATCACAATTTTTGTATTTTAATGGAATCTCATCATAGTATAAATATTAACAGCATATGTTTCTTTGCAAACTTTGTGAACAGCAGTTGATTCTCAAGCAAAATTTTATACAGGCACAGAAGTGAGAAACGCTCATTCAACATCAACCTCAATACATTTCTCTGAATAAACTGAGTCTTGACTCTGCAAACATTTCACACAGCTCCCTTAGAAACAGCAAGAACTAAACTTAAGTTCCCACCAGGGAAATGTTTGTAGTCCAAGTTGGTAACCATAAGGTAACACATGAACATATCTGGTCAATCATTAAAATTGGTATTTTGAGTTAATCATTCATTTGAGTAATCTGAGGTTTGCTATAAAGCACTTTTCAATATAGGCTGGAAAAAAAAGTAAGAGAATGAAAATGTTGTTGTTAAGTGCTATCAAGTTGATTCCAACTCATAGTAATCTTATGTACAACAGAATGAAATGCTGGCCATCCTCACACTTACTGCAGTCACTGTCAATCCAGTTCCTTACAGTCTTCTTTGCTGATACTTCACTTTACCAACTTTATATCCTCCTTTATGGACTTGTCCCTCCTGAAAGTATGTCCAAAGAACAAGATTTTGCTACCCTCACCTCTAAGGATCAATTTAGCAGCACTTCTTCCAAGACTGATTAATTCATTCTTTTGGTAGTTAAATAGTATATTAAATATTCTTCACCAACACCATCATTAAGAAGACAGTTTTTACTAGGTATCATGTACTTTTTCATAGGGTTTCTGGAGGCAAGCTATTTATGGAAGTGGATGCCACTCCTGCTTCCAAGCTTGTGTTAATTGAGGAGCTCCGCCAAACACTGTCCACCATGGGTAACCATTCTCGTGTTTGACACATCAGTGTCACAGTGTTTAGCTTCACAGCAACCACGAGTTACCTCTGTACGGCAAGTGGACACACCAGAGCCATATGACCTAGAAGAATGTTTGAACAAAAACAATGAAAGACAGGCAGGCCTGAGGGCCGAAGATTAGAGTCACCCACCTTTGGCTTGGTAGCATCACTTACAGTCCACTAGACCAACTGGTCTCTCTTTATGTTGTTAAGTGTCGTCAAGTCGTAGAAAGGATGAGAGGATGAATGCCATGCAATTGTCGAGAACTTTCCTTCATAGGGTCATTAAGAGTCGCCTATGACTCAATGGAACTTAACAACATAGAGAGAGACCAGTTGGCCTAGTGGACCGAAAGTGATGCTACCAAGCCAAAGGTGGGTGACTCTAATTCATGGCCCTTGGGGGCCTGTTCTTAATTGTTTTTGGTCAAACATTCTTCTAGGTCGTATGGCCCTGGTGTGTCCACTTGCCAAACTGAGGTAACTTGTGGTTGCTGTGAAGCTGAACACTGTGAAACTGATGTGTCAAATGCGATAATGGTTACCCATGGCGGACAGTGTTTGGTGGATCTCCCCAGTTGAAACAAACTTCGAAGCAGGAGTGACATCCACTTATGTAACAGTTTGCCTCCTGAAACCCTATGAACCTGGAGAAAGGATGAAAGCCACACAAGTGTTGAGGACTTTCATTCATAGGGTCACTATGCGTCACCTACAATGCAACGGCACTTAACAACAACAACAACAACAACAACAACAACAACGATGTACTCAGTGACATTCACAATTGATCTAGTCTTCAGCCACTAGTATTAATTTTGTTCTTGGGATGGTCTCTAAAAGTCTGATGTGATAAAATCTTTCCAAGAATCAATCAGGTTCCTCTCTAAGCAATCTCTTCTCCTAGCAATATGCCCAAAGTACGAGATGAAACTTTATCATCTTTGCCTCCAAGGAGCACTCTGACTGCACCTTCTCTAAGACATATCTATTTGTTCTTTTGGCATTCAATGGGATAGTCAATATTGTTCTCCAAGAACACATTTCAAAGGTACCTTCTTCTGCCATCTTTATTCAGTCCAGTTCTAAGGACCATACCAAGTGATTGAAAAGATCATGACCTGAATCTAGCACACCTTAGTTCTCAAACTAACATCATCATTCCTCAATAATTTGGAGAGGTCCTTGACTTTTCCACTGCAATATGTCTCTTGATATCCTGACTGCTGGGACCAAGTGTACTGATGGTGGATCAAAGGCAGATGAAGTCATTGACAATTTCATTCTTTTCTCTATCATGATGTTCCCCATAGGTCCAGTGGTGAGAATTTTCACTTTCTTGACACTGACATGCAATCTATATTGAAGGCTGTAGCCTTTGATCTTCTGCAGCAAGCCCTCCTCACTTTCAGCAAGCAAGGTTGTGTCATTTGCAGAAAGAATGTTCTTGATGAAATCTTCCTCCAATCCTGATGCTACATTCTTCTTCATAGAGTCCAGCTTCTCAAATAATTTGCTAAGAATACAGATTGAATAAGTATGCAGAAAGGATGTAACACTGACACCCTTCCTTAACTTAAAATCACAGAGTTCTCTTGTTTTGTCTGCACAACAGCCTAATGGTCTAGATATAGGTTTCACATAAGCACAAGTGTTTTGGAATTTTCATTCTTTTCAACCATAATTTGTTATGATCCACACTGTCAAATGTCTTTGCGCAGTCAATAAAGCATAAATAGATATTCTTCTTCTGATATTCTGTGCTTTCTGTGAGGATGCACCTGACATCAGCAACGCTAGCCCTATATAGGTAGCAACTGAAAATATCCTGGATTTGGGCTCGATGCATCCTTAGTCCTCAAAGCGATATTTTTGCATAACAATTTAAAGGTCTTCTGTGGCAGATTTGCTCAATGCAAGCTTTTTTTATTCTCTTCCTTAAAGACTGGTTTTTATTCACGCATATGCGTTTTAGCATTAATTAAAATTTGATTTCTTGATTGCTGTTTCCACTGATGTTAACTGATAATTCCAAGTAAAATGGGAACCCCTGACAGCTTTGATCTTTTCTGTTTATCATGATGCTGCTTACTGAAATATCCGTGTTTCAAGCCTTTTGCTGACTAATTAGTCCTCCATTTCTGAGCCTTCTTTGTATAGTTCAGTTTCTCTGCTTATTTACTCAGCATACACACTGAGTAAGTTTGGTAAAAAAGGTCACTACGGCATGTACCTTTCTGATTTCCAGATATTCCGTATCCTTTCATTCTGTTCTAACTACTGCCTCTTGGTCTATGCAAGAGCACAATGAGGTGTTCTAGAATTTTTATTCTCCACAATAATATCATTCATAAGTTGTTATGATACACATGGTTGAATGTCTTTACACAGTCAATAAAATACAAATTAACATCTTTCTATATTCTCTGATTTCAGTCAGGATCTCTTTGACAACAACAATGATATATCTTGTTAAATCCTCCCTTCTAAATCTGGCTTGAGTTTCTGGTAGTGCCTTGTTCATGTGCTGCTGCAAGTATTTCTCAATTAACTTCAGTAAAAGATGGAGAATTACTTGATTAAAAGCAGGAATGAAGGACCAATACATGCTACAATACAAATATTGATGAAAAGTGGTAAGTGGCTGCTCCAATCCAAAGGCAGGCAGTTTGAATCCACCTGCTGCTCTGCAAAAGAAAGAGGGACAATCTCCTCTCATGTGAATTACAACCTCTGAAAACCTGGTGGGAGTCAGCTATGAATTGGATCCAACTTGACAGCATATAACAAGTTTAAGAATACACACAAAAGGCCATATATGCTTTATGATTATAATCATTCTGATTCCAAATATGTGAACTACTCAGAAAAGACAAATTAACAGAGATGTAAAGCAGATTAGTATTGCCATGGGCTGAAAAAGGATAAACAGGAGGAAATTTCTAATGGCTTTGGGGTACTTTTTTGTGGTGACAGAAAAATGTCCTGAAAACAGATAGTGGTTATCAATGTAGAACTCTATACATATATTAAAAAGAAACATCTCCTGAAGCATGCAGAAAATTATCTCTTAAGGAATGTCTATTTCATGACTTCTATACATGCAAGGGTGAGTTTTATGTTTCATGAATTATATACTAAAATTAATAAGGAATTTCATATACAGTCAGTCCTCTTCTAAGTTCTGATTTGAAATTTCAAATCTATCTCTAACTTATTAATTCTTCTGTTGAACTAATTATCATCAAAATGTAATACTTCTGAATCTCAGACAACTCTTGATTTTGTTGAAAAGATAGCTTTATTCTTTGTTCCACAATTTTCACTTAAGGGTTATAAACACTAATTAGAGTATTCAATAAAATCTTTATCTACATTATTTGTTTTCTTCATGTCATACTTATATACACTTTCATTTAGCACTTGTCCACTAACAAACCACATCAATTATATTTTGGTCGATAGATACTATTTTTTTAAAAAGATGAAATAACACACCTTAAGCCCTTTTAGAAAAAGTATAATTCAGATTCCAAGAATACTGCATGATGGAATCATTCCTATTAAATAACTAAAAACCACTATATTTCCTTTATTTTCTTAAAAATAGATTCTTTAAAGAAAATGAATCTAGCATATTGTCACCTGAAGACTAATAGTGTGACATTTCATATATTATCAATTTTCCCATCATCATCAGAGTGCACAGTGCTGTTTCTGTAAAGTCCTCTTCTAATTTATCTAATTATTTTGCAATGTCTCTGTTACTGTCTTCTTTCTGCCATCAAGGCAGAATTGAAAACTCTCAGTTTTAATTTTGTTGAATGAATATTACAAAAAGACTGCATAGATAGTTTCTTCAAATTTCTTTTTGGAATATAATTGCAGAGTTTCATTCTATTCTTTCAAAAGGTAAAATTTCCACTGAAAGAGATCTAAGAGAAAATAAAACTCATGAAATACCAGTCCTTCCAGAGAACCATAAGTGGTCAAACATAAAACTAAAATATATTAAATATATTTGGTCTAATATACTCAAATAACAACAGTTAATCTCTCACTATGTAAATGAAGGTAGGCTGCATACACTTTTTTTTCTTTCTTGTTCATCAAATTTCCCATCCTGGTATTGACATATTTTGTAGGATTGTGATGACCATAAATGACACTATTTGCATAGGATTGTGGGAGACAACTAGAGTACTTAGTTTGCAAGTGCCCTGAGCTAAGAAAAATATACCAAACATCTTACTCATAGTAACATTAATTGAAACTCACTAAGTAGGAAAACAACAACAAAACCCCCATCTGTCATAGATTAAGTACTTTCCCCCCTTGTTACCCTGTACATATCCTTGCATATAAGCAGTCAGATATGTAATCACACAACCTATTTGCCCTGCTAGGTCTACTTGGATGACTTAATGCTTTGGGGTCCATAACACAAATTTTAGTATTAGTTTCTGTCTCTTAAGTTCTAACAAAGTCTTGTCTGATCAAGCTAACTTTTTCTGCTTCTTTCTTTAAAAACCCAACTTATGCTCCTCAGAACCACTCCTGCTACGGATCTGGTGGAGTATGATAATAGTGCAACTGGACCACTATACTGTCAGGAGTAATTCTGGTCTTCTTAGAGATTATACAAAATGTCTTTAAAGAACACCTCAAAATTCCAATATTTTTTTAAATTTAATTTTGTTTTTTAAAATTTATTATTTCATGTGTGTGTACCATCAAATCAGATCTGAATGGTACAGGAGGAGATTGCCCCTCCTTCTCCAGCAGAGCATCTGGTGGATTCGAACCTTGTACCTCTGGGATTGCAGTACAGCTTCTTGCCACTAGGCCACCAGAGCTCCCTCAAAATTCCAATATTATTAAGAGTGTACCAACTCATAAATTGACAAATTATCTCTTAGATATTCTATTAACATTTCCCCCCAGTAGCTATTTAAAATAATCTTACATGGAGTTCTAGTGACTTCAAACTCAAGTCAGCAAATGCATCTCCAAGTTGTCTTTGAGTATGCACCATCTGGAAAAGCTGGGTAGACAACGTCTGGGCCAGTTTCAGAATATTTTCATATTTTTTCTTGTTATCCCTTAATATATCAATCTGAGCTTCCAGTTCAAGGTCCACAGTTCTTGAGCCACGGCCTAACTTCTCAGAGATGATTTGCCGAGTACACTAAAAGTGGAAAGATAAATGAGCTTTGTTTTGAAAGGATAATAAGAACAAAAGGGAAAAATAATATAGCAACCCAAAAGTATGAATGTTATAATTTATTGAATACATCAATTTTTGGCTTTCAGAATTTAGCTGAATAAACTGAAAAGTATCAGCTACATTAGAAATTCATCAGGACTCACAAAAAAAAATGTATTAGATACATCTCAATTATTAGTAATAAGAGTTATATTTTAAAGCTTTCCTTGGTAATTTATATTATGTCAGACGAGATGTGTGCATGATATGGTTTTTCAAAACATGCAAACCCTCTCTTTTCTATGCATATGTGAAAACAGGATGCTCAAAACAGCAGGGATACCAGACATTGATTTAAGACCAACTGGACTGTTAAGAAAGGATTAATAAAAATTCTCAAATCTTCTCCAATGTGATTAACTGCCTCTGCCTCTGAAAACCTGCCAGAGGGTCAGCTACAGGTTGGTTCCGACTCTATGGTACACAAGTCTCCTAATAGTTTCAAATGTTTATTCCCCTCTAAATAACTTTTGTGTATTTGTTGAAGGAGGTGGGAGTAGGACAGGGAAGGATGAAGAGAAGAGAAAGAAAAAGGTTGGAGGGAGAGAAATGAAAGGAGGGGAGGGGATGGGGGGAAGAAGACAGAGAAAAAATGGAGTCAGAGAGGTTAATTATCAAATATATTCTAAGAAAGTAGTAAGTGCGCTGTTAAGGGTTTATTGTTTAAAATGGCTTTCCTAGCATAGACTGACTTTGCTATGTGGATGGGTGGGAATAAGAAAATAGGACGCATTAGTCTATCCACAAAAGGAGTGGCAAGTTTCGCCAATCCACAAGGCAACTGGCTAGTCTTGCCATTAAACTGAGTGGATTCAGCAGCAGCAGCAGCAGCATGAGAGAACCTCAGCACTAGCAAAGAAAAAGCAAGAAAATGCAGGGTGTCTTTCAGGGCCAGAGATTCTTATGCCAATCAGCCCAGGGCCTGCAGTAGAGGCAGCCACAGCAGCTGCAGCAGCAAACCAGAGACCAGATGAGAGATGGAGGGATCATAGGACTGCCACCCCATTAAACCAGAATGTCAAACCTTTGCTCAAGTTTGCTGGAATACTGGAGGTGGGCTGGGGAGAGCCATATTGGACTGGGCACTTTGTAACACTGCCCCAATGCCTTAAGGCTCAAGGGTGAGGTGGCATGAGCAAATTTTGAAAGTTGTGCTGACTGACTGTATCTTACTGCCAACCTGAAGCCTTTTGACTTCACTAATACAGTTCTATGTGGTCTGTGAGCTATCATATGAGATTCTGGACCCAGACAAGCTATAGGATTGGTGTTGGGATGACTAGAAGGAGGTGCGGGAGTGTAAGAGGCATGTCTGACCTTACAGGAATTGGTTCTGTGTTCAGGCTGTGTTGACAGAGATAGATCATCTTTGTGGAGTTGGTAAAACGCAGACACAGCTATCCCAACGTAGCCCTTGCTCTCTTTACAATAAGTAATTAGAAAGGTATGGTCAATAACATTTTTTTTAAAGTTAGTAAATTTTAAATTTTTGTATCTCAAAGTATTGGCTTACAGAGTATTTGTGAAAAATTAAAATAGTGCAGTATTACACAAAACAATCTTTGTTGTTGTTGTGTGCCATCGAGTCGCTTGCAACTCATAGCGACCCTATGTACAAGAGCTCTAAACGCTCTTCTATCCTGTGCCAACCTAGCCATCTCAAATGCACTTATTCCCACTGCTCCAGTCACAGAATCGATCCATCTCATCGAAGGTCTTCCTCTTCTTCGCCGCTCCTCCACTCTGCCAAACATGATGTCCTTCTCCAAGGACCAGTCCCTCCTTACAACATGCCCAAAATATGTCAGACGAAGCTTCAGAATCCAGACTCCAAAGAGCCTTCTGGCTTCACTCTCACCAGGACAGACCTGTTTGTTCTCCTAGCAGTCCATGGTATATTCAACACTCTTCTCCAGCAACACAGCTCAAAGGCATCAATTCTCTTTCTAGCAACCGTATTCACTGTCCAACTCTCTGATGCATAGCACATAACTGCGAAGACTATAGCCCGGATCAGGTGCACTTTAGTCTCTAGTCTGACATCGTTGCCCTTCAGTACTCTTGAGAGGTCCCTCACAGCCAACTTTCCCAATGCAATTTGTTTCTTGTTTTCCTGGCTGCTGTTACCAAGAGTGTTGATTGTGGAGTCAAGTAAACTAAAACTGTTAACTATCTCAATCTCTTCACCATCCATACTGATGCTGCCAATTGGTCCAGTGGTGAGAATCTTTGTTTTCTTGATTTTGAGCTTCAGTCCATATAGGAGGCTGTAGTCCTTGATCTTCTACAGCAAGCACTTCAGGTACTCCTCAGTTTCAGCAATCAGGGTTGTGTCATCTGCATAATGCAGGTTGTTGATGATTCTTCCACCAATCCTGATGCCACAATCCTCTTCGTATAGTCCAGCGTCTTGGATGATCTGTTCTGCATACAGACTGAAAAGGTATGGAGACAGAATACATCCCTGACGAACCCCCTTCGTGATTACGAACCATGCAGTATCTCCTTGCTCTGTTATGACAACTGCCTCTTGGTCCAAGTATAGGCTTCACATTAGCACAATCAAATGTTCTGGGATTCCCATTCTTCTCAGTCACCCACAGCCTGTGATCTACACAGTCAAAAGCTTTTGGATAGTCAATGAAGCACAGATAGACATTCTTCTGGTATTCTTTGCTTTCTGCCAAGATCTATCTAACATTAGCTATAATATCCCTATCCAGCCTGCACATCTGGCAGTTCTCTGTTGACATATTGTTCCAAACGTTTTTGGATAATTTTCAGCAGAATCTTAACTTCATTAAATATAGAAAACTAACATGTTATTTGATAGGTGCTCTGGATTTTACACATAAAATGACATATATGCTGTTATTTTTAAGTAAACATGAGATCATGTTATGCTATATATTATATATACAACAGATATACACATATGTATACATATATATATATACATATACTATATGTTATATATCCTGAAGAATAAATGATCTTGAGACTTTTCCTTGTCCATATATAAAAATCTATACTTAACTTCTTAATGTTAGCATATTGCATATTACTGTTGTTATTGTTACGCCTCTCTGCTCGGAGTCAACTACTTATGGTGACGGTGTGAACAACAGATCTGAACCCTTGCCCTATTCTGTGTCATCCTCACAATCTCTTACATGTTCATTTTTCCATTTACAATGCGAATAAATCCCCTGACACAAACTCTAATCTAATAAATCAAGATTCTTTATGAATAAACATTTCTTATAGCAAAAACTTATTCTAAAAGTAGAGAAATTCTTAACAATATAGAAAATGATAGGATGAGTCAGAAGTTTTAAAAGCCACAAAAGGGTATAAACCTAGCACCAGGGGAAATACACACAAAAAATACTCCCAGGAGATGAAATCACACGAAGAAAAAAATTAAGCTGGAGACATTGTGATTGTAATGATAAAAACATCACCAAGAAGTAATATCTCAAAATGAAAACAAGGTAAATCACTCATTCCCAGACTATTTCAATTTTATAAGTAAAATAAGATAGGTTAATATTTAAAAAGATGGGGTCAAAGCCTAAACTGAAAATTTTTCTTCTTATTTAAAAGTGCTAAATATTCTTTTTGAGGAAAATCTTAAAAATATTTGCTAAAAAAAAGCCAGGAAAGCATGGCAGGAAGCCAGGATGGCACTGCCTGTGCTGCTCCCACAGTTATTTTGGGGGAAAAAAACTTGTTGTCTGGCTTGACCAAGTGGGACCCCTTAACTCAGGCAATACGGTGGTCCTGGGCACCTCAAAAGAGGTGAAGAGCCATTTCCAGAAGGGAACAGTGGGCTTCCTCTTTGGTCATTTAGGTACTTTGGGGAAAAAACTGCTGTCAGGCCCTTGGTAGGGAGAAGCGTGCCTCAGTGGAAAGCAGGGAGCAGCAAGCAGCAGCGAGCAGCTGTGAGCAGCAGCAGGATGCAGCAGCCAGGAGAAAGCAAGACAGCGAGAATTTCAGTGAGTTACTTAGTGGGAATCATGGTTGATTGTTAGACCATTTGTGGGACCCTATCACCTTAAGCAGGAGGGAGTAGACAGCTGGGGCTTGACTGGAGTGGCAGACCCAGTTCTTGAGGGGAAAACCAAGGCTTTTTGCTTTTCCATTTCCCCTGCACACAACACACCCACACACACACACACACACACATCCCTGTGTGTGTCTGCGTGCAAATCTCTCCCTCCCTCCATTCCTGTGTGTGTCTATGTGTGTGCCCATCCTATGTGCATCCACGTGGGTGCCTGCCCAACCTTCTGGAGCAGTAACATCAGATCAAGAACCTGTTATTGCCTCAGGCATGAAACACTCTACCACAGCAATGTCCTAAAAGAAGCAGGCAACCTCATTCCCCACACAATCCCACAGCAAAATCTCACCCCCCAAAAGTGACAAAGTAGCAATGGATTTCCTGAAGCCAGAAAGTCTGATGGAACTTTCTGAAAGAGAATGTTAAATAACAATGACTGAATATTTTCAATAGGTTAAAAAAAAAACCCAAAAATAAACAAACAACAACAACAAAAAAAAATCCCAACCAAAAAACCCTTGAAGAATTACAGGACACTACAAGCAAAAATCAAGAGGAGTTTTTAAAAAAACTCAAAATAATGCAGGTAAAACAAACAAGGCATTAGAAGCACTGGAAAAACAAGAAATAACAATTCAAAATATGAGATCCAAGGTTACAGATGCTGGCAACATGATGGAGCAACACATGAACAGAGATGAAGAGATAGAATACAGAACCAGTGAAATAGAACATAGAATTCTCACCACTGATCTGCTAGAGCAAAAAGCACAATTAAGAAAGAAGGAAAAAGAAGAAAACCTAAGAACAATGTGGAACACCAGGAAGAGAAATAACATGTGTATTATTGGAATCCCAGAACAGGAAGAAGCAAGTAAAGGCACCAATAAAGTTGTGGAAGAATTAGTAAAAGAAAACTTCCCAGGCATAACTAAGAATGAGAGGATATATATTCAAGAAGCTGAGCAAACAACACATAGAACAGACCCCAAAATAAAAATACCAAGGCATATTATAGTCAAATTTGCCAGAACCAAAGATACTTCTGAAAGCAGTGAGGGAGAAACAAAGAGTAGCCTATAATGAAGAGCAGGTAACATTAAGTGCTGATTTCTAAGAAGAAACCATGTGAGCAAGAAGAGACTGGAATGACATATATCAAACACTCAAAGAACACAACTATCAATGAAGAATACTGTACCCAGAAAAA
>NW_006399784.1:18677912-18679037 GCF_000299155.1 Elephantulus edwardii
GCTCAACATAAGAAAAACAATTAATGTAATTCATCATATAAACAAAGTAAAGCATTAGAACCACATGATCCTATCAATTGATACAAAAAAGGACTTTGACAAAATCCAACACCCTTTCCTGATTAAAATACTTGACAAAATAGGATTAGAAAGGAATTTCTTCAACATAGTAAAAAGTAAATATGGAAACCCAAGAGCCAATATTGTTCTCAATGGAGAGAGATTAAACACATTCCTTTAAGAACAGGAACTAGGCAAGGATGCCCACTATCACCTCTTTTATTCAATACTGTATTGGAAGTTTTAGCGATAACAGTAAGACAAGAGAAGGAAATGAGAGGTATCTAAATTGGCAAGGAGGAGGTAAAATCTCTCTATATAGATAATATCTTAGCATACTTAGAAAACCCTAAAAACTCAGCAAGAAAATTACTGGACATAGCTGACCAATTCAGCAAAGGGGAAGTAGACAACATCAACTTACAAAAATCAGTTGTATTTCTCTACAGTAACAAAGAGAATACAGAGCTGTAGCTAAGAAAAACAATACCCTTCACAATAGCTAATCACAAGATTAAGTACTTGGGAGTAAATCTAACCAGAAGTACAAATGACCTATTCAAAGAAAATTATAAACATTACTACAAGAAACAAAAAGAAACCTGGAGAAATGGAAAAATATACCTTGCTTGTGGATAGGAAGACTCAATATTGTGAAAATGGCAATACTACCAAAGGCAATTTACACGTTCAATGCAATCCCAATACAAAATACAAATACCAATTTCATTCTCCGATGAGATGGAAAAGGCAATCTCCAATTTCATCTGGAATGGAAAGAGGCCCAGAATAAGCAAAGCACTCCTTAAATATAGAAAACAGGTAGGAGGCATCTCACTCCCTGACTTCAAATCCTACTACACTGCCGTGGTATTCAAGACAGCATGGTACTGGTACAATGACAGACACATAGGTCAATGGAATAGAATTGAGAATCCAATTATCCGCCCATCTACCTAAGGAGATGAAATCAGTTAAGTGGGAAAGCGACAGCCTTTTTAACAAATGATGTTGGCAAAATTGGAAAACCAGCTGCAGAAAACTCAAGCAAGATCCACACCTCAC
>NW_006399784.1:18679612-18691546 GCF_000299155.1 Elephantulus edwardii
CTGGGAATATACCCTAAAGAAACCAGATCTGCCACCCAAGCAGATATATGCTCACTCATGTTTACTGTGGCTTTGTCTACTGTGGCTGTGTTTACAAAAGCAAAGAGCTGGAAGCAACCCAAGTGCCCATCAACAAACGAATAGATAGAGAAACCGTGGTATATTCATAGAATGGAATATTATGTAGCACTGAAAAACAAAGAATTCATAAAATATTATACAAAATGGGTGAGCCTGAAGGACATTATGCTGAGTGAAATTTCTCAGTCACAAAAAGACAAATATGGCATAACACAACTGTTATAAAACAGGACTGGCATGGGGTTGGGGAGGGGTGTACAAGGCATTGAAACAGAAGAGGGAGAGAACAGTATAAAGGAATATATGATTAGGTATTATTGGCATGGCATGAATCCAAAATAAGAAAAGTAAAGTGATCTGGAGCGAGGGGAACAGACGGTGGTATAACAATAAAAGAACTTTTTCCCCAAAGGAAAAAAGCGATCTCGGGGGAAAAGGGGGACAGCGAGGAAAATGTGCAACAATGAAAGATTGGAAACCCAAGTTCTTTATAAACTTTCATTAAAATCTCAATTAAAAAAATAAAAACTGGTCATTTCTGTGTTACAAGTGATTTAACTCTATTATAAAGGGAAAGAAGTATAAGGAATAGGGAAATCATAACATATATAATAGGAATAAAAATGATAATTCTGGAACATTTAATTTGTGTGTATTCATGTGTAACTTTACATAGACCAAGAAGTAGTTGTTCAAATAGAGTAAGGGACTACTGCATGGTTTAAAATGAGGAAGCATCAGTCAGGGTTATATCCTTTTCACATCTAGTCAATTCAGAATCAGGAGTGGCATTAATTTCCTAAATAACATGCCTCTGGAGACTCTATGAACTTTGATAAATGTCGATAGTTGTAGAGGGTCTTCAGGCCTTTTGTTGATAGGATTGCTATGAGTCATACTCGACTCTATGGCAATAAAGAACAAAAGTCAATCTGTATGCTGAGCAAATCATTTGAGAAGCTGGATTATACGACAAAGAATATGGTATCAGGATGGAGGAAGACTTATCAATAACTTACAATATGGAGATGATAGAACTTTATTTGCCGAAAACAAGGAAACTCGAAGGACTTATTAAAGAATCTCAAGGCCTATTGGCCTTAAGTATGGATTTCATCTCAACATAAAGAAAGAAAAATTCTCACAATTGGACAAGCATCATCAGCACAAACACAGAAATGACTGAAGTTGTCAAGGACATCCATTTACTAGGATACATAATCAATAGCAAAAGAACAGCAGTTAAGAACATGAATGATGCAGTGCACTGGTAAAAGACTTCTTCAAAATGCTAGAGCAAGATGACACTTTGACATCTAAGATGCACCAAACCAAGTCATGCATTTTTAATCAACTCATATGCACGTGAAAGTTGCACAGTGAATAAGGAGGTCTAAAGAACAGTTGATACCTATGAATTGTGGTGCTGAGGAAGAATGTACTATTAAAAGAATAAACAAATCTGTCTTGGAAGAGAAGCAGTCTCAGTGTTCCTTAGAAGCAAGGATGGTGAAACTTCACCTCATACACATGTTATAAGGAAGGACCTGTCCCTGAATAAGGATATCATGCTTGAGAATTAGTGGGTCAATGAAGGAATTTTTCATTTACTTTCAAAGAGAAGAGCGAACTAGAGGGGAGGGGTGGGCAGGGAGAAAAGTGTAACGATATATGAATGGAAATCCAAAAATCTCTGTAAATGTTCATTAAAATTAATAAAATAAAAAAAAAGAATTAGTGAATCAGAGAAGAGGAAGAAACAAACTGACACAGTACCTCAAACAATGGGCATAAATGGCAGAGATTGTAAGGATGTTCTGTTGTATGTAGGGTGGCTGGGAGTCACAGCTGACTCAATGGTACCTAATAATTAATTTAGTAAAAAGTACATAAGGAACAAGGAAAACACTAAGCAATACAATAGTGGAAGGGTCACATGAACAAAAAATTTGTGTGCTCACTAAAGCAGCATGTAACTAAAATCAAAACAATCCAGAGAAGATGAGCATGACCTCTGTGCAAAAGTAAACTTGAAATTAAAACAAACAAAAACACCAATATGCAATTATTAAGATCTTGTTCAGAAAAATCTGTAGAATTTAGGTTCAAAATATATGTTATTGTTGTTATGTACCGTCGAGTCACCTGTGACCCATAGCAATACTATGTACAACAGCTCTGAACCCTGCCCTGTCCTGAGCCAGTCTCACTAATTCTGACACACCAACTCCTCTTGTTCCAGTTACTGTATCAATCCATCTTATCTGGGGTCTTCCTCTCCTGTGCTGTCCGTCCACCCTTTGGAGCATGATGTCTTTCTCCAAGGACCGGTCCCTCCTGGTCATGAGCCCAAAGTATGTGAGATGGAGCTGCAAACTCCTAAACTCCAAGGAGAAACTTGGTTTCACCCTCTCCAAGACAGATCTATTTGTTTTCTTGGCAGTACATGGTATGTTCAAGTACCACAACTTGAAGGTATCGATGAACAAAGAATATATGGACATACAAGAGCATGGAAACAATAGTAAGAAACAAATTTCACGAATAAATGAACAAAGGAATGGCTTAGAAAATAAATGACTGAAGCTGGTATAGAAGATAAGATTATATAAAGGTAGCAGGAAGAGAAATGTCAAAGTACCCTCATACAAAAATGTACAGAGGTATGAAAAAGCAGAGCTTGTCTAAGAAATCTTGAATAATTTGGTATGGAACATAGGATACATAAGTGGAAAAAAGTAGTAGTAGATGAAGCAGCAACAGCAGGTATGGGTAGATTCATGTAACTGTGCACGAAAAAATTTGTGATTCATGATCTACAACAATGAATGGAAATCCAAAGCCTCTATAAATTTTCACTGAAATTAATAACAAATTTAAATTAAAAAAAAAGAATTAAACTAGAGTAAGGATGGCAATGGAACCACCTTACCTCTGTAACTTGATTTGTGCCACTATTAGAACCTCTACTCAGAATATTATTGCTTTTCAATTTTTGACTCATGCACTTTTAACTTGTTAGTTAAATTTGTATCTTCTAGGCTGCAACACTTCCATGATACATCTTCAAGGATATGAACATGTACGGCTAAGCACAATTGATAACAGTGCATCTAAATTCCAAAATCAATCTCCATAATAGTCTTATGTGTTTCCTACTGCCAAAGGGGCCCTTTAGAGTAGTGAGAGAAGACCTTCACCCTGAAACCCACAGCGTCCCTTTTCAGCAGGAAGTAGCTAAGAAAATACACCATCCCCTTTTCCTTATGAATCAGGGTGAAGTCTCTCTCAGGGAGGAGTGATAGGGAATGGCAAGGGACACACTGACAAAGGAGATTAATCAGAACTGGCTTTGACAAGCACTGTGGCAATTGGACAATTAAAACAGACATGGTGGGGGGGAAGAAGAACAAACTGGGGAGGAGGGTGGAGAAAACAGTGCAACAATGAATGAATGAAAACCCCAAATCTCTGTAAATGTTCATTAAAACTAATAAAATTTAATAATAATAAAAAATAAATAAATTTGTGATTCATGAAGAATTTTAAACAGGAGTAAATTACTTTAGGCTGAGCAGAAAATTGAGTCCAAGATATAAATATTTTATGTACAGCTATTCAATACCTAACTCTATTTCAAAATAATATTTTAATAAGCATTTTAGCAGCCTATGAAATTGGGAGGGGAAAAGAAAAAGTAGTTCGGTGGTATTGATTGTGTGTGTTGTGTACCACAGAGTCAGGACCGGCACATAGCTGACCCTGCAGTGGGGCTTCAGAGGTGCTTAATCTCACGGGAGGAGAGTGCCCATCCTTCTCCCGTGGAGCAGCATTATTTTCCCCAAAATGTTCATTTAAGTTGTATAACATGCACATAAAAATGTCTAAAGTCATTTAGGGTAGAAATATTAAAAAATTACAAACCTTGTATGTGTTTAGACTCCACTTTCTAACAAGTTCTAATTTCTCCATTGCAGGATTTTTAATTTCATCGGCTAGAATAACTGGTCCACTTTTTGTCTGTGCTCTCTGTCCACCTGTATGATTATAACAATACAACACAAACCAGATAAAGGGAAGTAGTAAAAGCAAACAAAAAACTAATGCTGCTCAAATGAAACAACGTATAAGATAAAAAGGTTCTCATAAGGCAAAGAGCCAGAATTCTCTGACATCTTTGAAAATAACTTCCGATTCACTTAAAAAGAATTTCTGTTCACTAAAAACAAATGCTATATAGTTTGGCTATCTTTTAATAAAAAAATTAAAATTATGCTGCAGTCAGTCTTTTTTGCTGTGCAAGCTTAAAAAAAAAATAAAATTCTACAACTAATGTTATAATCTAATGACCACAAAGTATCAAAAACAGTATGAAAGACTACGAATTTCCCACAGTGATTTAATTTCACTATGAAGAGCACAGCAAAATCAGAACACAGTTCTAATTCTGAAAGATTAGAAAATTAAGTCAAATGTCAAGAAGTTATTAAAGATATCTTACCAGCAGCATAAAAGACTAGATTGAAACAATATCTAGAAACTGTATCTTTCCTCCAAAAGACAAAAAGGTCACATTTAATAAAGGCAGTTCTAAAGCTGAAGCAAGGCATTGGTCCAACACAATTAAAAAATTATGACATAAGAGCAAGTCTCCAACTATTTAGTTCTAAGTAGTAAAAGTTCTTAAAAGTGAAACATGCTAAATAAATGTTTTTTCCACTAGTTATTTGGGATAAAAAACTTCGTATCATTTAATAACAACAAAAAAGAGAAATAAGGAAAATTGATTTTTAAAAAGCAGGCTTTGCAAAAATTTCTGTAGTCAGATTAACTTTTACCATAGCTTACTACAGTCTAAGATCAATAACAGTGCTTCGAATAAAACACATTAAAGAATTCACAAAATTCTTAGAACAATGAAATATAAAACAATAACATACTATACAAATAAATATGGAGTTCTATTTTTCCCATTTTCATAGTATAGCCATGTTAAAGTGTAACACAATTTCAACGTACAAGAAGTTACTACTCCCAAGTATTTTTCAATGGGTGAAACTGGTAAATGACATTAAGTATTTTGTTCCAATCTATAAACTTTGTAAACTGAGGTGGAAAACCAGGAGACAGATATAAATCCTTCTGTTCAACTCCCAATAATAAAGAGCTCGATTGTCAGAAGAGCTCTTTTTTGTTTAACAGCAAACACAGGGCAGAGCTGCAGAGCTGCAAAGCTGGGGGGGTTACTAACAAAGAAAGAGAACGAACTTCCAGAGCAAAGAAAAAAAAATGTTTTAAAATAAATATGTACAACTTTTGAATTAAATTTTCAGGTTTGTCTTAGAAAAGATAGAAAAATAAGCTACAAGGGGATCATTTTCTTTTTTAAATACAAAAAGCAGCAGCCACCAAAAAAAGTCAAAATAACACATTTAAGAATATAAAGCATGTGATTATGAAATAGAGTGAAGTGAATTAGTCTGGCTTCAGCATTAGTGAGAAGGGCTTGATTCAGTCAGTGCAGTGAATACCTGCGGGAACACTTAAATCACTTCCTTGTTGAGCCAGTTGACTAGCTGCAACCCTGCTAGGAGACATAACAGATGGCAATGGTGGAGCTGGGGAACCTGAAAAGGGTAGATATTTCATGGTGAAAATGTGTACACTGTACATTTTGAATGTCTATTTACTGAGCTATCCTTTCAGTTACATAAACACTACAATTAAATGATGAAAGTAATACATCTGCTTTCTGGCAGGCAAGACTGATTTGCTTTCTTGTGGTAAATAGATGCTCCAAGGCTGAGTTTCTTATAGGAACTTTTTCTCCAATTTTCAAACCCAATAGATACATAATTAGATGAAGAAAACAGGCAAAAATCACCCCCATAAAGGACTTTACCATGGTTCTCCTATTTCTAAGGTCAATTAATAAAACCTGCTAATCAAAGTTATTTCACACTTTGCTACTTTTACATTAGAAGGAAAAACACTTATTCTAGCAAAAATTCAAAGGTAAGGAGGATGCTTTACTTATCCCTTACAGAAATGTGAACCATGACCATCACATTATTGTGATTAAAAACCCCCTCAAATCACAAATCAAGTATTACAGTGTGGTCTAGTGCCATTGAATCAACTTTTGACTTAAGGCAATCTCATCCGTGTTAGAGAGTAAAACCCATAACGATCGAAAAAACTGCTTTGACAGATGTGGTTGTAGATGGCACACCACAAACTCCAGAAAGTAAAGGAGACTTGAAGCACTTACTGCAGACGATCAAAGACTATAGCCTTATACATGGATTACATCTCCACATCAAGAAAACAAAACTGAAGTTGTCAATGCTTCCATTTTACTTAGATCCACAATCAACATCTACAGCAGCAGCAGTCAAGAAATCAAAAGACATGTTTCAGGAGGGGAATCTGCTGTTAAGGACCTTTTCAAAGTGCTACGGTTTTCAGTTTAAAGACTAACATACACCTGATCTAAACCACAGCATTTTCAGCTGTTGTCTAGCACCTGAAAGTTGTACACTGAGTCAGAATCACCAAAGAGGAATCAATGATGCCACTAAATTGAATGCTGGTGAAGAATACTGACCATCCTAAAGACTATCAAAAGAACAAACAAATCTGAGGAAGTGCAGCCAGGGTGCTCTTCAGAGACAAGGATGTCTTCATCTTGTTTATTTGGGACATGCTGTCAGAAGGGGCTAGTTCTTGGCAAAAGACACCATGCTGGGAAAAATAAAGGGTAAGGAAAAAAAGGGAAGACGCTCAACTAGATGGAGTGACACAGTGACTCTTAACAATGGGCTCTAGCATGTCAGAGATTGCGAGTGTGGTGCAGGACAGACAGGGCAAAGTTCCAATCTGTTGTTCATAGGGTCGCTGAGTCAATGCGATGGCACATAATAACAAGTTACCAGGTTTTTCTTCCGAGGTGCTGCTGGATGGGTTGAAACTGCCAAACTTAAAGTCAGCAACAAACCATGTTAATAGATCACCCTTTGTACCATCTAAGGACTCCTCAACCTAGTGCGATCCTCCTTATTAGTGGGGATTAAAACTTGAAAAACTCAAAACTCACTGCCCTCGAGTTGACTGGAACTCACAGTGACTCTCCATCAGGTTTCTCAGGCTGTATATTTTAATGGGAGGAAACTGCTCATCTTTCTTCCTTGGAGCAGCTGGTGGATCCAAACTGCCAGAGAAGTGACGCCTTTGGGTTAGGAAAGCAATTCACCAGGGAATGCCCCCAGAGTTCCCTGTGAAGGAAGCCTCATTATGCCACAAGGGAATTCATTAGTTATGGAAAATCTCAGATCCTTCCCAAGATCTCATGAGCCAGGATCTGTACTTTAACAGGTACCTCCAAGTGATTTATATGAATTTTGTAGTTTGGGAAATGCTGGAACAGAATGTTGTTTAGACTAATCATAAAACTCACTCCTGTTGTGGCAAAAAGTTGCACTGCAATCGCACAGGTAAGCAGTTCAAATACACCAGATGCTCTGCTGGAGAAGGAGGTACAGTATCCTCCTGTACCAGTCAGATCTGATGCAATGGTACATACACACAAAAGTAATAAAGTTAAAAAAAAATCACTCCTGTCATCTTCATATATATCTGGGATTCTACTCCAAATGTACTTATCAAAAATGAAACCTGTATTTTTAAAAAGTTACTTGGATGATTTTTAAACTTAACTAAATTTGAAAAAAAAACAAAAACCAAAAAACAAAAACAACCCCAGGAGTACAGAATTTCTGAATGAAATAAAGTTGTGAAGTGCAATTCTGTCTGGTAGGCTAATGGAGATGCAATGAATGACAGATTAGAATCTGGCTTTACTGTGGGCCATACTCATGATCTCCTTCATGCTCAAGCCCATTGTTGGAGTCACTGTGGCAACCCACGCCATGGGTGGTCTTCCTCTCTTTCTCAGATTCTCTTATCTTTTCCTGTATGATGCCTTTTTCCAAGGACTTGCACCTTCTGACAACAGGCCAAAGTACACGGGGTGATGCTTCACGATCATTGCCTCTAAAAAGTACTCTGGTTGCATGTTCTTCAAACGCATTTGTTTGTTCTTTTGGCAGTCCATGAAACAGATATTCAATACTTTTTATCAACATATCACAATTCAAAGTCATTGATTCTTATTTGGTGATTCTTACTCATTGTCCAACTTTCAAAAGCAAAGAAACATTCTATGGGCTAAGATAACCATAGCCAGCAAAGTTGTGTCATCTGCATAAAGCAAGTTGTTAATGCTCTTCTTCCAATCCTGACACCTCATTCTTCTTCATATAATTTAGTTCTTAAATTATCTGCTAAGCACATAGATTAAATAGGTATAGAGAAACAATACAACCCCAACACATACTTTTCCTGATTTTAAACCAAGCAGTGTTCCCTTGCTCTGTTTGAATAATAGCTTCTTCATCTATGCAGATGTTTTGCATGAGCAAAGTGTTCTGGGATTCTCATTCTCCTAAATGTTATCTATAATTTATGGTCCACAAAGTCATTGGTTTTGCATAATCAATAACACACAAGTAAACAACTTTCTGGTATTCTCTGCTTTCAGCTAAGATCCACTTGAAATCAACAACGGTATACCTCATTTCATGGACTCTTGTGACTATGGTTTAAATTTCTGGAAGTTTCCTATTGATGTACTTTCCCAGTCATTTTGGGAAAATCTTCAGGAAGATTTTACTTGCCATCTGATATTAAAGACATTGTTCAATGATTTCCATGCTCTGGTAGATCGATCACCTTTCTTTGGGAATAAGAACAAACATAGATTTCTTTCAGTCAGCTAATGAGGTAGTTGTCTTCCAAATGTCTTGGCATAAACCAGTGAGCACATCCAGGGACTGCATCTGTTTCCTGAAATACTTCAATTGGTATTCTATTTTTTGCCAATGCTATCAGTATAGCTTACACTTCTTCCTTAACAGTAATCATATGCTACTTCCTTTAATGGTCCAATGTCCATCAGCTCTTTTTGTGTGACTCTCTGTATTCTTTCTAACTTCTTCTGATGTTTCCTCTATCATTCAACATTTCACCGTTATAATCTTTTAGTATTGTTCTTGGCTTGAACAATAAAGCTTAAATTTGTTCTCCCATTCTTTCAGATTAAAAATGCTGAGTGTGCTCTTCTCTTGTTTTTCTAACTTCATCTCCTTGAATATTTGTTATAACACTTTGCTCTGTCTTCTGGAGTTGCCCTTTCAAATCGCCTGTTCAGCTCTCTTGCTTCAATATTTCTGTCCTTCCTTTTGGCTTCTTTTCATTCCAGTGCAAGTTTCAGAGTGTCTTCTGCTATCCACTTTGGATTTTCTTTCTTTTGCCTTTGCAAAGATTTTCTGTTATCTTTATAGATCATGCCCTTAATATCATCCTACAGCTGGTCTCATCTTTGGTTATTAGCATTCAATGTATCAAACCTGTTTTTGCAATTGTTTTTAAACTCAGTTTAGATAGACTCAAGGTTGCATTTTGGTTTTTGTGAAATTGTTTTAATTATCTTTGTCTCCAAATATCCTATGAATAACTGAAGAACAGTGTTGGATATCATATTGGAAAGCACTCAAAATGTGATCAGAGAAGAGCTGCCTCTCCAAAGAAGTATCTACCACAACGACACAAGGCGAAGTAGTTTTCACTCAACGAAGGACTTTGATCTGCTGATGTAGAAAGGTTCAAAAGAAGGAGAAACAGCTGCAATTATCCATTAATCGAGAGTTGAATGTATGAAATATTAATCTAGGAAAATTAGAAGTTATAATTGTTTTATAAAAGAGGAAATGGACCGTGTAAAGCTCACTGCCCAAGGCATGAATAAGTTGAGATGGACTGGTGTTGGCCATTTTAAATCAGAAAATCATATGAGCTACTATGCTAACAATTCAAAGAAGAATGTTCTCTCATTCAAAGTAAAAAATTGTATTTCAAGATCTATCTTGAAGTATAAGGCTGTGAATGATAGGATACTATCCATATCCATACAAGGAAGACCTGTTAATACAGTTATTAGTCAAATATATGTACCAATATCTGAAGCCAAAGATAAAGAAACTGAGGATTTCTACCAACTTTTGCAGTCTGAAATTGATCAAACATGCTGAAGAGAGTTGATGCTAATAGTTAATAATTATTATTAAGCATTAATAGTAGTTAGTGACTGAAAACTATACTTTTCTACTTCTTGTACATCCTCTCTCCATACCTTTTCAATCTGTATGCGGAGTGAATCATTTGGGAGGCTGGACTTTATAAGGTGGACCTGAATGTGGCATGAGGATTGAAGACTTCTCAACAACCTGTGCTATTCAAATGACACAATCTCCTTGCTGAAACCGAATAGGACCCAAAGTATTTGCTGCAGAAGGTCAAGGAATACAGCCTTCAATATGGATTGAAGCTCAAAATTCAGAAAACAAAAACTCTCACCGCTGGGCTAATTGGGAGCATCATGACAGCAAAGGGATTCAAACTGTTAACAGCTTCAGCTTGCTTGGCTCTAGCAGCCAGGAAATAAAAAGATTAATTGTATTGGGAAAGTCTGCTGTTAGAGACCTCTCCAGAGTACTGAAGAGCAATTATGTTAGTCTAGAGACTAAGGTCAGTCTGATCCAAATCATGGTCCTTTCAATCACTTGCTTTGCAAGTGAAAAAAAGGGAGCTAGAAAATGACCAAGGATAATAGAAGAAAAATTGATGTCTTTGAGTTGTGGTGCTGGAGAAGAGCACTGAGCGTACCATGGACTCCTAAAAGAACAAGAAGTAAGTTTATTCTGGAGATGGTGAAACCAAGCTGCTCCTTGGAGGCAAGCTCCTTCTCACATACTCGTGGCACATAGTCAGGAAGAACCATTCCTCAGAGAAAGACATCATGCTTGCAAAGGTGAGGGACAGAACAGGAGAGGAAGACCTGGGATAAGATGGATTGATACAGTAACTGATGTAATGAGGGTATGTGTGTTGGAAACAGGGAGATTGGCTCAGGATAGGACAGGGATCAGAGTTATTGTACATGGGGTCACTCTGAGTTGCAAGCAACTCAATGACACCTAACAATAACAGTACACATGAACCTCACCTGATGGACTGACTACACAAAAACCCGATTGACTATACACATGGAAAGAGACACTGAGAAACTCAATGACGACTGTCTAAAGCCAAAGCTGACTGTGAAACAGACTAGTAAGTATTCATGTTATCTTTATGTACCACTGACTGGGAACTGACTCCTGGCTTACCATCCAGTGGGGTTTCAAAGGCAGTAAATAGCATAGGAGGAGACTGTCTATATCTTTCTTCTGCAGAAAAGCTACTGGATTAAAAATACATGCATGTAGGTTGGCAGTGCAACTCCTTACTAATAAGTCACCAGAACTCCCTTAACTACTCATATACAAGTTCAAACAGAAGATGAATGAAACAAAACTAAATTTCAAATTCTAACTCTGGGCTTGAAATTTGGGTTCTACCCCTTTGTAGTAGAAAAAGTTCTGGTAAATTATTTACCATCTCTGAGCTTTGTTGTCAAGTGTTACCAAGTAGAGTCTGACTTCTAGTGATCCTTGAACAGCTCTTGATAACAAATCAATCGAGGCAAAGTCTTAACTTTTAAAGAGCAATCTGGCTGATATGTCTTTGGACCATCCATGGTTGTTGTTGTTGTTATGTGCCGTCAAGTCGCCTGCGACTCATAGCGACCCTATGTACAACAGCCTTAAACTCCGCTCTGTCCTGTGCCAATCACACTGTCTCTGACACTCCCATCCCAATTATCCCAGTCACTGAATCAATCCACCTCATAGAGGG
>NW_006399784.1:18692369-18711200 GCF_000299155.1 Elephantulus edwardii
CTATGTACAACAGCCCTAAACCCTGCTTTGTCCTGTGCCAATTGCACTGCCTTTGACATACCAATCCCAATTACCCGAGTCACTTAATCAATCGACCTCATAGAGGGTCTTCCACTCCTCCACCACCCCTCTACCCTCCCAAGCAAGATGTCCCTCTCCAAAGACCTGTTCCTCCTTACGACATGTCCAAAGTATGTCAGACAAAGCCCCAGAATCCTTGCCTCCAAGGAGCAGCCTTGTTTAACCCTCTCTAGGATGAATCTGTTTGTTTTCCTGGACCCTAGGAAATAAAAATCCTTAACAACTTCACCTTTTATGATGTTTATCATGATGTTATTTACTAATTTAGTTGTGAAGTTTTTGCATTAAGTTGAGGTTTAATCCATACTGACAGCTATGATCTAAGAGCTTTACTATTGTTTCAAATGTTAGGGTTCTCCCTCCCTTTCTTTCTTTTCAGTTTTCTGCAAGCAAGGATAGTTACCCACATATCCTTGGTTGTTAATAAGTCTTTTCCCAGACATGATGTCCAGTTCTTCTTCATATAGCGCAGTTTGCCCTGGTGGAGTGTAAAAGAAACACTGATGGCGTATTGTGTTATGCGCTTGGCATATCCTAAAGATTCATAGTTTAAACCTACCAGCTGTAAAACAGGCAAAAGGCAGTTAGTTCCCTGTTAAACTATGCAAGGAGCCATGAACTGGAATACTTGACACTTGAGGACTGGGTCTGAATCTTAAGCATTTTTAAGTGTTAAACTGTATTCTCTGCAAATACATGGTTTGAACTGTGTCTGACCTTAGGCATTGTCATGGACTGAGCTCCCCACAAATACATAATATGGAAGCTATGTAATGATCGCCTCAACCCTCTCATTGTTGTTGAGTAGGAACAGACTCATAACTGTGGACTTCCTGGGTCATAGCTCACATCATCCAGGAGGTTTGCTGGGGCTGTAAATTGCACAGGGGAGACTGCCCGTCTAGCTCAGAAATGGTATTCTAGGATCTGATTAACCAAAGAGTTGTGAGAAGATTAAGGGTGGAACGCAACACTCCTTAAATCCCATCACAATGCTGCTATAAGGAGATTCCCTAGGGAGCAGTCTCTAACATATTTTATCTAACAAGAGATAAAAGGGGAGGAAAGCAACCTGAGAGGGGTACATCTGTATTACCCAGAAAACACTGCTAAGAGTGGAATGCATCTGTGTATATCTAGACTCCTTCCCTGGGAAACCCTTTGACACAGGAGAAGCTAAGACACATGGAGATCTCCAAGGAACGTGGGGCATAACATTGCTAAAGGAGACATGGACCTTTCTCTGGGCTTGTTCCTGTTAGGTGCAGACAAGTCGAGTATGACTTATAGTGCTCCCAAGAACAAAAGATCTGAGCTTTGTCCTGCCTGCACCATCCTCACTCTTCCTGACACAGGAGAGCCCATTGCAGCAGTCACCTGTCAATCCACCTGGTTGAGCATCTTCCTCTCCTTTGCTGACCCCCACCCTCCCAGCACCATGTCCCTCTTGAACTTCTAGCCTCCCAAATTTGAAGAGAGGCTAGTTTGTGAAAGCTATCCACTTGTGGTATTTACGTTACCTAGTTACCACATCTATGTAAGTTGTTATCTACGTACCCTACATAATTAAGACATTCATCTTCAAAATTAGAAATACTAAAGACATAACATTGCTGTTAATGTTCAGCTTTAAACCAAGGAACTCTCCTGGTCGAATCTGTAGGGAATTGTGATGCAAACCCAAAGGCAGTGCCTCTTTGATGGTTCTAATCCACCACTCACTCCTTGAGAGAAAGATGAGAAATCTCCACTCTCCAATTTACAATGTTGTAAAATACACAGGAGGGTGAGTTATGAATTCATTTTGACTCAAGAGTTTGACTTGTTAGGTGTTTGTATATGTAAAAACATTTAACCAAAGACAACTGCATAGCTTCAATAAGTGCATTATTTAAATCTAATAGTCTATCTTCAAGGTAGTGGGAACTAAAATAAAGTTGTAAAAATTACTATATATTTAGCTGAGAATTTAAATGTCTACTTAATTTTAAGCTACTTCTCTAGAAAACATCATGTAATGCATTTGCTTCATAACAAATTTTCTTCATTTACAATTACTAATAACAGATCATGTTGTTGTCATTAAGTACAGTCGAGCTGTAGATGATTCATAGTGACCCTATGAAGAAAGACCTGAACACTTGTATAACTTTCACCATTTCACCACATTCACAGAGTTTCCAGTGGCAAGCTATTTCAGAAGTGGATACACTCCTGCTTCCAAGCATGCTTTAATTGGGAAGCTCCCCCAAACACTCTCCACCATAGATAACCATTATTGAATTTGATGCATCACTGTCACAGTGTTCAGCATCACAGCAACTTTTGAGTTATCTCTGTACAGCAAATGGACAGAACAGTGCTATACCACTTAGAAGAATGTTTGACCAAAAACAATTAAAACCAGGCCTGAATGCCACAGATTAAAATCAGCCACCTTTGGTTTGGTAGCATAACTTTCTATCCACTAGGCCAAAAGAACTCCCTCTATATTGTTGTTAAATGCTGTTGAGTCATAGATGACTCATAGCAACCCTATGACTGAAAGACTTAAACACTTCTATAACTTTCATCGTTTCACCACGTTCATAGAGTTTCCAGAAACAAGTTATTTTGGAAGTGGATGCCACTCTTGCTTCCAAGCTTGTTTTAATTGGGAAACGCCACCAAACACTGTCCACCATGGGTAACCATTATTGCATTTGACACATCAGTGTCACAGTGTTTAGCATCACAGCAACTGTGAATTACCTCTGTACAGCACATGAACAGATGACTTCCAATCAGGATTCATATTCCATATATACAATGAAACCTATGAGATAGGACTGCCTTGTTTTTCAGGTTCTGCAAAATGTACACCTTTTCAGAGCATGTTTTAAATTCTTGTTGTTGTTATATGCTGCTGAGTTGCTGTAATTCATAGTGACTCTATACACAAGAGCTCTGAACTCTGCTCTATTCTGAGCCAATCTCACTGCCTCTGACATATCTATCCTCATTGCCCCTGTTATTGTGTCAATCCATCTCATCTGGGGTCTTCCTCTCTTGATCTGTCCCTTGACCCTGCCAAGCATGAGATCCTTCTCCAAAGACTGGTCATTATCCAGCTCTATGATGCACAGCAAGTAACTGCAAAGACCATGGCCTGGATCAGGCACACCTCAGTCTCTACACTGATATCCTTGCTCTTTAGCACTCTGGAGAGGTCCCTCACAGCAGATTTCCCTAAAACAATTGGGTTTTTGTATTTCTTGACTAGTGGTGCCAAGAGTGTTGATTGTGAAAAAAACATGAGGTCCCAGGAATTGATGGACCAACAATTGCTAAATTTCAACAAATGGATACAGACCTGGAAGTGCTCACCAGGTTGTGCCAAGAAATCTGGAGGACAACTACTTGGCCAATTGACTAGAAGAGAGCCATAATTATTCCCATTTTTTTTAAAAAGGTAAATAAATAGAGTATGAAAATTATTGAACGATATCACTAGTATCACACACTAGCAAAATCTTGCTGAAAATTATCCAACAGCAACTGCAACAATATATCGATAGAGCACTACTAGAAATAAAAGGTGAATTTAGAAGAACCCATGGCACTAGGGACATCACTGCCAATGTCAGATGGATTTTGGCTAAGAGCAGAGAGTACCAGAGGAATGTCTATCTATGTTTTAATGTTTATACAAAGACATTTTTGTTTGTGAATCACACAAATTGTGGCTAATCTTGAGAAGAATGGGAGTCTCAGAACAATTGGTTGTGCTCATGCAAAACCTGTACTTGGACCATGAGGCAGCTGTCAGAAAAGAGCAAGAAAACACTGCACGGTTCAAAATCAGAAAAGGAGTGTGTCAGGGATGTGTCCTGTCTCTATACCTTTTCAATCTGTATGCAGAACAGATAATTTGAGTCTGGACTTTATGAGGAGGAATGTGACTTGGTGGAAAACTCATTAACAACCTCTGTTACGCAGATGACACAACCTTACTTGCCAAAACCAAGGAGGGCCTGAAGCATCTGTTGCAGAGGGTTAAGAACTGTTCAACAGCAAGAAAACAAAGATTCTCACCACTAAGCGAAATGGAATTGTAATAGATGGAGAAGAGATTGAGATTGTTAACAATTTCAGCTTGCTTGGTTCCACAATCAACATTCTTGGAACAACAAGTTTTAACATCTTCTATCATTCACTATTAGTGGAAAATAGTTGAATTTTCCTTTTCTGACAGGTTACTGTGTAACACAACTTTGAGCTTTTACAAGCCTTACTCTATTTTTATATAAATCAGTGAAAAGTTTTAAGATAATTAAAACTTTTGCTTGGATGAGATTTTACATTAATATTTAAGCACAGAATATACCTAAATAAACTGCTTCTATCTTTCAAACTGAGTAATACATTCTCTTAAAATGTGTTGGCTAAAAAATCTGAAGCCCTTATTTAATTTAGGAGAAATGAGGCAAAGTGAGGTAAACACAGCTTCTTAAAGACTAAGATGCTCTGAATCCTAGAATAGTGTTCTTTATAGCATGCCATAATATCCCCATTATTAAATTAAGTTTAGAAAGCATTAATCAACAAGAGTTTTGCTGAGTTAGAAGGAATTTTAATAAATTATCTGGGACAATTACCATATCAAACAAAGATTATATCTCTACTATCCAAGACACAAAAGTTATTATTATAAGGAAATATTAAATACAAGCAGGCTACTGTAATTTCTATTTTAATGACCTCAGGAACAGAGCTCTGCTATTCTGATTATTACAACATTCTATTTTACTAAAGAAATAATCCTTCAATACAACATGAAATTCTCTATTATATAAAACAAATTCTATATAACTTTCTAACCTAAAAACGTGAATGACAAGATACTCACTAAATGGGCACCTTCAGCTTTTTTACTTTACCTCAAAGGTAATGACCACTTTTCCATGTTTTCAATATTCTAACCCTTTAAACTACTAATTTTAACTAACAAGATCACTCATTAATACATATAAATGGGAATTTTAAAAATTCAAGATCTTGCTAATTGCCAAAATTTGAAAATAGTTTCATCTCAGTAAGAGAATTAAGGCATATGAACACATGAATACCAAATTGAACCTTCCATTATGAATAACCGAGGTATTAAGTGTGCTTTGCAATTAAATATCTGATTTATTCATTATTTTCACTATTACTGATTCTATAGTCTTGTAGTTAGGGTTAAATTCAATATATGATTTCTTCAAAATTTGCTCAAAGGTATATGGAAAAGTAGACAGCAATACTCATCCAAAATGTGATGGCTGGTAATAAAGACACTGTTCAGTATTTTCCAGGTGATTAACACAGCCACAAATCCTTTACTGTTTCTGATGAAGATTTATTCACTAAATTTTAATCATGTTGTTCTTTCTAGGTGTTCATTATAATTTACCTATGTATATATGTATATTTTAAAATATACTTGAAATAACCATAATTTTCCAATTAATGCTTGACTAAGATTATGTATGGAAAAATTATTTTAATATATGAGAGCAATGATATGGTGTGCTTAAAAATATTTTTATCAAGCAGTTTAAACAAACTAAGATAATGCCCAATTTCATGAAACATATTTTTTTATTTGTACTTGAAGAATTACAGTGTATCTATAAGGAAGTGAAACTTACAGGCATTTCCAGTTGATTTTTAAGTATTGCATAACATTATTACACTTAAGGCATAAAAAAAGGTTAAACGTCAGCTAAATAATTTCTTTGAAAATACTTAAATGGTATTAATAGTAAAATTTATGGTAATGTTATGTTGACTGCAACATAATCAGTATTACACTATGCAAAGCAAGCTACCTATCACCACGGGAACTCATTAAAAGCTTTCAAACAAGCATTTCAAATTCAAAGTTACCCTCAAAATACAAATGTTGCAAAGTGGTTATTAAAAATTTAACAGCCATGTTCTCTTTTTATAGCTTTATTTTTTTCTGAATATAAAAATAAGAAAAATGTCACAAACATCCCATTCATTTTACAGCCTAGAAGATACTATATTGCTGCTGTTGTTTGTCGTTGTCATATGCCATTGAGCCTGTGTGACTCATAGCGATCCTATGCACGATAGCTCTGACACTATCCTATCCTGAGCCAGGGTCACTGTCTCCAACACACCTAACTCTAACCCCATTACCCCAGTTACTGTATCAGTAAAATTCATCCAGGGGCATAATGTCCTTCTCTAAGGACTGGTCCCTCCTGGCAACAAGGCCAAAATATGTGAGATGGATCTTCGAAATCCATACCTCTAAAGAGCAACAAGGTTTCTTCAGGACAACACTGTCCTCTCCAGGACAAACCTGTTTGTTTTCTTGGCAGTCCATGGAATGGTCAACACCCTGCTCTCTAACTTAAAGGAAACAATCCTTCTTCTGTCACCTTTAGTCAGCGTCCAGCTTTCTGATGCATAGCAAGCAGTTGCAAAGACCATGGTCTAAATAAAGCACACCTTAGTCTCCAGACTGACATCATTGCTCTTTAGTACTCTGGACAGGTTCCTTACAGCAGATTTTCACAATGCAATTCATCTTTTGATTTCCTGACTGCTGTTGCCAAGAGTGCTCACTTTGGAACCAAGCAAGCTGAAATTATTAACAACCTCAATCTCTTCTCCATCTATCATAGTGCTGTCAATTGTTTCCAGTGGCGAGAATCTTTGTCATCTTAATGTTGCACTTCAATCCATATTAAAAATTGCATTCCTTGACCTTCTGCAGCAAATGCTTCAGGCTCACTCCAGTTTCAGCAAGCAAGGTTGTGCCATCTGCATAATGCAGGTTGCTGATGAGTCCTCCCCCAATTCTGATGCCTTCATAAAGCCCAGTCTTCCAAATCACCTGTTACACATATAAACTGAAAAGGTATGGAGACAGGATGCATCCCTGACACATTCCTTTTTCAAATTTGAACTAAGCAGTGGTTCCCTGCTCTGCTTTGACGACTTCTTCCTGGTCTATATATAGGTTTTTGCATGACCATAATCAGGTGTTCAGGGATTTTCTTTTTTCTCAATGTTAGGCGGGTGCTCTGGAGTCAACAAGGACTAACAGCAACCTTAGGGACAAACGATCAGAATCTTGCTCTATCCTACACCATTCTCATGATCTCTGCCTTGCTCAAGGCCATTGTGACAGTCACTGTGTCAATTAATCTCAAAAGAATATGCCTACTTCCAGGACTCATTTAAAGAAGACTACATTTCAAAACATAGTTTTGAAATATTAATCATTAGTAAAGTAGAAATATACTATTATCTCTAAGGGGGCTAAAGACTGCAAAGGCGTTAAGATCTTTTTCACTCTGAAATTAAGTGTAATATTAAAGTTTACATATTTTATTGAACAACAACTATTACTACTACTTTAGCTACAGTTCTATCAAGAAAATAATCCATATTTTACATACAAATGTTTACTTGGTTTACTTCGTCTCAGTGGTATGAAAAAAAAAAACCCACAAAAATTCAAACATTAAAAAAAAAAATTTCCAGCAAGAACACCAAACAGAAGGCAACTTCATCCTTGCTATTAAAAACAGATACATCACTACTGTGTGTGAAGAAAAACAGTTAACATAAAAAGCCCTAAGTGCTTATCCTTTTTTTTTTATAGTGCTAAGTGCTTATCCTTAAAAAGTCATACTTATATAGTTGGTCTTCAGCCAGTGTCTGAGAAACTGTATTTCAAGAGGAATTCCTCTAGTATCAAGCCTGATAGGAGTGGCTCGCAAGCCTAAATTCTTCACATGAACAATATGGTTTCTGTTGAACATATACTTCCTTCTAGGGGTCTAAAATACGGCATATGCTAGACCGAGTGTGGCTATGTGACCAGATCCCAATAAAACTTATGGGCTCTGAGTCCCGAAATATACTTCCATGGATGGCAATATTTTTTCTAATGTTGTCACAAATCTTTTCTGGGAGAATTCAGAGGACCTTGTGTGACTTCACTGAGAGGACTCTTGGAAGCTTCCACCTGGTGTATCCAGACCAGAGGCTTTTCTTCATGATCTTTTCTCCTTTGCTGATTGCACTTGGCATTCTTCCACTGTACTACATCACAGCCATGAGCATAGCCATGTACTGAGTCCTGCTGCCCTAGGAATACTGAACTTGCAGGTTGTCTGGTGGCAGGTGTGTGTGTGTGCATGTGTGATGTCTCTTAACATATACAGCATATACAGTAAGAACAAGTTTATTTTTCTAACAGCTTTGGAATAGGAAACATTTATATTAATCAAAATTGATTTGTTGCTCTGAATTTTATGATTACAGGTAAATCAATTTAAGTAAACCTATCTTTTTATATAAATTTTGAGTCATTATTTCAGTATTTAAGTATTAAAGTCAATCCTTAACAGTCAGGGAAACTTTGTTTACAATATTTACCTATTTACATAAAGGAGACAACACAATTCTTAACTTATACTGAAGGAGAAGAAAAGGCATAATGCTTATAATAAATCCCCTACCACTGACGGCAGGGTTCAAAGCATGTGCTTTATTTATTAATAAAGACAGCACTGGTGAACTAGCTCCATAACAGCCCTCTTCAAAACTAAATGGGTTCTTACCTTGAAATGTTCCTGCTTCAACAGCTCCATCTTTGGTACTGTCAAAGCCATGAGATGTAATCTGGGTTTCTGAGAGACCAAGGCCAGCTGGTAACGAACGTTTCAAATCCTTAGAATTTGAATAAAAAAGAAAATCTTTGTAAAATCCATATCTCATTAACAGTTCAGTTTATTTTTTTAAATGGCATTATAAATTGCTTATTTTCTCTCTGTTGTTGTTGAGTATCATTGAGTCAGAACCATCAAGTCAGAACCTCCCAGTGGGTTTCAGCTGCAATAAATCACAGGGTAGGAGACTGCCCATCTTTCTCTTGTGGAGAAGAGGGGATATGAACCACAATACCTTTGAGTTGGCAGTGCAATTATGTAGTATTTCTTTATATTGTCATAATGTATAATGGCATACATTCTATAATGATCTAGCAGCAACAGCAAATAGAGCAAGATCTGCTATCAAGAGGCACTGCTGTTCTTTGTTGTTATGTACTGTCAAGTCGAGATTCATTCATAGCTGACCCTCCAGAGAGTTTTCAGAAGCAAGAAACTACACAGGAGGAAAACACCCTATTTCCCACTGAGCACTTGGTGGATTTGAGCCACATGTTTTGGACTGGCAGCACAATTAATTCCTTATCACAAGACTGCTAGTGCTCCCTTGTCAGGAGGTATAATGTACATCAATTATAATATAATTGCATTATTCTGGAACTAAACAGCATGCTCATTCAGTTATTCACTGCCTTTAAGTCACAACCGACTCCTAGCTGACTTACCAGGGTTTCTTAACTGTAAATCACAAGGTTAGGAGATTGTCCATCACTCTCTAGTAAAGCCTTTAGAGAGTCAAGCCACCAGAAAGATACGGTCTGTGGGTTAGCAGCATAACTTCCTCAGGACTACAATAATAGAATTCAATTTCCAAATTTCTAATCTAGTGATTTGACAGATAATTCTATTTTTATACTACGACAAAACTATCCCTGCTTGCTAAAACTGAGGAGGATCTGAAGCGCCTGCTGTGGAAGGTCAGGGACTGCTGTCTTCAGTACAGACTGAGGCTCAATATCAAGAAAACAAAGATTCTCACCACTGGGCCGATTGGCCGCATCATAATGGATGGTGAAGAGATTGAGATTGTTAACAGTTTTAGTTCCTTGGCTCCACAGACAATACTCTTGGCACCAGCAGCCAGGAAATTAAAAGATATTTTGTGACGGGAAAGTCTGTTGTTAGAGACCTCTCTAAAGTTCTGAAGAGTAATGATGTCAGTCCGGAGACTATAGTTCACCTGATACATGCCATGGTTTTTGCAGTCACTTGCTATGCATCAGAGAGCTGGACAATGATTAGGGATGATAGAAGGAGAATGGATGCCTTTGAGCTGTGGTGCTGGCGAAGAGTATTGAATATACTATGGACTGCTAAGAAAATGAACAGGTTTGTCCTGGAGAGGGTGAAGCCAGGCTGCTCCTTGGAGGCAAGGATTCTAAAGCTTAGTCTCACATACTCTGGACATGTTGCAAGGGGAGATCAGTCCTTGGAGAGGGATGTCATGCTTGGAAGGGTGGAGGGACAGCGCAAGAGAGGAAGACCTTGATGAGATGGATTGATTCAGTGACTGGGGTAATGGGTGTAGGTGTGTCAGAGACAGTGAAATTGGCACAGGATAGGGCAAGGTTTAGAGCTGTTATACATAGGGTCACTATGAGTTGCAGGCAATTCGATGGCACATAACAACAAAATACAAAATACACATAATACAAAACAAAATGGTTACCATTTCAGTATCTTTTAAATGGACATTCTACGGATACTATGTTATACAACTATCACAACTATCCAGTTCAGCGTTTCATAAAAATGAAGAAAAATTTAAAAAAATTTAAAAATTTAAAAAAAATGAAGAAAAATTGTTTTAAATAGCAAAATTAAGGTAACTAAAAAGCCCTGTCTAATTTTAAAAAATTGATATAAAATACAATTGTGATTAAATAAATGGTCAATATAAACAAGTAATTATTTGTAAATATTGTAATACTTGTAATGTTAATTTCCATATGCTTTTCAAAGTGAGCTGGATTTCTCAGACTTCAATTTACTATTCAAAGAATAGTAAATTCTCAGGGAGCTCTGGTGGCCTAGTGGTAAGAAGCTGTGCTTCAATTCTGAAGGCATGCAGTTTGAACCTGCCAGCAGCTCCATGGGAGAGGGATGGGCAATCTCCTTCTGTGCAATTACCTGTCTCTGAAAAACCCACTGGAGGGTCGGCCAGGGCTCAGTTCCAACTTGTCAGCACACAACAAAAACAACAGAAGTAAATTTTCATCTGTTCTGGAGAATGTGAAACCGGGGTGTTCCTTGGATGGCAAAACTTTGTGTCATATATGTTGGGCATGTTGTAGTAAAAGGTCTGTTTTTAGAGAAGGACATCATGCTTAGAAAGGTGAAAGGTCAGATTAAGAGACTGAAAACCCTCAAAAAGATAGATCAGCGAGAGTGTGTAACAATGGGCTCAAGTGTGCTGGAGTTGATGATGGTACACGATAGGACTGGCTTCAGAACTGTTTACACTGGGTTGCTATGGATTGTAGTCAACTTGATGGTAAATGACAACAACATATTAAGTTAGTTAACAAACCAGCAAATTCTCAACTCAATTCATTGCTGATTCTACAGTGGATTTTCAAAGGCTGTAAACTACACAGGAGGAGACTGTTCAACTTTCTCCCTTGGAGCAGCTGGTGGATACAAATCACTTGCCTTTCTGTTAACACAAAACTCCTTATTCACTAGGCCACCAGAGTTTCCAGTAGGCATATATAAACCCATCTTTTAGATGTGTGCTTGCCAACAGCTCTCAGCACCCAGGCATCTCTTGGGAAGGAATCAGAGGGAGAAACTGGCAAACAACTTTAGGAAGTGTGTTATTTATGTAAAAATATAGTAAATGACTGAAATTTAATGGAAATAAATATGATAGTCACCATCAAGTCCTATACTTTAAGAAGACATATTTTGTTGTTAGGAGAGGCTGGCTATTCCTTGGAAAGGAACATCATGCTTGGAAAGGTAAAGGGTCAGTGAAAGAGAGGAAGATCCTTAGCGAGATGGGTTGATAAAGTGACTGGGCAATGGGCTCAAGTGTGTTAGAGATGATGAGGATGGCACAAGCTAGAACAGGGTTCAGATCTGTTGTTCACGGGTGAGGTATGAGTCATGTGCTACTTTATGGCATCAAACAAGCACCATAAAGAGGAGCTCTGGTAGCTGAGTGGTAAAGAGCTGAGCTGCCAACAGAAAGGCAGGTAGTTGGAATCCACAAGCTGCTCCATGGTAAAAAGATGGGCAATCTCTTGTGTTATTTACAGCTTCTGAAAACGTGTTGAATGGTCAGCTTTAGTCAGTTCTAATTTGCTGACACACAGTAAGAACAACTACTAAAAACCTACTGCCTTTGAGTCAATTCTGACTCACAGTGATCCTCCATCTAGTTTCTGAGGCTGTCCATCATTTTTGGGAGCAGTAAGTGGATTTGATTTGATCCACTGACCTTTTGTTTAGTAGCCACACACATGACGTACTATTCCATAAGGGCTGCTTCTTATGAAGACTAGGTGCTAAAAAAAGAACAATGATGTCTAAAAAGGAAAAAGCCAAATTTATACATTCTAAAAGAGATCTGGTGGCCTAGTGGCAAGAAGCTGCATTGCAATCCCAAAGGCAAGCAGTTCAAGGCCACCAGCTGCTCTCCAGAGAAGGATGGGCATCTGCTCCCATGACATTAACTGCCTCTGAAAACTCATCAGAGCTACTGGGTTGGTTCTGACTCCACGGCACACAACAGCAACAACAACAAATTTTCTGTGAAAGATTTTTTCCAATATTTCAAAATTTAGTTATAAGTAGTGAGACAGATCAAGCATAAAATTATCTAAAACCACCAAGAATCAGGAATATCTCTATAAGATGGATAATCAATAATAATGCTCATTTTATCCCATGTTTAGATTTTCAAAAGCAATTTTATCCCGTTTTTAGGTTTTCAAAAGCAAACTGATATGAAGGAAATCATGGCATCTAAATTCTAGTCATTTTTCTAATTATCTTTATTAGTGGAATTTGTAGATTAACAAGTGAGTTATAATTAAATTCAGCTAATAATAAAGTTAAAATTTCAGAGTGTGGATAGTTTGAGTTAGCACATTTATGGATCATAAAGAAGAGTATGTTATTCTTATACACTTTTACTAATTCATCACACTTTCTTTAATATAAAGCATCGTCTTCAGCAGGGGTACAGGATATTTCTCTATGGAGTGTTCTTACCTAGGAAAAGACGCAGAGATTTAGTAGCTGAAGACAATATAGAGTTAAACAGAAGGAATCATCAGTATGCATTACACAGAAGAAAAAAATCTAACAAAAGGAAGAGACGGATCTTGAGCTGCATGAAGGGCCAACACGGAAGATACAGAATGGAAGAAAAATAGAACAGGGGTGAGGAGAGATGGATTTTCAATGTAATATAAATACTTGCAGGTGGGGAGGTTTAGAGATGTCATTAGCATAATCATTGCATAACATGCCAATCCTCCACATCCTTGCCAACAGTTAATGACTGCTATTCTGTTAAACTTTGCTACTGCTACTGGGGTAAGATGGCATCTCATTGCGGTTTTTATTTTCATTTCTCTAATTTGAGACTGTCAATCTTGACAGAAAGTTCTTTTTCCCACAGAAAAGGCTGATGGATTTGAACTCAGATCTTCTGGTTAGCAGTGTAACATGTACCCACCCAACTATACCACCAGGTTAGCCAGGGTCTAAGTAGAGGGATGAGAGTAAATTCATTACAAGGCTAGATGACAAAATGTTAAAGGTGCTGTTGCTAGGTTTCAATTTGAGCACAACTCATAGTCACCCTATGAACAAGGGATCTGAACAATATCCTATCCTGTGCCATCCTTATCATCTCTGGCATACCAGAGCCCACTGGGGCAGACACTCTGTCAATCTACCTGGTTGAGGGTCTTCCTCTCCTTTACTGTCCCTCTAACTTTCCAAGCATGATGTCCTCTGACACATAGCCTCTTCTAACCATATGTCCAGAGTTTCTGAGACACAGCTTCACCACTCCTGCCTCCAAGTAGCACTCTAAGTAGAGTGCCTTCTGTTCTGTTGGCAGTACAGGGATATTAGTACTCTTCAACATCACAACCCAAAAGGATCAATTCTTATTCTGTCATCCTTGGTCAGTAGTCCAGCACTCAGATGTACAACTGGTGACTGGAAAGATTATGATTTGAATCAGGTGTAACTTAGGCTTTATAAACTGGTATCATTGCTCTCCAGGACTTTGGAAAGATCCCTGACTGCCAACTTTTCCAATGCTACATGTCTCCTGGTGTCCTGACAACTGAACCAAGGGAAATAAATGATTGTGGATCCAAGCAAGATGAAATCATGGAAACTTTTATCTTTTCTCTCTCTTGTATTATGTTGCCTATTGGCACAGTAGTGAAGGTTTTTATATTCTTATTTATTTCTTTCTGTTGAGATGTAATCCATACTGAAGGCTCATTAGGTCCTCTTTGCTTTCAGCAAGCAAGTGTAGTGTCATCTGCATAAGGCAGGTTGTTCATGAGTCTTCCTCCAATCTCAATGTCATATTCTACTTCATAAAGCCTACTCTCATGAGTGATTTGCTCAAGATACAAAATGAATAGATATGGAGCAGGGATACAGCTCTGACACATCCTTTCTCAATTTTAAACCATGCAGTATTCCCTTGCTCTGTTCAGACAACAGCTTCTTATCCAAGGTACAGATTTCATTAAAAACATAATTAAGTGTTCTAGGATTCCTATTATTTTCAATGTTAGCCATTGATTGTTATGATTCATCCAGTTGAATGTGTTTGAATAGTCAAAAAACCATAAACAGACATTCTTCTGGAACCCTCTGCTGTCAGCCATGATAACATCTGACATCAGCAATGATATCTCAGGGCCAGGCTGCTGTTGCTAGGTAACGTCAAGTTGAGTAGGATCCATGGCGACTCCATGAACAACAGATCTGAACCCTGTCCTATTCTGTGCCATCCTCACACCTCCTGACACATTAGGGCCCATTATGACAGTCACTGTGTCAATCCATTTGGTTGAGGGTCTTCCTCTCCTTCGTCGATCCTACACAAATGATTGGAAAGGCCATGGTCTGAGTCAGACACATGTTAGTCCTCAAATTGACATCATTATTCCTTAATAATTTGGAGAGGTCCTAATGGTAGACTTTCCCAATACAATACATTTCTTGATTTCCTGATTGCTGGATTCTTACCACTGGACTGACGGACAGCATTATGATGGATGGAGAAAAGACTAAAACTATCAACAACTTCATCTTACTTGGATCCACAATTAACACTGTTGCTATGAGCAGTCACATGCATATAGAGCAACTGAAAATACCAATGTGTGAGTCAGGAATACCTTAGTATTCAAGATGACATCTTTGCTTTTTAACTCGTTAAGGAAGATAAAAATGACAGATGAATGGTGGATCAGGGCACTACAGAAATTAATGTTCATGTAAGAGGCACTCACAGAAGTTAATGTTTATAATGACAAACCAGTCAATAGGTTGTTTAAATTTCAAGAAGACATGATTTTAAACAATTATTTCTAATCTTCCATGAAAGCTGAAAGGAGATGAAAATATATTAACTTACATTTACATTGTTTAATTTAATCTTAACACTAAAGAAGTTTCTATTTGGAAGTAACATTATCTACCTTAAAGATACCCATGTTTTTCTTGAACTTGTTGTTAGGTGCAATCAAGTTGAGTACTACTCATATTGACCCGATGAACAACAGATATGAACACTGTCCTATCCTGTGCCACCTTCATCATTTCTGACACACTAGAGCCCATTGTGGCGGTCACTGTGTCAATCCACCTGGTTGAAGGTCTTTTTCTCTTTCGCTGTCCCTCCACCTTTCTAAGTATCATGTCCCTCTGCAATGAACAGTCTCTCTTAGCAACATGACCAAAATATGTGAGGTGAAATTTTAACACCTTTGCCTCTAAAAAGCATTCTGGCTGCACCTTTTCCAGTTCTCACCACTGGACTGACAGGCAACATTATGATATATGGAGTACATATTGAAACACAGTGATTTCATCTTACTTGGCTCTCCAAACAATACTTTTGGTAATAGCAGTCAGGAGATCAGGAGACATATTGCACTGGCAAAGTTTACAGACAGGGTGAGCAATGTTGTTAATCTGAGGAGTAAGGAAGATCATGGTCTTTACAATCACTTGCTATGTTGCTGAGAGATAGACAGTGAATAAGGATGATAGAAGAAGAAATGCTGTTTTTGAACTGTGGTGTTAGAGAAGAGTACTAAATATCCCATGGGCGGCCAAAAGAACAAACAGATTAGTCATCCTAAATATTTCCTGAAAGAATATGTAAATTTATTTAATGAACTAAAGGACTTAATAGATAATATAAAAAGTTATAACACCAATGGTTTATTATATGAGTTTAATTGTTGTTCTTAGGTGCTACTTGAATCAATTTCACTCATAGACTCTGAACAATAGATGGTTTTAAATAACAGGTCAAAACTTTGTCCTATCCTATGCCAGTCTCAAGACTGCTGATAAGCTCAAACCCACTGTCATTCCATCTTGTTGAGGGACCTTCTCTCTTTCTTTGATCCTCCACCTTACCCAGCATGATGTCTTCTTTCTAAGGACTAGCCCCTCCTAACAACATACACAAAGTATAGAAGATAGAGTTTCACCATCCTTGCCTCTCAGGAACATCCTGCTTGCACTTCCTCCAAAACCGACTTGTTTGTCCTTTTGGCAGCCCATAGGATTTTCAGCACACTTCTCCAACACCACAATTCAAAGGCATTGAATTTTCTGTCATCCTTAATCACTGTCAAACTTTCAGATGCATAAAAGTAACTGAACATATGAGGACTTACAAAGGGCACACCTCAGTCTTTTTGCTGTTGTTGTGTATCATCGAGTCAGATCCAACCAGCACAGGAGGAGATTGCCCCTCCTTCTCCTGCAAAGCATTTGGTGGATTCAAACCACACGCCTTTGGGATTGCAGTGCAACTACTTGCCACTAGGCCACCAGAGCTCCGTACACCTTAAATCTTTAAACTGACATTGGTGCTCTTTATAACTTTGGAGAGGTTCTTAACAACAGTTTGTCCCAATGGGAAAAAAGAAAATTCCCAACAATTTAAAAAAATTAAATCATTGAAAACGTCAATATTTTCTCCATCTATCACGTTTCCTACTGGTCTAAAGGTGAGGATTACTTTTCTTTTTTTGATGTTGAGATGTAATCCATATTGTAGTAGTTTATATTCTGTAGCAAACAATTTGAGTTCTCTTCACTTTCATCAAGCAAGGTGTGTCATCTACAAATCATTAGAGAATCTGGGCTTTATGAAGAAGAATGCAGCATCAGGATCAGAAGACTCAGGAACCACCTGTGTTATGTATGACAGGACCTTGCTTGTTGCAAGCGAGGGGAATGTGAAGGGCATGTTGCAAAAGATCAAAGACTATGGCTTGAAATGTGGATTACATCTCAATATTCAGAATTAGTCACATCGCAATTGGTGAAGAGAAGACTGAAGAACTTCTTTTTACTAGGATCAAAATCAACACCATTAGTACCAAGAGTCAAGAAATAAAAAAATGTCTTGCACTAAGGAAATCTGCTGTCAAGGAGTTCTGTTGAGGTGCTGAGGAGCAACAATGGCACTTTAAAGACTAAGGAACACCTGATTCAAATCACTGTCTTTTCCATTACTTCTTATACTTCATATATATCTGAAAGGATGACAAAAAAAGAATCAATGTTTTTGACTTGTGGTGTTGAAGAAGAGCACTGAATATCACATGGACTATGAAAAGAACAAACATGTCTTGAAAAAGGGCAACCAGCGTACTCCTTAGAGGCAAGAATGATGAAATTTCATCTCACATACTTTAGGTACGTTGTCTGGAGGGGCTGATCCTTAGATAAAGACCTCAATTTTGGAAACGTGGAGGGCCAGGGGAAAAGAGTAAGACTCTCAACAAGATGGACTAGCAGAGTGACTGGAGCAACAGGCTATATCAGGTGAGGACTACATATGATGAGGACTGTACAAGATAGGGCAGTGTTCAGATCTGTTTTTCACAGGGCCACTATGGGTCATGCTCAACTTCACAGCATCTAACAACCCCATGAGGCAGTTCTACTCTTTCCCACAGTATTGTTATGAATTGCACTGACTAGACGGCAATGTGTTTATTCTTTACATACGCTAGATCTTCTAAGCAGCGAAAAAGATAAGGTACAGTTCTTGACTCATTATACAGCATATACAATCAATCATCTAAAAGTTGAACGTGTGCCAATGACAAGACAGCAAGTACTAAAGAATTTAGACTAGGAATAAGTTTATGAAAATCAAAGCATAAAAGAAAAGAGCATGTTAGTGCTTGGGACATAAAACATTTATAAACTTAAAGTGACATTTAATAAACACCAACATTTTGACAGTCACTGCTCTAGATACTAGATAAATAGCAATGACTGATAAAGTCTCTGCTCAAAGACATTATTTTCATCCATTATTCAGTTGACGAGTATTTCAGTTGCTTCCAATTTCTAGACTATTATGAATAGCTGTTATGCACAAAGTATGTAAGTGTTTGTGTCATATTAACTTTCAACTGATCTCTTAAGGAACTGACTAGTTTGCTAAAAGGGCTGCACTATTTTACACTCCTAGCAGCAGTGTATGAGAGTTCCAATTTATCTACATCCTTAACAACACTTGTGGAGTTTTTTTCCCTTTTTTAAATTATAGTTATTTTAGTGATTGTGAACTAGTATTTCATTGTTGGCTTGAAATGTTTGGTCCTGATGAACAGGTCCTGGCCAAATTTCCACTACGGAAATTATCATGGCTCCACAGTCAACACTCTCAGCACCAGTAGCCAGGAAATTAAAAGACGTATTGTGATGGGAAAGTCTGCTGTTAGGGACTTCTCCAAAATATTGAAGAGCAATGGTATCTCTCTGGAGA
>NW_006399784.1:18711650-18713140 GCF_000299155.1 Elephantulus edwardii
GCTGTTGTACATAGGGTTGCTATGAGTCGCAAGTGACTCGACAGCACATAACAACAACAACAACAGTCATTAATATCATAAGTAAGCAAAATATTGCTGAAGATCATAAAAACAAAAAAGCTGGATAATACATTGACAGGAAACTAGCAGAAATTCAAGCTGGGTTTAGAAGAGGTTGTGGCACCAGGAATACCACTGCTGACATCAGACGGAACTTGGATGAAAGCAGAGAATAGCAGAAAAAAATGTCTATCTGTGTTTTATTGACAATGCAAAGGTATTTGATTGTGTGGATCATCATAAACTATAGCTAACATTGAGAACACAAATGTGCTCATACAAAATTTATACCAAGAAGTAGGTGTCCAAACGAACAAGGGAACACTTGTTATGTGCTGTCAAGTAGACTACGACCCATTGCAATACTATGTATAGCAGCTCTGAAGCCTGCCCTGGCCTGAGCCAATCTCACTAATTCTGACACACCAACCCCCAATGTCCCAGTCACTATATCAATCCATCTCATCTGAAGTTTTCCTCTCCTCTGTCTTCATCCACCCTTTCAAGCATGATGTTCTTCTCCAAGGACCGGTCTCACTTGGCCATGTGCCCAATGTATGTGAGATGGAGCTTTAAAATCCTAGCCTCCAAGGAGAAACTTGGTTTCACCCTCTCCAAGACAGACCTATTTGGTTTTGTTTGGTTGTCCACAGTATATTTCAGACTCTTCGCCAGCACTGCAACACAAAGGCATCAATTCTTTTTCTGTCATCCTTACTCATTGTCCAACTCTCTGAAGCATAACAAGTAATTGTGAAGACCATGGCCTGGATTAGGTGTACCTTAGACTCTAGACAGACATAATTTCTTTTCAATACTCTGGCAAGGTCCCTGACAGCAGATTTTCTCAATGCAATTCATCTTTTGATTTCCAGACTGCTGAGTGTTGACTGATAACGTATGTGGCATTGAAACAAATGAGGGAGAGAACTGTATAAAAGGAATATATGATTAGGTATTATTGGTATGACAAGAGTCCAGAATAAGAGATTCATAGTATAGTGGTCTGGGGTGAGGGGGGAGTGTGTAACAATGAAAGAACTTTTTTTCCAAACAAAAAAGTGGACTGAGGAGGGGGAGAAAGGGGAGGAAGATGTGCAACAATGAATGAATGGAAATCCAAGTTCTTTATAAACTTACAATCAAATCTCAATTTTTTAAAAAAGAGTGTTAATTGTGGAGCTGAGCAAGCTAAAATTGTTAACAACCTCAATCTCTTCCCCATCTATCATGGTGCTGCCAATTGGCCCAGTGGTGAGAATCTTCGTTTTCTTGATGTTGAGCTTCAATCCATATTGAAGATTAACAGTCATTGACCTTCTGCACCAAGCGCTTCAGGTCTTCTTCAGTTTCAGCCAAGTAAGGTTATTGTGTCATTTGCATAACATAGGTTGTTCATGAATCTGCCTCCAATCCTGATGCTACATTGC
>NW_006399784.1:18734118-18752620 GCF_000299155.1 Elephantulus edwardii
GGTTTAGGGCTGTTGTGCATAGGGTCGCTATGAGTCATAAATGACTCGACGGCACATAACAACAATAACAACATAGGCAAATTACATAAGCTTTGGTACACCTATTTAATATCTGCTATTTTGGATCTCAAGAAAACAAAGAGTCTACCTTGGAGAGGGTGAAACCAAGTTTCTCTTTGGAGGCTAGGATTTTGAAGCTTCATATTACATACTTTGGGCATGTGGCCAGGAGGGACCAGTCTTTGGAGAAGGACATCATGCTCAGAAGAGTATAGGGACAGAGCAGATGAAGACCCCAGATGGGATGGATCGATACAATCACTAGGATAATGGACATAGGTGTGTTGGGGTCAGTGAGACTGACTCAGGATAGGGCAGGCTTCAGAGCTGTTGTACATGGGGGTCACTAAGAATCATAGGCAACTTGATGGCATCTAATAAAAACAACTTCTATTTCAAGGGATCTCTGGAAGACAATGGTAAGAAACTGTGCTGTAATCCCAAAGGCACATGAGTCCATCTGAATCCACCAGTGGCTCCACAAGAGAAGGATGGGCAATCTCCTCCTGTGCAATTTACTGCCTCTATAAACCCATGGGAGGGTCAGGTATGGGTCAGTTCCAACTTGAAGACACACAACACAACAACTTTTATTTCAAATACCAGCAGGTAGATTAGTTTCAGTGAAGCTTTTGGACTAAAACAGATTATGAAGAAAGACTGGTAAATCTACTTTTGACAATTTACTAATAAAATCTCTAAGATTTACAACAACAATAGCAAAACTTTGACTTCCTTTGGAAGTGTCATCAAGAGAAGACTGATCTCTCAAGAACATTTCATGTTTGGTAAATGGAAGGTCAAAGATAATTAGGAAAACCCTGAATAAGATGGGTGGACACAATGAATGCAAACACAGTGCTCATAAATACCAAAATCAACGCTCATAAAGATGCTGCCATGAGCTGAGCGACTTCAGCACAAGTAATAATCACAACCCCAAGGCCCTGTGTCTTAGATGTAAAATAAAGTAATGAGGCTTGGAAATCTCTAAGATATTGTTCCTGAATGAGTATTTTATGATTTAGCTCAATATTTGCAGATCAGAGTTTTTAAAAAAAAATTATTATTAATTTCAATGAAAATTTACAGAGACTCTGGGTTTCCATTCATTCATTGTTGCACTTTTCTCCCCTCCCAACCCTCCCCCCTAGTACACTACCCTCTTGGAAAAGTAAAAGAAAAATTCTTTCATTGTTTTACAAACCCTCTCCCAGGTCCACTCCACTATGCAGCCTTCGCTCTGGACTCCTGTCATGACAAAAATACCTAATCACATATCCCTTTTAAAGTTTTCTCCCTTATCTGTTTCAATGCGGTATACATTATTGAACCCATCTTTCTCCCCCCAACACCGATGTCAGTCCTGTATTACAACAGTGGCACCATACAGTATTTGTCCTTTTGTGACTGAGATACTTCACTCAGCATAATGTCCTTCACGGTCACCCATTTTAAATAATATTGCATGAGTTCCTTGTTTTTCAATGCAGCATAGTATTTCATTGTGTGAACAGCTTCTCTAGCCATTCGTTTGTTGATGGGCACTTAGGTTGCTTCCAACTCCTTCCTATTGTGAACAAAGCCACAATAAACATGGGTGTGCACGTATCGGCTTGGATGTCAGTTATGGTCTCTTTGGGGTATATTCCCAGTAGTGGAATTGCTGGGTCAAATGGTATCTCTATTTGCAATTTTTTGAGAAAGTGCCATACCACCTTCCACCGTGGTTACACCATTTTACACTCCAATCAACAGTGAATAAGGGTTCTAGTTTCTCCACAACCTCGCCAGCATTTGTTGCTTGCTGTTCTGTTAAATTTTGCTATTCTGACTGGGGTGAGGTTATGTCTCATAGCTGTTTTGATTTGCATCTCTCTTAGAGCTAGGGATTTTTAACATTTCTTCATGTACTTGTTGGCCATCTGAATGTCTTCTTTGGTGAAGTGTCTATTCATATCCTGTGCCCATTTTTCTATCGGATTATTGACCTTTATCTTGTTGTCGTGCCAGATCAGAGGTTTTAAAGACCTGGGCAACCTAGTGTTTGATAAGTAGGTCTCAAGAAGTCCTAACCAACCTAAAATCAGATACAAAATTTGGTACTTCTGTGTATATGCACATTTTTTTCTAGAGGAAGGCTTAACTGGTAGATAAAAACCTAGATTACAGGTGTTTATTTGTTTTGGGCCTTCTTAAAAAAAAGTTAGTGCAACAATGAATGAATGAAAACCCAAAATCTCTGTAAATGTTCATTAAAACTAATAAAATTTAATTTTAAAAAAGTTTCACTTTAGCTATGTTTAATTAGATAATTTCTCTAAAGTTGCATAAGTTTCAAATATATAAAACTAATATTTGCTTTCTCTCTTTTATTAATTGAATCTATTTTGAATTTCTAGTATCATATTTTAAACAACATTCTAACAGGATCTATTAATAGTATATCGTGTACAAATCAAATAATAATTTGTATTAACTAATGATTAAGGGGCTCTGGTGGCCTAACGGGTAAGAAACTGTGCTGCCAATCCAAAGGAAGATGGTTCAAATCCAGCAGCTGATTTGTAGGAGAAAGATAGGCAATCTCCTCCTATATGATCTACAGACTCTGAAAACCTACTGGAGGGTTTCTCAGCTCTCTCTCAGTTCTGACTTGACAGCAATGAGTTTTATGAGATGTGCATTTAAAAAGCAAGAAGTATTTACAGGATAAATATTTATGCTATAAGAAAACAGAAATAAAAGATCATTACACAAAACTCTCTCAGTTGGCTGCTGTTTTTATGTTAACAACAAAAAATTAATAAACCTAGAAACAGTAACATAATGAATGTGCGACAAAGGCTATAATAACTAGGAGATTTCTAGGATGAGTTATTCCATTATAGCTCTCCATAAATGTGAATGTTGAATGTGAGTTTAGCCAGGGTCTCTCTTAGGACAAAGAGAAATCAAATATCTACAATGAGAACAATCAGAAACTTTCACTTTCATTACCTGTACCACAGTGACCCCAGCTGGTCAATTAAGTTATAACAACTTAATGAGCTACCACTTTAAATTTTGTATAGAACTGACTGGAGACCAGACAAGTTGTGGGATGACTTCAAGAGTAGATAAGCTATGAGCTGGATGGCACATACCAAGATGACCAACTTCTGCAGTCTGAAATTGACTGAGCAGGAAACTAAGATGCATTAATAATAATTAGTGACTGGAATACAAAAAGTTGAAAACACAGTACTTTTGGAATTACTATGATTTATTAGGAGGGCTCCGGACACTTGTGGTGGTTTTCTGGCCCCACGAGGGGGTTGGCAGAGCAGACTTGCCAGATGAACTGAGGGCCTGGGGCAAGGAGTTTGCCAGCATTTGGGCTTGCTGAGCTGGTAAAACACTGAAAGGTCAAGCAAGCCCCGCCTAGGGTCTTGGGATATTTAATGTCAGCTGAATCTGGACTCTGGCTTCTTGAGGCATGGTAGGTTTGAGGGCTCCGGGCACGTGCGCTGGTTTTCTGGCCCCACGAGGAGGTTGGCACAGCGGACTTGCCAGATGAACTGGGGGTCTGTGTCAAATGTGTTAATGGTTGGTTACCCAATGTGGACAGAAAGTGGGGTGGAGCTCCCCGATTAAAGCAAGCTTGGAAGGAGAAGTGGCTTCCACTTCTGTAATAGCTTGCCTCTGGAAACCCTACGAACCTGGAGAGAGGATGAAAGACACCCAAGTGTTGAGGATTCTCCTTTATAGGGTCGCTATGAGTCACCTGCGACTCAATGGTACTTAACAACAACATGATCTATTATGCCAGGAATGGGAAACTGAGGAAGAATGGTGCTGCATTCATTGTGAAAATGATAATTTCAAGACCTATCCTAAAGTACAATGTTGTGTGTGATAGGATATTATGCATACACATAATAAGGAAGGCCTGTAAACATGACTATTATTCAAATGTATGCACCAATGACTAAAGCCAAAGAGAAGGAAGCTTTCTACCAACTTTTGCAGTCTGAAATTGATCGAATATGCAATCAAGATGTATTAATAATTATTGGTGACTAGTGTGCAAAAATTAAAAAGAAGTAAAGAATGGTAGTTGGAAAGTATGGTCTTAGAAGACTACTGTTGTTGTTGTGTGCCATTGAGTTGCCTGTGACTCATAGCAACCCTATGTTCAACAGACCTAAACCCTGATCTATCCTTTGCCAACCTCACTGTCTCTGACACATCTATCCCCATTATCCGAGTCACTGAATCAATCCATCTCATCAAGGGTCTTCCTTTCCTGCGCTGTCCCTCCATCCTCCCAAACATGACGTCCCTCGCTAAGGACTGGTCCCTCCTTGCAACATGTCCAAAATATGTCAGACAAAGACTCAGAATCCTTGCCTCCAAGGACCAGCCTGGTTTCAACCTCTACGGAACAAACCTGTTTTTTCTTCTAGCAGTCCATGGTATATTCAATACTCTTCTCCAGCACGACAGTTCAAAGGCATCAGTTCTCCTTCTATCATCCCTAGTCATTGTGCAGCTTTCTGATGGATAACAAATAACTGCAAAAGACTATGGCCTGAATCAGGCACACCTTGGTCTCCAGATTGATATCGTTGCTCCTTAGTACTTTGGAGAGGTATCTGACAGCAGATTTTTCCCAATGTAATTTGTCTTTTAATTTCCTGGCTGCTGGTACCAAAAGTGTTGACTGTGAAGCTAAGCAAACTAAATGTACAATGTAGAGCACACTTAAGACTAGCAGGAATGGCAGCTGAGGCTCAGCCCTCAAGTATGTAAACACAAAGGAGGAGAAACAGTGGCAAGCAGATACCAGTGATTGGAACATGGGAATGTGAGAACCATGAATACAAGAAAATTGGATATTGTTTAAAAAGAAATGCATAGAAGAACACATATACATTGACATACTAGGTATTGGTGACACGACATGGACTGGAATGGGATATTTTGAATTAGATGATCATATGATCTACTATGTTGGAGATGAAAAGGTGAAGAAAAATAAAGTTGCTTTCATTGTTTAAAAATTCATTTTTAGGTCCTTCTTGAATAACAATGTTGTGAGTGACAGGATGAAAGACTAGTAGTTGGAAAATACAGACTCAGTGACAGAAATGAGGCTCAGGATCACATGGTAGAATTTTGTACAATGATTTATTCATTGCCAAAACTCAAAACCCACATAAATGGTAACTATACACATGGACATTAAATGATGTAATCATATTGACTACATCAGTAGGAAAAAGGTGGGGGGAATCTCAGTAACAGCAGTCAAAAGTAGGCCACAGACTAACTACAACAGACCATCAACTACTTACATACAAGTCCAATTAAAGGTGAAGGAAATTAAAACAAGTCTATGAGAAGCAAAATATGACTTTCTGTCTATTCCAACTGAATTTTAAAGCCATCTCAAGAATATATTTGACACATAAAACACTAATGACCAAAGACTAGACAAGTTGTAGAGTGACAGCAAGGATATCATCTATGAAAGAAGCAAAAGGTCATTATTAAAAAGACACAGAAGAAAGAAAAGACCAAAACAGAGTTCAGAAGACTATGAAACCTGGATGAAAAGAAGGCAAAGTAAATGCTGAAGTAAGAGAGTTGAATGGAAAATTTCAAAGAACAACTAAAGAAGACAAAGCAAAGTATTGTAAGGAAATGTGCAGAGAGCTGAAGTTAGAAAACCAAAACGGAAGACTATGTTCAACAATTCTCAGGCTGACAAATCTGGACAATAAATTCAAAACCCAAATACTGAAGGACAAAAGTTTTGTTTTTTTTTAAGGACAAAATCTTGAATGATGCACTAAGCATTAAAGGAAGATGGAAGGAATAGTTACTGTACCAAAAAGAATTAGCAGATACAGAACCATTTTAGGAAGCAGCAAATGGTCAAGAATCAATGATAATGAAAGAAGTTCAAGCTGCACAGAAGCATTAGTAAAATCAATCTTGGGGTAAAAATAAAGCCCCAAGAAATGATAGAATACAAAGTGACCAGTTTCATCAAACAGATGCAGTCCTGGATGCTCAGTTTAGTCTATACCAAGATATTTGGAAGGCAACTAACTGGTCAACTGACGGGAAGAGATCCATATTTGTTCCCGTAAGTGAAGAACAAAATGTATACATTATAGAACAATATACAACACATACAAAAAAAATCTTTCTGAAGGTTATTTAAAAAATGGCTGAAACAATACTTCAGTAAAGAACTGCCAGACATTTAGCTAGATTTAGAAGAGGCTTTAGAATGAAAGGTATCACTGCTGATGTCAGATGGATCCAGGTTAGATCAGAGAATACCAGAGTGCATTACTTGTGTTTTATTGACTATGCTATGGCATAGTATTGTAAGGAAATGTGCAGAGAGCTGAAGTTAGAAAACCAAAACGGAAGACTATGTTCAACAATTCTCAGGCTGACAAATCTGGACAATAAATTCAAAACCCAAATACTGAAGGACAAAAGTTTTGTTTTTTTTTAAGGACATTTGAGAAATTGGACTGTATAAAGAAAAATATGTTATCAGGATTGGAGGAAGGTTCATCAACAAACTGTGTTAAGCAGATGACACCACCTTGCTTGCATAATGTGAAGAGGACTTGAAGCAATTACAACAGAAGATCAAAGCCTATAACCCTTAATTTAGATTGTATCTCAACATTAAGAAAACAAACATTCTCATCATTGGCAACATCCTGATAGATGGAGAAAACAGATGAAGACTGAAGTTGCCAACATTTTAATTTTACTTGTATTCAAAAGGAGTATCCATGGTAACAGTAGCTGATAAATCAAAAGATAGAGTGCATTGAAAACACTTGCTGTTAAAGATCTTTCCAAAGTGCTAAAGGGCAATAATGTAAGTTTAAAGATTAAGGTGCATTTATTTGCTCTAAGTCAATGTATTTTCAATTGTTCCCAATACATCTGAAAGTTGGACAATGAAAACAATGACAGAAGAACTGATGCCTTTGAACTGTGGTGTTGGGGAGTATACTAAATATTCCATGGGCTGCCAGAAGTACCAACAAATCTGTCTTAGAGAAAGTACAGCCAGAGTGCTCCTTATGGGCAACAATGGTGAGACTTCATTTTATGTACTTCAGGCATGTTTCCAAGAGTCCTTAGAAAAAGACATCAGATTGGGAAAGTAGAGGGTCAGTGAAAGAAAGGCAGGTCCTCGGTGAGATGGACCCACACATTGACTACAACGATGGGCTCGAGCCTATCAGGACAGAATAAGGTTTAAATCTGTTCTTCATGGAATTGCTTTGAATCATAGTCTACCTGACTGCACCTCACAACAAATGAGTGTCAGTATAATTTTTTCAAGAGTAAAAGGATTTTTTGAAGCATATCTAGCTTCCAAAGACTAACTTTTTTAAAAAGACTACCCTTTTATGTGAAAATCAGTGTTATGCAAAAATGGAGGATGACTATATCAAATTACAAAATAGAGCATGATCTCCCAGAAGCTGGACTCTATGATGAGGAATGTGGCATCAGGATTGGATGGAGCCTCATCAATATCCTGTATTATGCAGATGACACAATCTTACTTGCTGAAAGTGAGGAGGACTTGAATGAAGTACTTGTTGCAGAAGATCAAAGAATGTAGCCTTCAGTATGGATTGCATCTCAATGTCTAGAAAACAAAAATTCTTACCACTGGAACAAAAGGCAATGTTATGATGGATGGAGGAGACTGAAATTGTCAACAGCTTCATTCACCTTGCTTGATCCACAATTAACACCCTTGGTACCAGCAGCCAGGAAACAAAGAGATGCAAGATGCACTGCACTGGGAAAATCTGCAGTTAGGGATTTTTCCAAAGTATTGAGGAATAGTGATGTCAGTTTAACAAGGTGTGTCTAATTAAAGCCATACTCTTTCTGATCACTTACTATGCATCTTAGACCTGGACAAGGAATAAGTATGACAGAAAAAGAACTGATGCCTTTGAGCTGTGGTGTTGCAGAAGAGCACTGAACATTCCATGGATGGCCAAGAGAATGAACAGATATGTCTTGGATAGGGTGCTCTTTGGAAGCAAGACTGATGAAGTTTCACCCCACATACTTTGGATATGTTGCTAGGAGGTGCTATTCTTTGGAGAAGGATATGATGTCGGGCAGGGTGGAGGGTTGGCGAAGGAGAGGAAGGCCTTCAACCAAGTGGTTTGATAAGGTGACTGCTTCAATGGTCTCTTGTGTGGGAGGAAGGGTGAGGATGGTGCAGCACAGAACTGGGTTCAGATCTTATGTTCTTAGGGTCGCTATGAGCTCTACTCAAGTCGATGGTACCTAACAACAACAACACATCATTACATATCTACCAAATAACATCATTACATAATTGCCAAATCACTGAGAACTATACTCCAACAAATTAACATATAACCTTAACTATCAAAGCCAGTATTAACTCTTGGTTTTTACCTAGGGTTTGTTATTGTTAGGTAAGTGATGTTTATACCTAACAAAATAGATTCATTTTTCACTACTTATAAATGTGAATGTCAGATAATGAGACAGTTGATAAGTGAGAAAAGATGTAATGATTTCACTCATAACAAAAGGAACACAAAGCCAATTTTTATTTTTATTAAAGAACATTAAACATATATGACTGTCATGATATTTTAGTCAGAATGGGAACCAAAAGAATTAAGTTCGATTATATAGGGAGGTGAAGTGGTACAATGGTTGAATTGGATTACTGCTTCTAAGGAGCTTTTCCCATGAATAATGTTTGTATCCAATAAAGGTGATCTCCAAGATAAAAATTTCCTTTTTCCTTCTGTACCTTTCAGTATAAAACAAAATAATATTGTATGAAAATTGCCAATTAAAAAAATTTAACATTAACCAACAAATACCCAACCTTACAAAGCAACAAATTTCACTAAATTCACTAAATTTCACTAAATTAAGAATCCAGACTGTGATATGTTCTGGTCTATTTCATTTTATTCTGATAAAATCTGTAATAGGATATTTCTATTCTAAAGGCAATTAAAATTTAAAAAGATATTAAGAGAAAAGTCAGCAAAAACTCCAAAGCCACTTAAAGGTTTGAGATTTGCAACTGAGGGACAAGGCAGTCTTGAAAAAGAAAAACAAGGCTAGAAGTATTAAGGTTTGAGCTAATACTTATTCACATACTGAAATTACTAAAGTAATTAAGATAGATTGTTTCATGAATCACTCTATATTGGCCATTGGACATGCTTTCAAGTAGGATTCTTACTTTAGAGCCACTCACACACAACAAAACAAAAACTGCATGGTCCTTTGCCATCCCCATAATCAACTGGTTGCAGCTTAGATCATTGTGATCCATAAGGTTTTCATTTGCTGACTTTTGGAAGTATACCACCACGCCTTTCATCCCGGTCTGTTTTACTCTGGAACCTTTGAAGTCTGTTTAACATCAAAGCAACACATAAGCCTCCATAATCGTGACTATACACTAGGGTCCTCTGGCTAGGAAACACTAGGGTCCTCTGGCTAGGAAGCAAACCTTGGGTATCCCACATGAAGCCAAATTCTTTCATCTAGGCCATAAAACAAACAGACAAACAAAAACCAAACAACTCCACAAACTCACTGTCATCACATCAATTCTGACTCATGGAGATCCCATGTGTTACCCAGTAAAACTATTTCATAGGGATTTTCTTGGCTATATTCGTTATGAAAGCAAATTCCTAGGCCTTTCTTCTGTGGAGCCAGTGGGTTGATCCAAATAGCCATGCTTTAAGTTAGCACATGATCACTAACTTTTTGTTCCACCCATGGATTTATACTGACCCATCAAAAACACCAACTCAAACTCACTGCCATTTAGTTAGAACTGAATCACAGCTGACTCTCCACTGGACTTTGGGGACTGTGTAAATTACACAGGAGTCGACTGTTCATCTTTCTCCCTTAGATCTGCTGATGGATTCAAATCATTAGACAGGTGTCACCTGTGGGTTAGCAGTACAACTACCTACAGACTATGCCACCAGAGTTCCCTGTTGACCCATTCTAGAAATTTTTGTGATGTGCCCTTGAATTGAAACTAATTCACAGTTCACTATGCAGTGGGTTTTCAGAGGCTGCATATCACACAGGAAGACACTGCCCAATTTTCTTCTGTGGAGCAGCTGGTCAATTCAAACCACCTGCCTTTGGGTTGGCAGTGCAAGTCTACTTAGGCTACCAATGCTACCCCTATTGGTCCATGTTATTGTTTTTTAGGTGCTGTTGAATTGAGTATGACTAACAGTGATCTTATGAATAACAGATCTGCACCCAGTCCCATCCTACGCCATCCTTATAATCTCTGATACACTTCAGCCTACCGCTGTCATTGTGCCAGTTTATCTTCTCTTCTGCTGACTCCTCAAGTTTGCACACATAATGTCCTTTTCCAAGGAATAGCCCTCCTAACAACATGCTCTAAGTATGTAAGACAAAACTTTGTGACCCTTGCCTGTAAGAAGCACTCTGGCTGTACTTTCTCAAAGACATTGTGTTTGTTCTTTCAGCTGTCCATGGCATATTCACTATTCTCCTCCAATATCAAAACTCAAAAAGAATCAATTCTTCTATTATCCTTATTATCTAGATATCCGATGCAAAGCAAATGACTAAGTTACCACAGCTTGAATCAGGTGCATTTTGGTCTTTAAAGTGACATCATTGCTCTGCAGGGCTCTACAGAGGTCCCCGACAGCAGACATGCCCAATGCAGTAGGTCTCCTGACTGTTGGTACCAAGGGTGTTTACTCCTTGTGGATCCTAATAAGATGAAATCATTGACAACTTTTATCTTTTCTCCATTTATCACGATGTTGTTTATTGGTCCAGTGGTGGAGATTTCTTTTCTTCTTGATGTTAAGATGAAACTCATAAGGCAGGCTCCAGTCCTTAATCTTCTGCAGTAGGAACTCCAGGCCCTCATTCTAAGCAATCAAGGTTGTAGTATCTGCATAATTCAGGGTATTGATGAGTCTTTCTCCAATATTGATGTGACATTCTTATTCATAAAACCTAGTTTCTCAAATTATTTTCTCAGTATACAAAATGAATAGGTATGAAGAAAGGATACAGCCCTGATGTGCACCTTTCTTGATTTTAAACTAATCAGTGTTCCCTTGTTTGGTATGGATGCTTTAAAAACAAAGTTGCTGTTGTTAGATGCCATCTAGTGCATTCCAACTCTAAGAAAACCACGTGCCCCATCAGAATGCCGCCTCAAGCAAACCCATATGACACTCTGGAAAGCCCACAGGGTTTTCTAGATTACAATGTGAAAAGCTGGACTAGCATGTGAAAGCTGGACAAGAATCAGGATGAATGAAGAACTGATGCCTTTAAATTATGAGGCTGACGAAGAGTGCTAAATATGCCATGGATTACCAGAAAAACGAATACATGTATCTTGGAAGGAGTCCAAGTAGATGGTCTTTAGAAACAAGGACAGCCAGACTTCATCTCATGTCCTTTGGGCATGTTGTCAGAGAGACCAGTCCTTGGAAAAGGATATCATGCTTGGTAAAGCAGAGGAGCCGACACGAAGAGGAAGACCCTCAATGAGGTGGACTGACACAGTCTACAACAATGGGCTCAAGCAAAACAGAAATAGTGAGGATGGTTCCGGACCAGGCAATATTCAGTCTATTGTACAGAGGGTCATTCTGATTTGGAACCAACTAGACTGCACTAAACAGCAACAATCTTCATAAAAGCAAATCATCATGGTTTTATCTACAGAGACAAAGGGTGGGCTGTACCACCATCTAAGAAAATGTCCTTAAAAATAAGCAAGTCTCAAATGTTTTTCAAAAGACTGGTGAGTCTTCTGAAAAAACAACAAAAACCAAAAATTCAATGACATTTTAAAAATACATCAACAACCTCTGTTAAAGAATTTTACTCATAAACAATAAAGAGTTTTCTTTAAAAAGTTCTACTAAACTGAATAATAATTCAAACACCTTTCAACTGCTACTTTTTAAAGAATATTGAAATTATTTTTCAAGTTATTTAAAAGTGTATACATGTATCAAATGCCACTGAAAAAGGATGTTTATTGCAGCAGAGACTGTAAGGATGGCACAGGGTCAGGTAGGGTTTTGCCCTGTTGTACACAGAGTCACTAGAAGTCAGAGGCAGTAGTGCTGTAGTGGGTCTGTTGCTTTAGTTTTCTGTTGATTCAAATAACCTCCCTAGACCATTTAGCTAGCTGCCTCAATTCTGTTTGGCCTACAAGCAAGTAAACTCAATGCAGCTGCCCTGTGGTCAGGTAGCCTCCCTATATCAACAACAGTAGCATGAGCTATTTTTTCCCTACAGCGTATGTTAGCCTATCCACAAGGGGACTGGCTAGTCTATTAAACTGAGCAAATTCAGTGGCAAAAATTGAGAACCTCATGGGGCACATGGAAAGAAGCAGAGAAAGCAGCACATGTGAAGCCAAAGGTTCCTGTGCCAGAGATATCTTAATGTTGATGGAGTGAGATGGACTCAGAGCAAAAGGCTCCAGACTGAAACAGAGCCAGAGTGGTTTTGCTTGCTGGATGGCTGAAGGAAGAACAGACTTGGGACTGCTGCCTCAAAGAACCAAAGACAGAGCCCTTAAACCCAAGCTCACTAGAGGACTGAGGAAAGACATCTTAAATGTTGAGGGCTGATTTAGGACAGCTGCCTCACAGAACCAACAACAGGTCTTTAACACCTAAGCCTGCTGGAGAACTGAGGGAAGAAGCGATGAACTTAACACTGACCTAAGCTGTGAGGTTGAAAGTCAAAGGGCCTGCAATCATACTCAAGAAGCTGTCAGGACTGATGGATTGTATCCTGCCACTAACATGGGTTATATATAGCCTGCTAATTTAATTTAATTAATATAGCCTGTTTAGTTATTGTAATGGATTTTGGACCCAACAGAGCAGTTAAGATTGCTGATGAAATTACTAGAAGTAGGTGTCGGAGCATGGGGGACCATGTCTAACCTTATAGGAACTAGTTTTATACTGTGGAGGTTACTGATGGGACAGTTCCCCCTTATGGAGTTAGCAGAGGTCAGATTTGGCTGTCCCCACACTGCCCTAGCTCTTTTTACAATACTTAACAACATGTAAAAGCCATCAGACACATTCTTTATCTGACCACAATAAAAGAACTATGGACAATAACACCAACATCTAATTTTTTACTCCCTGAGACCTTAATCTTTATAAATCAGTCACACAGCTGGCTTATTAGTTTCTTGACAAATTTAGGCAATGTCAGAAAATATGTAGAGGTACTTTCGCCTCAAAATTTAAGGAAAGAGAATGAAAAGATATTCTTACCTTATTAAAACCATGTTCATGAGATTCATCAAGCTCTCCATTACTAGTCACTGGAATTTCTGCTGCTGAATTTTTAGGTGATTCCTGAGCCATGGTACACCACTATAAAATAAAAAATTTAAAAAATAAGCCCATAAATAATTACAAATTACCAAATATAAACATTCAAGTCCTATTCATGCTGAGCTGAGAATAATTAAAAGTCCCATTTTTAATATACCTTAGTTTCAACTTATTGTTGTTGTTATATGCCATCAAGTCGCTTGCGACTCACAGCGACCTATGAGTAGTACAACAGCCCTAAACTCTGTTCTGTTCTGTGCCAATCTCACTGCCTCTGACATACCCACCCCGATTATCCCAGTCACCGAATCAATCCACCTCACAGAGGACCTTCCCCTCCTGCGCTGTCCCTCCACCCTCCCAAGCATGATGTCCTTCTCCAAGGGCCAGGCTCTCATTACAACATGACCAAAGTATGTCAGACTAAGCCTCAGAATCCTTGCCTCCAAGGAGCAGCCCAGTTCAACCCTCTCCAAGATGAATCTATTTGTTTCCTTAGAAGTCCATGGTACCCTCAATACTCTTCTCCAACACCAAAGTTCAAAGGCATCAATTCTCCTTCTATCTTCCCTAGTCATTGTTCAACTCTGACCCATAACAAGTGATTGCAAAGACCATGACCTGTATCAGATGCACCTTAGTTTCCAGAGAGACTCTTTTGCTCTTCAGTACTTTAGAGAGGTCTCTAACAGCAGACTTTCCCATAGCAATATGTCTTTTCATTTAATTTAATTTCCTGGCTGCTGATGCTAAGAGTGTTGATTGTGGAGCCAAGCAGACTAAAGCTGTGAACAATCTCAATCTCTTCACCATCCATCCTGACGCTGCCAATTGGTCCAGTGGTGAGAATCTTCGTCTTCTTGACATTGAACCTCAATCCATATTGGAGGCTGCAGTCCTTGACCCTCAGCAGCAAGCACTTCAGGTCCTCCTTAGTTTCAGCAAGCAAGGTTGTGCCATCTGCATAATGCAGATTGTTGACAGATCTTCCACCAATCCTGATGCCGCATTTCTCCTCATAGAGCCCAGCCTCCCGGTTGATCTGTTCTGCATACAGGTTGAAAAGGTATAGAGACAGAATATATACCTGGCGTATGCCCTAACCAATTTTGAACCATGCAGTGTTTCCTTGCTCTGTTCTGACAACTGCCTCCTGGTCCAAGTATAGGTTTCGCATTAGCACGATCAAGTATTCCGGGATTCCCATTCTTCTCAGAGTCAGCCACAGTTTGTTATGTATGGTCCACACAGTCAAAAGCCTTTGCATAATCAACGAAGCACAGATAGACATTCCTCTGGTACTACCTGCTTTCAGTCAAGATCCAGCTAACATTAGCTACAATATCCCTAGTACCATGACCCAGCCTGGACTTCTGGTAGTTCTCTGCTGATGTGCTGTTCCAGTAGTTTTTGGATAATCTTCAGCAGAATCTTGCTTGCATGTGAAATCAACGATATTGTTCTATAGTCTCCACACTCTGTTGGGTCACCTTTCTTTGGAATGGGAACAAATATAGATCTCTTCCAGTCAGTTGGCCAAGTGGTTGTTCTCCAGATTTCTTGGCACAACTTGGTGAGCACTTCCAGGGCAGCATCTGTTAGCTGAAATATGTCAGTTGGTATACCATTTATTCCTGGGGCCTTATTTTTTGCTATTTCCTTCAAAGCAGCTTGAACTTCTTCCTTTATCACCATAGGCTCTTGCTCTATGTTGTTTCATTAAATGCTTCTCTGTCTGCCAATTCCTTTTGATACAGTGTCTCAGTATATTCTTTCCATCTTCTTTTAATAACTTCCTGGATCATTTAATATTCTGCCTAAAGCATCCCTGATTATGGCAACTTGAGGTGTGAAATTTATCAAGTACAAATATTATGAAAATCATACTAATAAAAAAATATCTGGCTTTTTAAAATTCATGCAACTCAGATGTCTTGATTAGAAATGAGTTGCATGTTGTAGGTCCTAAGGGGTAATGAAACAGTGCTATGATGGAGTACTATGTACAAATGGAAAAAATATTACGGAATCCAAGCATGATTGTTAATTCAACTAAGTTGTTACTGTATGCCACTGAACCAGAACTGACTCTTAGCTGACCCTCCAGTAGGTGTTAGAAGCTTTTAATTACTCAGGAAGAGATTTCCCACCTTTCTTCCAAGGAGCGCCTGGCAGATTAAAACTGAATGCCTTAAGGTTAGGAGCACAACTCCCTATCCACAAGGCTACCAGAGCTCCTTAGGTATGAAGTATAAAAACATTGAATAACTGTTTTTCAGTCTGTTTTACCACAGCTCAAACAAAAATAAATGGTGCAACAGGCTTAAAAGGGGGTTTTTTGTTATTGCTTTGTGCTGTCAACTCAGAATGAACTCATAGCTAACCCTCCAGTAGATTTTCAGACACTATAAATCACATAGGAGAAGACTGTCTCTCCCACAGAGCAACTGGTGGATTCAAAACCGACTACCTTCGGATTGGCAGCACAACTTCTTACTACTAGGCTACCAATTGTTATATATTGTCAAGTTCAAGTCAATTCATAGCTGACCCTCCAGTGGGTCTTCAGAGGAATTAAATCACATGGTACAACTAGTGAATACAAATTGTGTAACTCTGGGTTGACAGTTCAACTCCTTAGTTCACCCACCAAGCCAACAGGATTCCCTTGGCTAACAGAGCTCCTTTAAAATTTTATAGTTGTTTCTTAAATCTGATTTCTTAAAAAAAAATTAATTGAAAATTCATTAAAAATACTATGAAAATGTTCCAGTTCAGGAGCCACATATATAGTAGGTATTTTGTTTTACTATAAATTATTTATATTGTATTCAAATTTAAATAAATTCTTAATTTCAGTCAATCCCAGAGAGCAGTGTATAAATTAAACAGTATGAAAAAAGAATAACAAATATTCAACTGTTAAGTTGTAGCACCAGACAATGTAAGTTTCAGTGCATAGTGGGCTAAGTTATGCATATTAACAGATGCAGATTTTGTTCGGAACAAAAAAGTACAAGTGCTTTCTGTGTGAAATGAAATTATTCAAATTTTTGTTTGCCTACAAACCATAAAGCAATTCTATTATATTCATAAATCTCGTAGTGTTTCAATTTGCCTTCTGTATTAATAAACATATGTATGACTTTCTTTTTAAAATGTTTAGTTATACCAGATGCTTTGCTGGAGAAGGAGGAACAATCTCCTCCTGTACCAGTCAGATCTGACGGTACACACACACAAAATAATAAAACTAAAAAAAAAATGTTTAGTTATGGAGTGGTATTACTATTGCTAGCTACTGGCAAATCAGCCCTCAAGACACTGGGGTCCACCACATAATGACATGAGAAAGTGGCCATGTCCTGAGTCTTCTTTCCCATGGTTGTGGACTAGAATCATAATTATCACTGTGACCCATAAGGTTTCCACTGGCTGACTTTCAGAAGCAGATTGCTAGGCTTTTCTTCCTAGTCCATCATAGTCTGGAAGCTCCAATGACAGACAGAAGATTGTGTAAAGATGTGTTGGCTGGAAATTAAGCCCAGGTCTCCTACTCAGAAAGTGAGAAGCCTACCACAGAACTACCACATCTTTCTTGTTGTCAGCTGCCATGAAACCATGGTAACCTCATGTACAACAGAATATAATGTTGTTTGGTCGGATGTCTTCTCCATGAGTATTTGAAGATTCTTTACCATCACAGCAATACATGAGTATCTACTGGCAAATGGGTAATCGCTGTATATAAGGTGTACTGGCTAGAAATCAAACCCTTATCTCTCACATGTTGTTACTGTTAGGTGCTGTTGAGTTGAGAGCAACTCATACCAACCTTATGAACAAGAGATGTGAACCCTCTTCCAACCTGTGCCACCCTTATACTTCCTGACATACTGGAGTCCACTGTGGCAGTCAATGTGTCAATCTTGGTTGAGGGTCTTGTACTTTGCTGACCCTCTGACTTTTTGAGCATCATGTCACTTTTCAAGAAATAGCCCCTCCTAACCAACATGCCCAAAGTATGTAAGGCAAAGCTTTATCATCTTTGCCTCCAAGGAGCGCTCTGGCTGTATATATTTGTTTGTTCTTTTAACAGTCCATGGGATGTTCAGTACTCTTCTCCAATACCAGAGCTTAAAGGCAACAAGTCTTTTTCTGTCATCCTTATTCATTGTCCAGCTCCCAGATGCCTAGCAAGTGATTGGAAAGCCCATGGTCTTAATCAGACACACCTTAGTCCTCAAAATGAAATCATTACTCCTCAATAATTTTGAGAGGTCCCTAATTCCAGCCTTTCCCATTGCAATACATCTCCTGAATTCCTGACTGCATATACCAAGTGTGCTAATTGTAAATTAAAGTAAGATAAAGTTGTTGACAGTTTCAATCTTTTCTCCATCCATCTTGATGTTGCCTGTCGGTCCAGTGATAGGAATTTTTGTTTTCTTGACATTGAGAGGAAATTCATATTGAAGGCTGTATTCTTTGAACTTCTGCAACAAGTGCTTCAAGTCCTCCTCACCTTCAGCAAGAAAGGTTCTAGCATCTGCATAACTCAGGTTATTTTTGAGTCTCCCTCCTATTTTGATGACATAATCTTCTTCAAAGGATCTAGCTTCTTGAATAATTTGTTCAGCATATAGACTGAACCCTGACTCACTCCCCTCTTAATTGTAAACCATGTAGTGTTACCTGTTCTGTCCACACAGCAGCCTCTTGGTCTAGGTAAAGATGTTGCATGAACACAATTAAGTGCTCTAGAATTCCCATTCTTCTCAATGTTAGCTATAACTTACTATGATCTACAAAGTTAAATGGCTTTGCATAGTCAATAAAGCAGACATTCTTCTGGTATTCTTTACTTTCAGCTAGGATCCTTCTGACATCAGCAATGATATCCCTGGTGGCACAGCCTCTTTTAAATCTTGATTGAACTTCCGGCAGTTCCCTAACTATGTTCTAGCTGTTTTTTAATAATCTTATTTTTAATT
>NW_006399784.1:18756798-18764761 GCF_000299155.1 Elephantulus edwardii
ATTGTTTTCCTTATGTTGAACCATCCTTGCATACCTGTTATGAATCCCACTTGGTCATGGTGGATTATTTTTTTTTATGTATCGTTGGATTCTATGTGCCAGTATTTTATTTAGGATTTTTGCAAGATGATCTCTTTAATATCATCATCCCACAACTCACGGTCTTCAAGAATTGGTGTTCAATGCTTCAAACCTATTTTTAAGATGATTTTGAAATTCAGTGGAATACATTCAAGATCATATTTGGGTTCTTCTTTTCATTTTCTTTGGCCTCAATCTGAGCTTGCACATGAGTAATTAATGGTCTGACCAACAGTCTGCACCTGGCCTAGTTTTGACTGCTGATACTGAGCTTTTCCAATGACTGATTCCACAGATGTGGTCAAATTGACTTTTTTTTTTCTTTTTTCATCAAACTGACTCTTATGCAGTCATTGGTTGAGGACCATGTGTAAAATTGTGTGTGTTTTCTAAAAAAGGTATTTGTAATGAATGTATCATTGGGGGAAAAAACCAATCATTTTATTTCCAGCCTCATTTCTATTACCAAGCCCATATTTTCTGACTAATATCTTTCTTCATTGTTTCAAACCTTTATAATCCAGTCACCAATTAGCATTAACATATCTTGACTGTATGTTTGGTCAATTTCAGACTGCAAGATATGGTAGAAATTTTCCATTTCTTTCTCTATGGATCTAGGTAAAGGAGCGTATATTTGAAAACAGTCCTATTAACAGGACTTCCTTGCATGCATACGGATAATATCTTATCACTCACAAAAGTGTATTTAAAAATAGAGCTTAAACTTTGATTTTTTCCTTCTCATTCTGTTTCTTAATTAAAATAATTTCTTATGTTTTCAGTTCACAGTAAATTAGATTCTCATTTAACAATTTCTACACAATTTGTTCAGTATCTTTCCCCACCCCCCACCCTTTTAACATTTTCCCCCCTACTAGTTTATGTCCTTGAGTCTTTGCCTAGGGTGTAAGTCTGCTAAAAGCCGTTGGTTTTAAAACCCCACAGAGACTTCGGACCTGAGGCCTTAGGGTTAAATTTATTAATTTTCAAATGAATAGTCCTTAAATGAAACAGCAATCTTTTGTCTATTTGCTGAACTGAACAATGTGGTGATGCTGCACACTGTTCCACAGTCCTGTCAAATACCACAATGTTGCCCACTATGTACAATGTTTGGATGAGCTTCCAGATTGACTTATGCTGGGAAGCAGGAGTGGCATCTACTTCCTAAACTAGATGTCTCTGGAAATTCTACAAACTTTCTAAATTCTATAAATGTACAGAAATGATGTTAGTTATAGAACAGCATTCTGTACAGAAATGATGTTAGTTATAGAACAGAGTTCAGGTCTTTTGTGCAAAAGTTACTCTCAGTTGTATTCAAAATATTTGATGACACTTAGCCACTGCTAAATGAAACCAGTGCTGTTTGTATCTGGAGGAGCACTCTTCCACTTTGTAAATCACTCTTTGTCAATGTGCAGTATGACGTAACCCAGGTTGCTATGATGCTGAACCTTGTACCACTGGGGTATCAAATACCAGAATGGTTTCTCAATGTGGACAGTGTTTGGTGGAGCACCCAGCTGTAAAACAAGTTTGGAAGAAGGAGTGGCATCCACTTCCTAAACCACATGTCTTGGGAAACTCTATGAACTTTGAATTGACAATAGTTATGGAAAGGCATTAGGTCTTTTGTTCACAGAGTCACTATGAGTTGCACTTGACTTGATGACAATCAAGAACAAACAACTAGTTTATTTACAAAATTAGAATACAAATTCAAACATATTCTTTCAATTCCCTCACCCCTCCATTCATCAAATTATACAACCCAATGATTAATCCCCCCTGCCTCCTGTACATCTACATCCCTCTGCTTCCAGCCTCTCCCATCCCTCCTGGATCCTTATATTCATTCTACAATAATGGTTTTATACAATATTTACCCTTATGGGACTGAGATAGTTCAAATCACTGGCTATGAGAGAAATGCAAATCAAAACCACAGTGAGGTACCATCTCACTCCAGCAAGAGTGGCAAAGTTTAACAGGGCAGCAAGTAATAGATGTTGGAAAGGATGTGGCAAGAAAGGAACTCTTATACATTGTTGGTGGTACTGTAAAATGGTGCAACCATTCTGGAAGGCAGTTTGGTGCTTCCTCAAACTTTACTTTTTTATTATGAATTCAACACTATTCATCTGTTTTTCATTCTCAGCATAGTATAGCATGTGATTATCTGATTCAAAGCTACTACATCTCATCTCATTAATGCCTAGCATGTTGATGTTTATGCAGTCCAGTTCATTTTTCAAAATGTCTAGTTTTCCAACATCCAAAGGACTGCCAAAAGAACAAACAAATACGTCTTGTAGAGGGTGCAGCCAGAGTGCTCTTTGGAGGCAAAGATGATGAGACTTTACCTCACATACTTTGGGTATGTTGCTGGGAGGGGCTATTCCTTGGAGAAGGAAATGATGCTTGAAGGGTGAAAGGTCAGCGAAGTAGAGGTAGACCCTTGGCCAGGTGGATTGCACAGTGACTGCTGCAATGGACTCTAATTTGAGAGGAAGTGTAAGGATGGCACAGAATAGGATAAGGTTCAGATCTGTTGTTCATATGACCACTATGGGTCATACTCAACTTGATGGCACATAACAACAAAGTTTTCCAACATTTAAGCTATGTACACTCCATGTTCCAATTATTAAAGGATGTTCGCCATTATTTTTCCTTATTTTGACTGACTTCCAATATGGGTTCTACCATTAATACTATTACTACTTAAATACTATCAACTATAAACTATTTGAAGTGTTTGCTGCAGAAAGTCAAGGACTGCAGCCTTCAATATGGACTACATCTCAACATCAAGAAAACAAAGTTCCTCCCTGCCAGGCAAAAAAATAGTATCAGTATAGATGGAGAAAAGATTGAGATTGTTAACAATTTCATCTTACTCAGTTCCACAATAAACACCAATAGTCAGAAAATAAAAAAGCGAGTTGCCTTGAGAACATCTGCTGTCAAGGATCTCTCCAATGTGCTAAAGAGCCATGATGTCAGACTAGAGACTAAGATGTGCTTAATCCAAGACGTGCATGGTCTTCTCAATTGCTTTCTATCGATGACAGAAGAATTGACGCTTTTGAGTTGTGGTGCTGTAGAAGAGTACTAAACATACAATGGACTGCCAAAAGAACAAAGAGGGCTGTCTTAGAAAGGGTGAAAGCAGGCTGCTCCTTGGAGGCAAAGATTTTGAAGCTCCATCTCACATACCTTGGGCATACTGGCAGGATAGACTAGTCCTAGGAGAAGGACATCACGCTCGGAAGGGTGGAAGGAAATCACAGGAAAGGAAGGCCCTAGATGAAATGGATCAACAGTAACTGTGGCAAATGGGGCAGATGTGTCAGAAATGGTGAGACTGGCTCAGGCTAGGGCAAGGTTCAGAGTCATTGTTCATAGGGTTGCTATATGTTGTAGCTGACTTGACTGTACATAATGTCAACTATCAATTTATATTTTATCTACTCACTGTCTGAAAACTGGCATTTCAAATTTTCTCCAAACATGATTATTGTGGTGAAAATACACACATCAAAGCTATGTCAACACAACTTCTGCATTTATAAGTCAATGACATTTTATAATCATATTCCTGCTGTGTCACCATTATCACTACCCTTTTCCAAAATAATCCAACATTAACATAAACTCAGTCACTCTAAACAAAACTATTCTTCCTCCTTCTTTCCTACTACTGGTAACAAGTAATAATCTTTGATTTCTATATATTTGGTTATTTCATATAAATAAGCTCATATAATATTTTTCCTTTTACAACGAATTATTTCAATCAGCATGTTTCCAAGGTTCATTAATGTTGTGTCATGTACTAGAACTTTATAAATGGAAATAAATCTGTCTTACTAGAACTTTATAAATGGAAATAAATCTGTCTGTCTATCTGTCTATCTATCTATCTATCTATCTATCTATCTATCTATCTATCTATCATCTATCTATCTATCTGAATCAATGTTTCCCCATGCATCTGTTTATAGACAATTTCTGGTTGTTTCAACATTTTGATGATTATGAAAAGTGCTGCAATGAATATTAGTGTGTAAGCTCCAATTTTTTACATTTTCTGCTTATCATTCTTATTTCTATGTCAAGCAAACTTTCTTTTATTATCTGTAACTACATTTCCTTCCAACCTTTCTTCACTAACACTCATGCCACTTCATTGTTCCTCAAATATACAAAATTTATCTTTGACCTAGTTGCTTTATTTCCTGAAAGGTTCTTACTCCCGGATTTTCACATGACTTCATAGATTTACAGTCACCCACATGACTTCTTCCCTCATTTCAATTAGGCTGCTGTTCAAACATCATTCTTTCAAGAAAGATTTTTTAGAGCCTTCCCAGTTTATATACCTACCTCATCATATTTATATGTGTGGTCAACATATCTGTCTATAGAATTCAATATTGCACACAAAATCCTTCCATGGGTTGAACTACTTTTTTTCCACCAACATAAGCTTCATCAGATACTGTATTAAGTCAAACTTACTCATTCTTCCTGTACAGGTTTCTCAATTTCCTTTCTCTCTGTGTTTGCTTAAGCAATGACCATCATCACATGCTCAAAATTTTGCCAATGCTGTAAGACTCAATTTAAATGCTACCTTCTCTGGTATCACTGCTGATCCTCTTCTGAAGTAGCAGTTCTTTATGTGTACCACCCTTAAGGCATGACTATTCTATATTGCGAGCTGTGGTGGCCTAGTGGTAAAGGAGGTGCACTGTGGTTCGAATCCACCAGTTGCTTGGAGGGAGAAATATATGCAAGCTCCTCCTGTGTGATTTACTGTCTCTAAAAACTCACTGGAGGGGTCAGTTACACAACAATAAGTCTATATTGTATTTATTTATATAAAATTTCCTCCAGTAATCAAAATGCACTTAGGGAGTACTTAGAATCTATACTTACTCACTTTTTCGACCCTCAGTTACACAAAAGAACAAAATATCTGCATATGTTTTATTTGGATATGAGATATGTATTGGTGTTATTAACGTGAAAGGCAAATAGAAAGGAATAATTCAAGTTATAATCTTACCACATGGTAATAAATACTCAAACATAACTACTTTTCTTTTATTATTTTGTTGTTAAAAATTATACTTGACATCCTTCGTTTTCTAATTTTCTTGCTATTTTCTTTAATGATTTTTACTGGCTTCAGTTTCGTAAATGCATTAATCTTTTCCACTCTCGCTTGGGTTAAAAATCATAGCTCCACTCCTTTCTAGTCATGTTAACTCTTTCAGTTCTCAGTTGCTTAACATACAAAATAGAAAGAAAACTCCAATAGTGAACAGGAAATTAACTATAACAAGAGTAGCAATCAATAATATATGCCAAAGTCTTAGTACAATGCCTGGCACCTAACAGGCTTTCAGTGAACAGTGCCCATTACAACTGTTGTTTCTCCTAAAGATAAGGCAGCATTCATTAAAGACACTGCGAGGTATAAAGGGCGAATATTAACAATACAGATAACAATACTCAGTTATATCTGCTATAAGTAAGAATGGACTAGAATAAACTCATGTATTGTGTTTCTAATTAAAAAGTTGAAAAATAATTTATGTCAGAAAAAAATTAATAAAGATATTTGAATAATCAGTTACCTGGCAGTACTTTAATTCAGATCATTCAGACTTAATTTTATACAGTTTCTAGTTTGGAATCTATTAGAATGACATTCAGTTTGGAATCTTTTAGAATGACATTCATATTCAAGAAAATCACAATGTATTTGTGGTCACTGAAGAAGTAAAATTTTAGTGGTTTGCTACTTTGGGAAAAAAGGATAGGTTCTGTATTAGGGGTTAGGTTTTGTATTTAAAGAAATAACAAGTATCACTGAGGCCGTAATATTCTACTTCTAAGAAAGACTTGAAGGACTTACTGATGATGCTCAAAGACAAGTCTTCAGTATGGATTATAACCCCTCACTCCTTCACTACTGTTGACTCATAACCCACTCATACCTAACCCTCCCCTAGGTTTCTGAGGCTATAAAGGGCACAGGAAGAGATTGTTCATCTTTCTCCTGTGCTGACTCTGGTGGGTTCAAATCATTAACACTTTCAAGCCTTTCTCTATTTATCATCATGTTACTTATGGGCAGTTATAAGGATCTCTGTTTTCTTGATATTGAGAAGTAATCCATAGTGTGTAGTTGGTGACTTTCTGCAGCAAGAGTTTTAGGTTATCCTTACTTTCAGCAAGCGAGGTTGTATCTATCATCTGTTTAACACAGGCTGTTTATGAGTCTTCTTTGATCCTGATGCCATATTCTTCTTCACAGAGTTCAACTTCACAAAGCTCAGTATACAACTAAACAGGTATGGAGAAAGGTTATAACCCTAAAGCACATCCTTCCTGATTTTAAACAAACAGTGTTCCCTTGTTCTGTTTGGACAACAGAGTCTTGTTCTACATATGGATATCATATGACTACAATTAAAGTGTTCCAGAACTCCTGTTCTTCTCAACTTTGGCCATTGTTTGTTGTGATCCACACAGTCAAATGCCTTTGCTTAGTCAATAAAATACAAATTCTTCTGGCATTCTCTGCTTTCAACCAGGATCCATCTGACATCAGCAATGTTATCGGTGGTGCCACAACCTCTTTGAAATCCAGCTTGCCCTTCTGGCATTTCCCTGTCAGTGTACTACCACAGTAATTTTTGGATGATCTTCAGTAATATGCTTGTATATTATATTAATGATAATTGTTGTTATTGTTATTGTGTACTGTCAGAACCAACACACAGCTGAACCTCCACTGGGTTTTCAGAAGCAATAAACTGCATAAGAAATTGAATAATTGTTGTTATGTGCTACAACTCATAGTGACCCTATGAAAAATAGCTCTGAATCCTGCCCTACCTTGAGCTAATCCCCCACTGCAACAGTTACTGTGTCAATACATCTTATCCAGGGTCTTCCTCTCCTGTGCTGGCCCTCTGCCCTTCCAAGGATATGCTTCTCCCCAGGGCCACATGACCAATATGAGACAGAGCTCCAAAATCCTAACCTCCGAGGACCAATTTCTTTCTGTCCTCTCCAGGGCAAACCTGCTTATTCTCATGGCAATCCACAGTATGTTCAATATTCTTTTCCAGGACCACAACATGAAGGCATCAAATTTTCTTCCATTATCCTTAGTAAATGTTCAACTCTCAGATACACAGAAGTACCTGGAAAGATCATGTGTTGGGTCAGGCACACCTTGGTCTATAAACTGTTATATCATTGCTCCTTAGCACTCTGGAGAGGTCCCTGACAGAACAGCAATTAGCCTTTTGATGTCCTGACTACTAGTGCCAAGTGTGTTGATTATGTATCCAAACAAGGTGTAATTGTTAACAATGTGAATTTCTTCTCCATTTATCTTGATGCTGCCAATTGGCCTGGTGGCGAGAATCTTTTTTCCCTTGATGTTGAGATGCAATCTATATTAAAGACTGCAGTCCTTGACCTTCTGCAGCAAATACTTCAAGTCTTCCTCAGTTTCAGCGAGCAAGGTTGTATCATCTGCATAACCCAGGTTGTTGATAAGTCTTCCTCCAATCCTAATGCCACATTCTTCCTCATAAAGTTGAGCCAGCAAATGATATGTTCCACATATAAATTGAAAAGATATGGAAATAGGATGCATCCCTGGTGTATAACTTTCCTGATTTTGAACCATGCAGTGTTTCCTTGCTCTGTTCTGACAAGTGTCTCCTGATACAAGTACAGGTTCCACATAAGCACAATCAAGTGTTCTGGGATTCCCATTCTTCTCAAGGTTAGCCGCAATTTGTTGTGATCAACATACTCAAATGCCTTTTCATAGTTGAAAAAA
>NW_006399784.1:18764861-18765340 GCF_000299155.1 Elephantulus edwardii
ATGTAATATTAGTGATATTGTTCAACAGTTTCCACATTCTGTTGGATCACCTTTCTTGGGAATTGGAATAAATATGGACTTCTTCCAATCCATCGGCCAGACAGCTATCCTCCAAATTTCCTAACTAGACTGGTGAGCACATCCAGGGCTGCATCTCTTCACTGAAACAAGCCAATTGGTTCCCCACTGATCCTGGGGCCTCCCACCCCGGGCCTCACCCCCCCCACCCCCCCAGTGTCATCAGTGCATCTTCAACTTCTTCCTTCATTATCATTTGTTCCAGCTCATATGGTACTTACTTAAATGTTTCAGCATCAGTCAGATCTTTTTGGCACACTGACTCTGTGTATTCTCTCCATCTTTTTCTGATGCTTCCAGAGTCATTCAATATAATGTCCACAGCACATTTCAATATCGTGACTTGAGGTTTATATTTGTGTTTCTGTTCTCTTAACTTGACAAAGGCAGAGAGAGATCTT
>NW_006399784.1:18766139-18768144 GCF_000299155.1 Elephantulus edwardii
AAGAGAGGAAGACCCCCAGATAAGAAGGACTGATACAGTAACTAGAGCAAGTAGGGGTAGGTGTGTTGGAGTCAGTGAAACTGGCTCAGGACAGGGCAGGCTTTAGAGCTACTGAGCACAGTGTCACTATGAGTAGAAGGCAACTCAACAGCACATAACAACATGTTAAATCTCCTTTCCTAAACAGAATAAAGGCACAAAATAGCCAAATAAACAAAAAGAAATAAAGAATCATTTATGCTGCTTCATCTGCTAGGTATAAAAAAAAAAACATAAAAACACCACCACCACCAAATCTAAAATCTGTTAACTGCAAAAGCTACTAAACTGTGGTCATTGTTATTAGGTATGGTAGAGTGCCACTTAGAACAATCTAATGAACAACAGATCTGAACCTTGTCCTGTCCTGTGCCACCCTCATCACCTCTGACACACTCAAGTCCACTGCTGTAGTCATTGTGTCAATCCATCTCGTTGAGGGTCTTCCTCTCTTTTGTTGACCTTCTACCTTTCCAAACATATTATCCCTTTCCAAGAAATAGCCTCTCCTAACAACATGCCCAAAGTATGTGAGATGAAGCTTCCCCAAGACATAAGGGATGTGCAGTACTCTACTCCAATACCACAACTCAAAGGCACCAATCATCCGTATTCACTGTTCAGCTCTCAGATGCACAGCAGGTTACTGAAAAGACCAATGACTGAATCAAGCACACTTGAGATTTTAAATGAACTTCATTGTTCCTTAGTACTTTGAAGAGGTTCCTGACAGCAGACTTGCCTAATGCAATATGTATCCTGACCTCCTGGCTGCCACTACTAAGCCATTATGGATCCAAACAATACTAAATCACTGACAACTTCAATCTTTTCTCCATCAGTGATAATTTTACTTGTCCAGTGGTTAGGGTTTTTGTTTTTGATTTGTTGTTTTGTTGTGGGTTTTTTTTTTCCATCTTGATGTTGAGATACAATCCATATTGAAGGCTGTAGTCTTAGATCTTCTGCAGCAAGTCTTCTAGTCCTCCTCATTTTCAGCAAGCAAGACTGTGTCCTCTGCACAAGACAGGCTCTAGATGAGTCTTCCTCCAATTCTGATGCCACATTCTTTTCCATAGAGCACACCATTTGAAATGCTTTGCTCAGCAGAGACTGATTGAATAGGTATGGAGAAAAGATACAACCCTGATGCATACCTTTCCTGATTTTAAACCTGCGGTGTTCTTTTGCTTTGTTCTGACAACAGATTCTTGGTTTTCTAGGTTTCATATGTTAAGTGTTCTAGGATTCTAGGATTCCCAATTTACACAACGTTACTGATAGTTTGTTATGATGTTGTTGTGTCGTTGTTAAGTGCTACTACGTACAACAGCTCTGAACCCTGCTCTATCCCAAGCCCACCTCATCGTCTCTGACACACCTACCCCCATTACCCTAGTCACTGAGTCAATCCATCTCATCCAGAGTCTCTCTTGTGCTGACCCTACACTCTCCCAAACATGATGTCCCTCTCCAAGGACTGGTCACTCCTTGCAATATGCCCAAAGTATGTCAGATGGAGATTAAGAATCCTTATTTACAAGGAGCAGCCTGGTTTCACCCTCTTCTGGACGAACCTGCTTGTTCTCCTGGCAGTCCACGGTATATTCATCGTAACAGGTATAAAAACAAACATAAAACCACCATCACTACCATAAAATCCAAAATCCGTTATCTGCAAAAGCAGCCATTGTTATTAGGTAAGTGAGTTTTTATTTTTTATTCTCCAACTCCAACTCTTTGCACATTCCTTTGTAATACTATACTTGTCTTTTCCAGCTGCTCTTTGTAATCTGTTCAGGAACTTTACTTCAACAGTTCTTCCCTTTGGTTTAGATTTTCAAAACCCTAATGCAATATTCAGTCTCTTCTGACATCCATTTTGGCTTTTTCTTTCTCCTCTATAACATCTGTAAAGCTGCTGACCTCGATATTTATTAATTATAAATTAAGAGTATTCATTAAG
>NW_006399784.1:18768244-18773982 GCF_000299155.1 Elephantulus edwardii
TGTATTTAATAATAATTAGCACATAATAATTATTAGAAGAATTTTGATAAGTGAATCTGATCCATGAAATTTTTCAACCCCAGTGAAAAGGTAGGGTTAAATTTGTACAATATTGGCTAACCGTAATGCGTAAAATGGTTTCTAGCTAAAGCACAAATTTAGATTATACCTGTACAATTATATTTTCATTTTAAAGTATTTTTTGTAGAAGCTACACATTTGGTTTAAAACACAGAGAATTAGTAATACAAATTTTAATGCTAATTTACAGAAAAATTTGAAAGATCAGCTACTTGGCAGTAATTTCTTCCAGATTATTATCATTCAGACTCTGTAGTTTGCTAAACATTTGTCACATGTTTAGAAGCACTAAATCAGTGTAGGAAGTCTTTGATTAAGATTGATTTTATTTTAGAAACAATATAAATACCAGTCAATCACCTCAGAATTAGACTTCACTTCCTCTGTGACTGGTTTAGATGCATCAAGAATTGTAGTATCATTTCTGCAGTCTGACATACCTAAAAGCAAAATGTGTTAAGCATACATTAAATCATTTAGTTTAAAAAGTTTTATTATCTCACCAATGTTGTATGTAACTAATATTCTGAAGTCAAATAAGTTTATCAAAAGGATCTACTATCATTGAGTATCTTGTTTATTTCAATAGTAAAAAAAAAATCTCAGAGAAACATTTTATGGTATAAAAATACATGCAAAACCCCACCACCACTGAGTCAATTCTGGTGGATGCTAACAGTGGATTTTTCAGTTAGCATCCTATCATGAAATGCATTACAAAACCAGAGCTCATTTTGTACAAATGTATACTTTATATTAAAAAAAGAACCACACGATTTTTAAGATTCTTTTACATATACATTTTTTTAAAGACACAGAATTTTTAAAATAGAAGTATCTACTTGTTTTTAATAGATTATTGTTGTTGTTATATGCTGCAGAGTTGGATCTGGCCCGAAGCTGATCCTCCAGCAGATTTTCAGAGATAGTAAATCATGTTGGAAGAGATGACCCGTCCTTTTCCTGCAAAGCAGCTGGTGGATTTGAACCATGTGCCATTGGTTTAGAAGTGCAGCTCCTTATCACTAAGCCACCTGAGCTGAAAAATCAAAGGTACCTGAAACCAAAATGTATTTTTTATGGCTTAAATAAAACTAAATTTTCAGATTATACACAGATTCCCCACACTTCATCAGTCAGTGTTCTATCAGTTTGTACTGATAACAAGTATGTCAGCTTTTTGTCTCCAATCTTGACTCAGTGCAAGTTAAGTAAGCTACTTCTGCTTCTAACTTATACAATGAGTATTTACAACAAACATAAACTACATATATGAACAATACGATCTAAGTATGTGAGAGGATGTTTCACCATCCTCCCCTCTAAGGAGTTCCCTAGCTGCACTAGTTCACAACTTTAAGCTCTTCTCCACCTGTCATGATGTTGCCTATTGGCCAGGAATTTTTGTCTCCTTTTTTTTTTTTATTTTACTTACAAAGTTTGTAAACTTTGTGTTTCACACTGTTCTTCATTCACATTGTGTTTCATACAATCATTCTTATGCATTATGTCTTATAAAATCAATGACCACTGGACCTTGCCTACCATTACCCTTTTTGTCCAGATCCTTCCCATTTCCTTCCTCTTCTCCCTCCACCCAACCAAACTATGCAACCCTGTGGTTTAACCCCAATCTATCTTCAGCCTTCCCCTCCTTGAGTTTCCATGCATGCTTTACTATTTATCCTTCTATTTTTACAATAATGATCTATTGCAATATTTGTCCTTATGCGGCTGAGTTATTTCACTCAGCAAAATGCTCTCCAGCCTCTCCCAAGTTATGTAGTATCTTTTGAAATCGTTGTTCCTGGGTACTGCATATGTTGAGATGTAATCCATATTTAAGGAGTTTTTGATCTTTTGAAGCAAGCACTTCAAGCCCTCCTCACTTTCAGCAAGTTAAGGCTGTGCCATCTGCCTAACACAGGTTATATAGATGGGTATTCGTCCAATCCTGATGCTACATTCCTCCTCATAAAATCCAGCTTCTTAAATGATTTGCTCAGAGAAAAGATATAGCCTGGACCCACATTTTTCTTCATTTTAAACCATGCTCTGTTCATACAACTGCCGATTAGTCTAGGTACTTGTCTCACATACTTTGGGCATGTTTTAGGAAGGTCATTCCTTGGAAAAGGTCATCATGTTCAGAAAGGGAAGATACAGCAAAAGTGAAAAACCCTCAACCAGATGACTGATTGCGGCAGAGATGATAGGATGGCACAGGACAGGGAAAGGTTCAGATTAATTGTTCAGAGGGTTGCGGAGTTGTGGTCGTCTGTATAGCACCTAACAATAACAGCAAAAACATACTACATATGAAGAAATACGCTTGGAACTAAGGGAAACAACAAATAAAAGCTAGCTTAGGCTTAAAGGCTCTGAATCTAGTCAGAGAAGTAGAAATATCAACAAATAATTTTAAGGCAGCAGAAAAGGAACTATAATGGAAAAAAAATAACTCTATAAGTATACTAAAAATCAAATTAATTTCCATGGGATTGATTAAGACTCATATACACTCTGTAGGATGGAGCACAATTGCTCACAGGGCTTCTAAAGCTGTAAATCTTTACAGAATCAGACTGTTGCCTCTTTCTCCAAAGGAGGGACTAATGGGTTCAAACAGACAACCTTGCAGTTAGCAGTCAAATTTTTAACCACTTTAACCATTAGGGATCCTTTAAGTGACGAAGAAGGGAATAATTTTTCTAACTGCTTTCTAAAAGAATACAACATCACACTAAGAAAATAACATATCATGACCAAGTAGGAGTCCTCATGTTACACTGAAAAAAAGGCAGGCAGGAGGAATCCACCAGTTTCTCCAAGGGAGAAAGAAGGGCAGTCTCCTCTCATGTGATTTACAGCATCTGAATACCCACTGGGTCAACTATAAGTTGTTTCCAGCTCCACAGAAGTGAGTTTTTTTGAGTTGCTGGTGACACAGTAAGGAATTCTGGTGATCCTGGACAACTAACCAAAATATCAGCGGTCTGAATTCAATAGTCACAGAAGAAAGATAAACATTTACAGAATCAAAAACTTCCTGGAGAGTGGACATGAGCTGGAATAGACTTGATGGCAGTGAGTTTTGATTTTCTGCATTGCTGGCATAATGTATTTTGCATGTTGGACACTAACCAGAACCTTAGTGGTTAAAAAGTTCCAGGAATCCATGGGAGAAAGATATAAAGCCAACTATCATCTGGCAAGGACCTCTGCAAAGTGCTAAAGGATAATGATGTTAGTCTAAAGACTAAGGTGTGCCTGACCTAGGCCATGGTCTTCTCAATTGGTTGCTACTCAACTGAGACCTGCACAAAGACTAAGTATGACAGAGGAAGAACTGATGACTTTGAGCTACGGTACTGGAGAAGAATACTGAACATACCACAGACTGCCAAGAAAATGAAAAGGTCTATTCTAGAGAGGGTGAAACTAGGTTATTGCTTAGAGACAAGGATTTTGAAACTCTTATCTCACATACTTTGGGCATGTTGTTAAGAAGGGCCAGTCCTTACAGAAGGACATCATGCTTGGAAGGGTAGAGGGTCAGCACAGGAGAGGAAGACCCCAGATGAGACAGACTAACAGTGATTGTGGCAATGGAGTGCTCAGGTGTGTTAAACATGGTGAGGCTGGCTCAAAATAGGGCAAGGCTCAGAATCATTGTTCATAAGGTCACTATAAATCATAATTGTCTTAATGGCGCATAAAAATAATAACCAAGGTTTACAGAACCACAATGGAAGGCTGCCCTAAGTAGGAATCAATCTGATATCAGAGGTTTTGGAAACATTTACTCTAGCAATATAGGGTTGGTTCAACTACAAAATCTATAAACATAATACATCAAACTCTAAATATCCCATCTTGCCAGAAGTTCAAGCTAGATTAAGAAGAGGCAGTGGCACCAGAGATGTCACTGCTGATGTCAGATGGATCCTGGCTGAAAGGAAAGACTACCACAAGATGTCTACCGGTGCTTCATGGACTACGCAAAGGCATCTGACTGTGTGGATCCTAACAAACTATGGCTAATATTGAGAAGAACAGAAATCTCAGAACATGTAATTGTGCTCATGTGAAACTTACACATAGATCAAGAAGCTGTTGTGCAAACAAAGCAAGAAAAAATAAAGTGTGCATTAAGGGTTGTATCCTCTCTCCATACCTATTAAATCATCACACTGAGCAAATTACTCAAGGAGCTGAACTCTACGAAGAAGAATGTGGCATCAGGATTAGCGGAAACTCATCAATTATCTAACTTATGCAGATAACACAACCTTGCTTGCTGAAAGTGAGGAAGAGTTAAGTGCTTGCTGCAGAAGACCAGACTACAGCCTTCAATACAGATTGCTTCTCAATGTCAAGATAAGTTATCACCACTGGACCAATAGGCAACATCATTATGTTGTTGTTGTTTGTTGTTATTGTGCTGTCGGGTCACTTGCATCTCATAGAGACCCTATGTACAACAGTCCTAAACCCTGCTCTATCCTGTGCCAGCCTCATTCCCTCTGACACATCTACTCATGACAGACAGAGAAAAGATTCAAACTGCCAACAACTTCTTTTTACTTGGATCCACAATGAACACCCGTGGTTCCAGTAGTCAGGAAATCAGAAGATGTTATTGCTTTGGGCAAGCCTGCTATCCGGAACCTCTCCAAAGTACCAAGGAGCAACAATGTTCATTTTAAGACTAAGGAGCATTTAATTCCGGCCTTGGTCTCTTAAGTAGCTTGTTGTGCATCTGAGAGCTGGACAGTGAATAAGAATGACAGAGAAGAATTGGTGCCTTTGAGTTGTGGTGTTGGAGAAGAGTACCGAACATCCAATATGTCTTGGGAAACGTGAAGCCAGAGTGCTCTGGAGAGGTGAGGATGGTAAGTAAGGCTTCATCTCACATACTTTGGGCATGTTACAAGAAGAGGTTATTTCTTGGAAAGGGACATCATGCTTGGAAAGGTAGAGGTCAGCAAAAGAGGGGAAGACCTCAATATGATGGACTGACACAGTAACTACAGCAATGGGCTCAAGTGTGTCCGATCTGATGAGGATGGCACAAGACAGGACAGGGTTCAGATCTGTTGTTCATAGGGACACTGTGACTTGTACTTGACTAGACGGCACCTAGTAACAATAAAAAATTTAAAAAGCTAAAGGAAAAAAAATACTCAAGTCTACTGCCATCGTATCAGTCTTGATTCACAGAGATCCTAGAGAATAGGGCAGAGCTGCCCCACAGAGTTTTCACAGAACAGCTTGCCATATTTTGTACCACAGAGCAGCTTTTGGGATTTGTGATTAAAAGTCTATTGTTTAGCCATGGCATCACAACATGTTCTAGTTAAAACACAAAGTGACTTAAATAATAACTTAATATGTTTAACCTGTAAACGGTGACTAAAGCAGCCCTTGGATAAAAGTAGAACTATGACCTATAGCATTTTCAATAGCTGATTTTTAGAAGTAGATCACAAGGCTTTTCTTTCAGAGTCCCTGGTGGGTCTGAACCTACAACCTGTGGGTTAGAAGCCAAATATTTAAATAGTTTCAGTTATCCAGGGACTCCAATATAGTTAAAGCTGTTGCTCTGTGCCGTAGTGTTGCCTGCAACTTATAGCAACCCTATTTTACAACAGCTC
>NW_006399784.1:18778162-18787425 GCF_000299155.1 Elephantulus edwardii
TGACCCTCGATCTTTCCAAGGATAATGTCCTTCTCCACAGACTGCCCTTCCTGTTAACCTGTTTGAACTGTGAGAAGCATTCTCACCACCCTTGCTTCGAAGGAATACTGTGGTTGCAGCTCTTCCAAGATGTAAGGTGGCTGTTGTTAGGTGCTAATGAGTCAAATACAACTTATAGTGGCCCATGGAAGGAAGCAGCAGTCAAAAAATCAAATATGCCCTGGCAAATTTGAAGCAAAGACCTTTTGAAAGTGTTAAAAAGCAAAGTCCACTCAGAAATATGGTGCTAAGAGCTATATGACACAGGCATCTCATGATTGTCCTCTTTGAAACCCAGTTTCACATTGCTATGCCATTGTACTACTACAATAGTCTCTGAATTCTTTTCTGCAAAAACATGGATCCCTTTCAATCAGTTGGCCAGGTAGCTGTCTTCTACATGTCTTGGCATAGACAAATGAATGCACCCAGCACTATATCTGTTTGCTGAATCATCTCTGTTGGTACTACATCAATTCTTGAACTCTGTTTTTCTCTACTGGGTTTTGTTCAGTACCATTGTTTCTGCATCAGAGGCTATCTCTTGAAATGATTATACTTTGAAAAATTCTTTTCAGTCGTTAAGTCACTCTTTATTCCTTACCATTAGGTTTACACAGGCCAATTTTTTCAAAAGTCAATTGTTTGGTCTATCCTCCGAATCTGTTTTACGATGGAAGCTCCACTGAGAACTGTCCATCACAAATGATCCTATTAGTAGCTGATACCAGTAGCATAGCCTCCAGCATCACAGTTCTGTTACGCTGTAAACTACCATGGCATTGGTACAACTCAGGACATCTACACATAGAACAGAATAAAATGATGCCAGTTTTGGGTCAGCAATTGTATTGTTGTGATCCACAAAATTTTCAATGGTTGAGTTTTTAAAGTAAATCGTCTCCCTCTTCTTCCTAATCTATCTAAGTCTGAAAGTTCTACTACAGTGTGTTCAATATCACAGCAACATGCAAACTTCCAATGACAATCAGACGTTAGCTAGGCATGTATCCAGCATAGTAGTGAAAAAAAATTCTATCACTATATCTATATGGTACCTTATCCATATAAATAAAAGCTACACTTGTGATAAACATGTCATTATCAACTAATAGAAAAAGAATCTTCTATCAAGAAACAAAACTTAAGTCGAATGTGAATGGTGGCAAGTCAACAACCAGGTAAGAAAGAAGAAAAAAAAATGGTCCCAAGAAAAGCATGTGTGAAAGTCCTGTAACAGCAGGGAGGGAAACAAGTGCAAATGATTAAAGGCAACCAAGGGGGAAATGCAGAATTAAGCAAAGCATGGTATAAGATGAAGTTGTAGAATTAAGCATTGTTAAAGAGTAGTATTTTGAACCATAGAAGCACTGTGAAACTAAAAAAGGATGGATAAAAAGGGGAGTTACAATCAGTTTCTGTGGTGTTAGGGTTTATTGTTCAAAATGGCTTCCCTAGCCAATGACTGACCGCCATGTGGATGAGCAGGAATAGGAGAAAAGAGTGTATTAGGTTATCTACAAGGTTATCTAGTCTTGACAATTTACATTAATCTTGCCATTTTTCACTAATGCCTTCAATGAAGCTTCTACTTTCTCTATTATTATCACTGGCTCCTGTTCATATTGTACTTTCTGAAATTTCTCAGCGTCAATCAATTCTTTCTAGCACAATGATTCTGTATATTCTCTCCATCTTCTTTTGATGCTTTGTGGGTTATTCAATATATTGCCCAAAGCATCTTACAATACTGTGACTCGGCTTAAATTTGGGGTTTTTTTTGTGGTTTTTTTTTTTTCAGTTCTCTCAGCTTGAATAGTGCAGGCTAAGTTCTTCCCTTTTTATTCTTCAATTCCAGCTCTCTGCACATTCCATTACAATACTCTGTCCTCCCGAGTTGACCTTGGAAATCTTCTGTTCCCCTCTTTTACTTTGACATGTTTTTCTTTTGTTTTTGCTTCTCGATGCTCAACTTGATTGTGCTCATGCAGAACATATATCTGGACCAGGATGTTGTTGTGTGGAGCAAGGAAACACTGCATGGTTTAAAATTGAGAAGGGAGTGCATCGGGGTTGTAATTCTCTCTCCATACCTATTTAATCTGTATGCTTAGCAAATTATCCAAGAAGCTGGACTCTGTAAAGAGGAATGTGGCATCAGGATTGGAGAGAGACACATCAGTAATCTACATTATGCAGATGACACAAACTTGCTTGCTGAAAGCGAAGAAGACTTGGAGCACTGGTTGCAGAAGATCAAGGAATGCAGCCTCCAGAATGGATTGCATCTTAATGTCAAGAAAATAAAGATTTTTACCCTTGGACTGATAGGCAGCATCATGATGGATGGAGAAGAGACAGAAACTGTCAACAGCTTCATCTTGCTTGGAGCCACTATTAATACCCTTTGACACCTGAAGTCAGGAAATATGGAGATGCACTCCACTGGGAAAATCTGCAGTTAAGAGATCTCTCAAAATTATTGAGGAGTAATGATGTTAGTTTCAGGACTAAGGTGAATCTGGTTCAGGTCATAGTCTTTCTGAGTACTTACTATGCATCTGAGAGCTGGATAATGAATAAGGATGACAGAAAGAATCGATGCCTTTGAGCTGCGGTGTTGGAGCAGAGCACTGAATATCCCTTGGACAAACAAGCGAACAATTAGGTCTTGGTGAGGGTGTAGCTGGAGTGCTCTTTGGAGGCAAGAATGATGAGGCTTCACCTTATGTACTTTGGGCATGTTGCTAGGAGGGGCTACTCCTTGGAGAAGAACATGATGCTGGGAAGGGTGGAGGGTCAGTGAAGGAGAGGAAGACCCTCAAACTGGTGGACTGACACAGTGCTGTAATAATTCTTGTATGTCAGGAGGTGTGAAGATAGCACAAGACAGAATGGAGTTCAGATCTTTTGTTCATAGGGTGACTATGAGTTGTAGTAGACTCAACGGCACCTAACAATAAAAACAAACAGTCTGTCCATTAAGTTGAGTGGATTCAGCAGCAGAATGGGAGAACTTCTCCACCAGCAAAGAAGCAAGAGAATATAGCATGTCCTTAAGGGCCAGAGATTCTTGCACCAACCAGACCAGGGCCTACAAAAGCAGCACCCATAGCAGCCACTAGAGAACCAGGGACCTGACATGAGACAAAGCAGACTAGGGACTATTACCCCATGGGGAACCAGAGATAAGAGCTTTTGCCTAAGTTTGGTGGAAAACTGGGGGGGCAGAGTCATAATTGACAGGACTAAGCTTCAATACCACTGACCTAAAGGCATGGTGAGGCTGACGGCTGAGGTGCCCGCAAGCACATGTCAGCAGCTGTCCTGACTGAGTGTATTCTGCTACAAACCTGAATAATAGTCTTTTTAACTTTCCTAATATGGCTTTCTATAAGGTCTATGAGCTATCACAATGGATTTTGTACCCAATAAAGCAGTTAAGTCTGGTGCCGGGATATGGAGGAAGAGGTGTGAGAACATGAGGGATTTCTATGTCTGGTTACATGGGAACTGATTTTGTGTGGCTGATGTTGATGGAGACAGTTTCCCTTTGTGGAGTAGATAAAGGTCAGATACAGCCATTTCCACACAGTGCTTACTCTTTTTACAGTTTCAAAATCAATTATTATGCCTGTGAAATAGATAATGGGTTAGAGTGGGTCAAACAGAAATAGGAAGATTAGAACTGTAAAAATTTCAAGTAAGAAAATAGTAAAAAAAAAAAAGTAGTGGTAATAGAAATAAATTCAAGAGATATTTATAAAAATTTAAAAAACCCAAAAAAAAAAAAATTTAAAAAACCCCAAACCCAACCCAATGCCAATGAGTTTAAACACAGTCTACCAGTGGTACCTAAAAAGCCCCAGTGGTGTAGTGATTAACGTGATAGGCTGCTAATTCTAAGGTTAGTGGCTCAAATGCTCTGAGCACTCTGATGAAGTAAGATGAACAGTCGCCTCCTTAAAGATTACAGTCTCAGAAACCTAATGGACAGCCTATGAATTGGAATCAACTCAAAGACAGTGATTTGTTTGCTTTGGTTAAGTTATTCAAGAGGAGCTATCAACTAAGCAGCAAGATATATAGATTTATAGCTCAGAAAAAAAGTGAAAAAACACCATTCACATTCTTAGGAAAGCTGACAAGTTTATCTTGAAAAAATCCAAAACCAAGCCAGTTGCTAATGACTTCCAACTCATGGTGACCCCATGTCACCGCTCAGAGGAGAACTGTGTTCCATAGGGCTTTCAATGGCTCATTTATCAGAAGCAGTTTGCCACATCTTTTTTCAAGTTGTTTCTGGGTGGACTTGAATTGTCAACCTTTTATTTAGCAACTAAATATGTTAACTACTCACTAACGCCATCTTAGAAAAGTAGCTAACTATAATTCCTAAATATCCAAGGAAAACACACACAAACTATGACCATCTGGATTTAGTTAGAACAGAAATCTGAGGGAAGCTGAATACTTCATCAGCTAAAACAAATACTGCTAGGCACCATAAGGAACACGGAGATTTTTAAAGCCTTGCTTTGGTAGTAAACTGGTTATTATCAACAATCATATGGCATTTTAAAGTTTTAGCTGGGCTAACCAAAAGGACTTCCTGCAATGATGAAAACACTTCGGACCTACACTGTCCAATAAAGTAGCCACTAGTCACATGTGGCTACTAAGGACTAGAAATGAGAGAGGTAAGACTGAGGAAGGAACTCAATTTTCTTTAATTTTAAACAATATAAACAGTTACATGTCACTGGTGGCTACTGTATTAGAGAAGCCTTACCATTTAGCGATATATTTCATACCATATTCCCAATAACTATCTTGTATTACCAAGGTATTTAGTTAAAAAATGTTTATACGTTACTTTTTATGATTTGATATTTTTGTGCTGCCAAATGAAACGAATGCAGTTCAAATATACCAGCTGTTCCGAGGGAGAAAGATGGACTATCTCTGCCTGTGTAATTAACTGCCTGTTAAAATGTGCTGGAAGGTCAAGTAGGTTGGTTCTAACTTGATAGTACATACCAACAACAGCAATGTAGAAAATATAGAAAGTAAAATAAAATCATAAACCAGCACTGAAGAAATAATCTAAATAGAACAATAAACCATTTAAAAATCAAAAGGGCAGCATGTACCCAAGAACAAAGTTCAGAAGGCGGGAAGGCTTTGGATGGGAGGAGGAATGGAAACAGGAAAAAAGTGGAGAGAGCTATGTTCTCTTGTGGGGACTGTGATCAATGATATGGAACAATATATCTATGAACTGCTGAAAGAAAATCTGATCTGCTCTGACCACTCACTCAAGTCACATTACAAAGTTTTGGGCTTTGGTTGTTTTCTGGTTAAGGGAATAATCTACAAGGACATTTAGCCAGATGTGAAGAAAACATTTAACCTTTTTGTAAAAATACTGGTAGCATTAAAGATCAAGATTACTTTCCTGAAGTTCTCTTCTATTCCTAAAACATCTTGGCAATCCTAGCAGGTTTATTTCTAGAAGAGAAAGAGTTCCTTTTGTAGAAATTTTACAGGTTCTATATTTCACACCTCATATAAAAACTCAAAAAAGATCAAAGATTATTAAAGTTAAAAGCACAAAATTCCTGGACAATAACAAAGAGGGAAAGATAGGGATTTTAGGCACAAATACACTACCAAACATAACAAAAAATGCTTTAGAGAAGAAAAACCAGCCAAAAAGCACCTACTAAAAATGCAATACTTAATACTCATCAAAAGATTTTAACCCCTCCCCAAAAGATTTTACCAAAAGAGTAAAAAAACAACCCATGCACTGGGGAGAAAGTCTTGGTAAGGATACATCTGACAAAGGTCTAATCTCTATATGGAAAACTTAAACACCTTTAAACAAAAAGACAAAACAATCCAATTTTAAAACTGAGCACAGAACATCAACGTACACTTCACCAGAGAAGACATTCACATGGCTAATACACACATAAAGGATGTTCATGATCTTTAGATGTGAAGTGATGTGACACACCGCTGAGTTGGAACTGACTCAGAGCTGACCCTCCAGGGGTTTGCAGAGGCAGTAAATCACACAGAAGACTGTTAATCTTTTAGGCTGGCAGTACAACTTTTAGAGTGATACAAATCAAAACTACAATGACATACTATCCCAAGAATGGCTCTAATAAAACAAAATTTAAAAACAGAAAGCAACAAATGTGATGAAGTTGTGGGGAGACTGGAACTCTTATATTCTTAGTGCTGGTAAGGTTTTAAAATGGTACACCAGCTACAGAAAATGGTATGGTACTTCCCCAAAAGCTAGAAATGAAGTATCATATTCCCAAGCAATCTTACTCCTAGGTATATATCCAAGATGTATGAGAACAGTTATGAATAGAGATCTCTATACATCTGTTCACAATAGCAAAAAGATAGAAACAATCTAAGTACCCATCAAGACATGATTAAACACATTGTAGTACATTTTAACGGAACAGTTTACAACTATAAAAAATAATGAAGAGTCCATTAAACCTCTTCTAACATTGGTGCTTCTAGAGGACATTTTGCTTATTGAAATAAGTGAGTCACAAAGGACAAATGTTACATAGTATTGCTCCAGTGGCCTAGTGGGTAAAGAATTGGGCTGCCAACCAAAGGCTCATGGTTCAAATCCATCAGATTCTCTGAGGGAAGAAGATGAGCAATTTCTGATATGATTTATAGACTGAAAACCTATGTGAGGATCAGTTATGAGTGGGTTCTGACATGGCAGCAATGATTTAAGTTTTTTACAAAAAGTAAAAAATATACACATTGTAAATAAACTAGTATAATAATAATAATAAACCCAATAAATAATAACATAGTGGCTATAACAATAAGCTCAAGCACCTCAGTGGTCATGAAGATGGCATTAGGCTAGGACAAAGCTCAGATTTGTTGTTCATAGGGTTGCTATGAATCATGGTCAATTCCATGGAACCTAACAACAACAACAACAACATCTATTGGTCTCTTGCTATTTCTATGTTGCCTACTGGCTCAATTGTGAGGATTTTTGTTTTCTTGATGTTGAAGTGTAATTCAAGCAGAAGGGTTTGATCTTCTTCAGTATGTGATTCAATTCCTCATTTCTGCAAGCAATGTTGTACCATCTGAATAACACAGGATGACTCTTCCTCCAAACCCAATGTCACATAGTTACACAGTCTAGCTCCTCAAATTATTTACTCAGCATACATACAGACTAGGTATAGTGAAAGGATAAGCATACACACCTTTCCAGAATTTAATCAACATAGTGCTTCTCTATCCTGTTCAACTGACTGCTTCTTGGTCTTTGTGTTGATTTCAAATGAGCATAATTAAATGTCCTGGAATTTCCATTCCTTCCAACGTTAACCATAATTCATTATCACCTCCATAGTTTTAAATACTTTTAAATAATAAAACACATGTAAAAAAATGCAAACACAGAAAGCAGTTATCTGATGATTACCGGGGATAGGAGGGAAATGACTTTCTAGATAGTAGACACAAGTCACTTTTGGTGATGGTCATGGCAATCAAAAATAAAGGTGAAGACAGCACAACTTGATCAAGGCAAATAAAGGCACTAAGAAGTACAGGGGTCGGGGAAGGGACAATTTCAGTAAACACTATCAAACCAAAAACTAAGCTGACTGAAGTCAACAGATTCCAACTCATACTGCCAGTACAGAACTGCCCCATATTTATGGAACCAGACAGCTAATATTTTTCTCCGTAAAAAATAACTAATTAGTTTGAACTATCAGACTTCTGGTTCATAGTTAAGCACTTTAATCATGGTACCACCAAGGCTCACTTGTCAAATGCCAGTAACATATAATTTTGTAACAACAATTAAAAATCCCCCATGTATGATTATGTAAATAAATATGGATGAATGCATATAACTCAAACTCATTGTCACTAAGTCAGAACTGAATCATAGCTAACCCTCCAGCAGGTTTTCAGAGACAGTAAATCACATGGGAGGAGAATGTCCATCTTTCTCCTTTGGAGTAGCTGGTAGGTCCAAATTGGTTGCCTTGAGGTTAGCAGCACAACTCCCTGCAGACTATGGCTCAGAGCATGTGCACAGGCAGATATATCCCAATACTCAAAGTATCTATCAACTAGCCAAGAGATGCTTCCTCAAAGCAGAACTGATCTTAATACAGAGAGTAAAACTTACAGAATTTTCACTTGCCCATGTGACACAATTCCAAATGAGAAGAAATAACTGCAAAAAAACATTTATAACTTGAACATAAAATGTACAAATATGAATCAAGATAACTTAGAAGTGATTAGAATAAAACTTTAAAATCAATCATCTACTCATTAGTAAGCTGAAATGGAATGCTACTGGTCATTTTGACTCAAACAAGTGGTTTGTTATGCTAGGAATGATAAATTGAAGAGGAATGGTGACATATTCATCATCAAAAACAATGATTTCAATATCTGTCCTCAACTACAAGGCTGTCAGTGATAATACTCATCTTCCTACAACAAAGATTAGTTGATATAACTATTACTTAAATTTACAAACCAATCACAAATGCCAAAGATGACTGAAAAGTTTTACCAACTTCTACATTTTAAAACTGATGAAACATGCACTGTGGCTGTCATGTGCAATCAAGTCAACTGCAACTCATACTGACACTATGAATAGCAGATCTGAACCTTGTCCTATCCTGTGCCATCCTCATTATGCACTTCTGTTATGCGCCATTGAGTTGCTTGCGACTCATAGCAACCTTATATACAAGAGCCCTGCTCTATCCTATGCCAACCTCACTGTCTCTGACATACCTACTCCCACTACCTCAGTCATTGAATGATCACCAGGCACTAGAGAAGCAATAATTAATAGTGATTTGAAGGCAACAGTTAGAACAAAAAAGGACTGGTAGCTGGGAAGTATGGTCTTGGTGAAAGAAACTTAAGAGATAGTATGATAAAATTTTACAAGACTAAAGTCTTATTCATCATAGTGCCTTTTTTTTTTTTAACAACATAGACTATATACTTTAGAGAGGTCCCTAACCGCAGACTTTCCCATCGCAATACGTTTTTTGACTTCCTGGCTACTGGTGCCAAGAGTGTTGACCGTGGAGCCGAGCAAACTGAAGCTGTGAAGAATCTCAATCTCTTCACCATACATCCTGATGCTACCGATTGGTCCAGTGGTGAGA
>NW_006399784.1:18788900-18801060 GCF_000299155.1 Elephantulus edwardii
CAGGATAGAGCAGGGTTTAGGGCTGTTGTACATAGGGTTGCTATGAGTCGCAAATGACTCGACGGCACATAACAACAACAAACAACAGACTATATACATGGACCTCACCAGGCGGAAAACCAGAATCAAATTGAAGAGATTTGTAGAAAGAGATGATGGAGACAAATACGAAATAAGGCCAGGGCCCATGACTGACTGTGGGGGCAACCAACAACTATTTGTAAGTTCAAGTTGAAACTGAAGAAAACTAAAAGCAAAAGACAGAAAAGGGAAAATAAATAAATAAATGAATGAATGAATATATATATATATATATATGTCAAAGTAGCCTTTATTTTCTGAACCTTGCCCTTAAACTGTGTATCTTCAGGCATACATATACAGATACTTAAATGTGTTGTATATATACATCTACCGGAGTGCTCTCTGGAGGCAAGAATGAAAAGGCTTCGCTTCATATACTATGGGCATTTTGATAGGAGAGGCTATTTCTTAGAGAAGGGCATGATGCTGGGAAGGATGGCAGGTTGGCGAAGGAGAGGAAGACCCTCAACCAGGTGGATTGGCTCAGTGACTGCTGTAATGGGCTCTTGTGTGTCAGGAAGTGTGAGTATGACAGAGGATAGAACAAGATTCAGATCTTTTGTTCATAGGGTCACTATAAGCTGTACTTGACTCGACAGCACCTAACACCACCACCACCACCACAACCACTATATGATGTTGCTTGTTGTTAGGTGTCGTTAAGTTGCCTGCAACTCATAGCAACCCTAAGTACAGCAGCTCTGAACCTTGCACTGTCCTGAGCCAGTCTCACTGATTCTGACACACCTAACCCCATTGCCCCAGTTACTGTATCAATCTATCTCATATGACCTCTTTCTCTCCAGCACTGTCCCTCCACCCTTCCAAGTATGATGTCTTTCTCCAAGGACCAGTTCTTTCTGGCCCCATGCCCAGGATACATGAGACAAACTTCTAAATGCTAGCTTCCAAGAAGAAATTAGGTTTCTCTCTCTCTCTCCCTATACACACTCTCACCCCCCCCCACACACACACACACAACTACTACATGCTTCCTTAACTTACTGGAGAACTGGAGATTGGCATACTAGATCAAATAACCTGAGACCACAGTATCAGGGGACAACTACAGCAGCTTGATGCTGAGTGTAATTTCCAGGAAAGGAATATGGAAACAGCATTCTTGTTGCTAGAGTACACATTAACTTTTTAACAGTTTTCTGCAAAAGAAATGCTCAATGCTTTTACTTTTTATTTTCGCCCTCAAAGAGAAAATCACCTTTGCATTTCCTTCAGTTAGCAAACACAGGTACTGATGTGTTTGCCAAGAGAGAAAAACTTTCCTTTAGAGCTGTTACCTTGGACTTGGACATGGAGAGTCCTAAACTGTGAGACTGATAGCAGTTTGCTGTGATGCTGAAAACTGTGCCAACTGTTTGCCAAATGCCAAAGAGGTCCCCCATAGTAGACAAGTTGTAGAGGAACTCTTGGACTGAGACAATTAAAGGAGGACTGGCAACCCATTTCTGAAATAACAGGCCTCTCAAAACCCTTTAAACAACAGAGGTACTAATGTAGTGTTTTAAAAAAAACAACAAAGCAGTGTCAAGTGGTATGTCCAAAAGCAGGAGATACCAGTACTTTATAACCCAGCAAAACCAAACCCACCACCATCAAATTGAGTTCAATCCATAGTAATCATCCTTTGCCTTTTACAGCCTATATATTTTGATGAGAGTAGCCTGATCGTCTTTTTTCCACTGAACAGCTGGTGGATTCAAATTGCTGACATTTACATTAGATGCCTAACACAGTACCAGAACTTCCTGTATTTGATAAAGAATCTTTTTTTCAGGAGTCAACTATTAACAGTGATTAGCAACATCTGCCTTTGCTTATCCTAAAACAAAGTTTATAAACAATGGTGGCAAGGGGAATGACAAGTAGAGGAAAGAAGGACATGAAATGGGGCAAAAGAAAGAAAAAATTAAAAAAAATAAATTAAATAAAGAGAAAATACTTTTGTTGCACATAGTTGAGAATCTGCAGGGGCTTCTAAAACTACCTAACGCTAGTTACTCACTCACCCACTACCGTTGTCATCACAGCAAACCTTTCATTGGGTTTTGAAGGCTGCAAACTGCTCTGGAAGAAACTGCCCATCCTTCTCCCGAGAAACCACTGGTGGATTTGAACTGCCAGAGGCTTAGCTTTTGGGTTAGCAAAACAACTCCCTATGAGCTACACCATCAGAGCTCCCTCTAAAGATGACAGAAATCAAGTATATGAGGTTATATTCACATTTTCTTAACACTTGATAGAAAATTAGGTAAGTCACATTTGAAAAAGGATGTAAGGAAAGTACAATGAAAGCAATCAACAAGTGTAGATTTCTGGAGCCAGAAAACTACATTTCAAATTCTGGCTCTACCACTGTAATTCTGAGCATCTTACTTTATATACTTCAAGGTTGACCACTTAAATAGTTCATTCCTTCATCTATAAAACTGGAGTATTTTGCCACTTAAGGTTGTGAAGATTAACTGAGATAGTCATGTAAGCACTTAGCATATAGTTCAGCAAGTGATAAGCAAATGAATGTTTATTGCCCTTCTGGTGTTACATATAATCTAGGGTTTGACTTTATTACCTGACCTGAGAAAGAGAATAGTTTGGTATAATCTATTTTTTATAAAGTAATATCAGTTGCTTCCCAAGTAAGGATATTGAGGAGAGGGGGAATGACTTTTATTTTTGTGGACAGAGAAACTAGTTAATCTAACATAGACAATGATGGGATTTGTAGGTTTGCTCAACTTACAACCTTCTATGAAACAAGAATCAAACATTTAGAATTTCAGATTCTCAATCAACAAACACTTCAAAAACAAATCAGCAAATTCAAATATGCATTCAAAACTTTTAATTTGTAAGAATAATAAACGATTTGGATGAGAAAAACCACTTATTAAAATGCATTATATCAAAATGAAAGGAAAGTGGATGTCAAAATAAGAGGTAGCATGCTGGCTTAGGGGCCACACAACTGAAACACCCAGCAAAGGTGGGCGCTGGGGAGAAGAAAGATAAGCAATCCCCTTCCAGGTGATTCACAACCTCTGACAACTCACTGGAGCATCAGCTATGAGTCAGTTCTGGCAATGTGAGCAGGAGGAGCAAAGCTGATGCCGAAGGTGTACACATTAAGTGAGAAAGTAAGAACATGAAAGCAAGATACACGTAGAATTTAAACCTTACAGTTTAAACCGTAGTTGGCAGGTTGATGATAAAATATGTGCAAGATAACCACACACACATCAATTTCTAAAGTTACTGATTCTCCAGACCACTGGCCACAAACTAACAGTCATCCCTAAAAAGAAACCGCAAAACCACAAATCAGGAACTAAATAAGTAGGCAGTCATACTTCCTTCTCGAAATCTAGGAAGGAATACATTGAGAGGTAGTGAGAGATTGCACTATAAAGCTAGAATCCCTGCATTCTACTCTCCTAAATTCCCAAATTAAGGCATTTAGTTAGGAAAAATAGCTACCCTCAAAAGAAGTATTCACAATATTCAACTAACCACACCATCAAAAGAATAAATGGTTTCCTCTCCAAAGTGCTGGAGAGTAAGGATGTCAGTTTAAGGACTAAGATAAGCCTGGTGCATACCATGGTATTTTCAATTGCTTCCTTTGCAACTGAAGGTTGGACAATAAATAAAAACGACATAAAAAATCCCAATGTCTTTGAATTGTAGTGTCTGAGAAGCTGATATGCAGAGAACACACCTTGCTTGCTGAAACTGAGGTGGACCTAAAGTGCATGCTGCAGAAAGTCAAGGACTGTGTTCTTCAATATGGATTGAAGCTCAACATCAAAAAGACAAAGATTCTCATCAATGGGCCAACTGGGAGCACTATGATAGATGGAGAAGCGACTGAGGCTGTTAACAATTACAGCTTGCTCAGCTCCACAATCAATACTCTTGGCAACCGCAGTAAGAAAATCAAAAGATGAATTGCACTAGGAAAATCTGCTATCAGGGACTTCTCCAGAGTACTGAGAAGCAACAATGTCAGTCTAGAAACTAAAGAGTGCCTATCAAGGTGATAGTCTTTGCAATTACTTGCTACTGATACAATTATTTGCCTCAAAGAGCTGGACAATGACTAAGAATGACAGAAGAAGAATTGATACTTTTGAGTTGTGTTTCTGGGAGAGTACTGAACATACCATGGATGGTCAAGAAAACAAATACATTTGTCCTGAAGAGGATGTAACCAGCTTTCTCCTTGGAGGCTAGGATTTTGAAGCTCTGTCTGACATATTTTGAGCATGCAGCCAGGAAGAACCAATCCCTGCAGAAGGACATCATGCAGAAGGGTGGAGGGAGGATGAAGGAGAGGAAGACCCCAGGTTAGATGGATTGATACAGTAACTGGTAATATGCAGTAGGTGTGTTGGAGTCAGTCAGACTAGCTCAGGACAGGGCAGGCTTCAGAGCTGCTGTACATAAGGTCCTTTTGTAGAACAGCAGCAATATCAGGAGGGGTCAGCTCTTAAAAACAGGTATCATGCTGGGAAGGATGGAGAGTCAGAGAAAGAGAGATCTTCAATGAGCTAGATTGAGACAATGATTGCAACAATGGGCTTTAAAACTTCAGTGTTGGGAATGTGAAAAATCCCTGTAAATCACTGGCCCTTAAGTCATAGACCCCATATCAACACCAAAGCTTAAGCCAAATAATTGATCAAAGGCCAAATAATTAATTAAACAAAACGATCATCTTGAAAAAGGAAGTAACTCAGGGAGAGATTTTAAGTCAGAAAGCAAAATAAGATTAGAAATTTTTCTATTTTTCTTAGACTACATTAAGAGGATGGAGAGAGGGTGTTCAAGTTAAGTAAAACACAGGAAAAAATGATAAAAAGTAGAATTAGGGCAGTACGATATAGTCCCTCTAAGGGAACAGCAATAAAATGACCAATTTCTGTAGCCTCAACGCAGGGCTGCTTTAACATAACCAACAAAGGTGCCTATTTGTCAATGTAATTAAAGAAATTCCAACAGTGAACACACCCTTGCATATGGAAGCACAAGTTTACAAAAAGTTCTAATTTTCCATTTTTTTTCCTTTTCAAAAAGAACGAAGTTGGAGTTTTAATATACGCGGTTTGGGGTTTGTTTGGGGTTTTCCCCCCCGTTTTTATGTACTTTATCTAAAAGGGCGAAGAGTTTATAATAGAAAGCCTAAAAAAAAAGGTGACTAAAGGATCTGCAGGAAGTGAAAATCATAAACTTTTTGAGATCAAAGGGCTCAAGGGCTAAGGAACAAACCAAATCCACGGCCTTTGAAAGGCTCCCAATTCTTAGTAATCTCTGAGTGTAACAGCCTCACAGGGTTTCCAAGGCTGTCAATGTTTAAGGAAGCGTACTGCCACATCTGTCCCCCGTAGAGGGGCTGCAGGGCTCAAATCTTGAATCTTTCGGGAGAACAGTAGAGTGATTTGAACACTGAGTCATCAATGCTTAAGACAGAAACAAAGGAAATAATAATAAAGGGAGGGTGCGTCTAGAAACTGTTCTTTAAAAAAAAAAAACAAACATTCGTCTCTGGTATTTCTTAGACACGTAAACGGCAGTAACTTGACCAATAGGAACGGGCAACAGTATGACTCCCTCCCCGAACTCCTGCAATCCTTGGACATCTACGCAAGTACAGTCAGACTTGGGACATTTCACAGACATAGCTCCTCCCTGCACCACTGCCAAAGGAACCTCTCCAAGGGACTATCACTATCCCCCTTCCTCTCACTGCGGGAGAGAGGAAGTCGGGGATGCTGGGAGAGAAGGGAAAGAAGGGCTGGACACCAAACCTGAAGGTGGCCCACTCCAAGACTTCAGGAACTTGGACCTGGACTCAGCTACTTGGAGTTCTGCATGCTGCAACCCCTTATTCTACCAAATGCATGCAAAACCGAGTGGGTGCCGCCCTGGAAGGGCTGGCCCTCTCTTCACCCGGCTGCTTCAGGGGCACGCTCGGAAGCGCAAAGGATGAAGGGGCAGCAAACCCCGTAAAGAATTATGTGATCAGAAAGCGAACAGACTAAGGGTAGAAGTGCCCTGTAAAAGTAAAAAACTGTAAACCCCTAAGGCAACGTGTCCGCTCTGGCCAACCACCTCGGACCAGCCTTCTCTGCACTCCTTTCAGGTTGGCCGGCTCCGCCCTCACCTGTCCGCTGGGAGCCCCGCAGCTCGCACGCCGAGGATTATCCCTTGCCGCTGCTCCCGGGAATCGCCTCTGCCCTGGCAAGAAGTGAGCGGAAAAGCAACTCGGGCCTTTTCCTTCTTCCCCTCCCCCCAACGCACCTCGGATACTCGGAGGGCGGGGAGCAACTGCAGCTGTCACAGTCTCACACTGACCAACCGCCGAGGACACTCGGACCGGCGGCCTCTCAACCCGGCCTCCGGAGCCAGCACCCAGAGCAGCGGAGCCGGAAGTGAGAAGAACGGAAGTAGCGTGTCCTTGGCCCTGGACGGCCTCTCTCTCCCAAAATCTGGCCCGGCCCGGCCACGTCTCGATGGTGCTAGCAGCACCTCCCAAGAGTCCCCCCTTCACCCCCATCCTGGTGGCTGGCCCCGCCTCTCCCCTCCCGCTGCGGCCTTAGCAACCACATCCGGGACTCTGCCAGTGCGGGAGGAATTTCCTGGCTGCAGCCGAGTATGTGAAGGGTCTGCGGGCAATAACTGGAGCAATGCACTTGCTAGAGCTGGAAGCACGTAGAGGGCCAGGCGGCCTGGTCTTGAATGGTCAGAGGTCCGCAGGAACCTCAGCATCCTTTCTCTTTCAGTTACACTTCTCACGTATTACGTGTCCCCCCAGTCAGCGGTGAGCCGGGGCGGAAAGGGGGAAGGTGGACGTGGCTCACACCCACGCACACCCCAGGGGAGCCAAAGCTTCTGTCTCCGCTACCTGACATCTCGAAGACGGTTCCTGCAGCCTGGAGGCGGGGAGAGGGGAGCGAGGGAATGCGGAGGTAGGGAAACTGCCGGGATTCGGGCGCCCCACCTTCGCATTCCCGGCGCCGAAGAGCCCCCTCCGGCTACGTCACGCTCGCGCACCCTCTGCGGGAACACCAGCCCTTGTCGCGTGGCATCCCAGAGCTCTTGTTATATTTGCTATGCTTTCTCTTTGCTTGCTGATTCCCTGATGTTTTTCATTAATCTCCTTCCTTTCTTTTTTACAGATCACTGAGCTCTGCTTTCCTTGTGGATCCCATTACTTAAAAGAGATCCCTGCTATTTCTAAAAAAGGCTCTGATCAATTTCTTCTCTCAGAACCCTCTGTCGTTTCCTGTTGAGATCCCAGTTTATACTAGTACTTGCCGTCCTCAGCACTAAATGGAGGGGGCTTGATTGAGGTTGTTAACAATTATAGTCTGCTCGCCCCCACAATCAACACTCTTAACACCAGCAGTCAGGAAAGCAAAAGACGAATTGCATTGGGAAGATCGGCTGTCAGACCCCTCTGCAGAGTCCTGAAAAGCAACGATGTCATTCTAGAGACTAAGGTGCGCCTTCTCCACACCCTGGTTTTTGCAGTTACTTGTTATGCTTCAGAGAGTTGGGCAATGACTAAGGATGACAGAAGAAGAATCAATGCCTTCGAGTTGTGGTGCTGGAAAAGAGTACTGAACATGCCATGGACGGCCAAGAAAACAAATCGATCTGTTTTGGAGAGGGTGAAACCAAGTCTCTCCTTGGATGCTAGGATTTTGAAGCTCCATCTCACATACTTTGGGCACGTGGCCAGGAGAGACCAGTTCTTGGAGAAGGACAACATTCTTGGAAGGAAGGAAGGAGGGATAGCGCAAAAGAGAAAGAGCCTGGATGAGATGGATTGATACACCAACTGAGACAATGGGGGTGGGGGTGTCGGAATTAGTGAGACTGGCTCAGGACAAGGAAGGGTTCAGAGCTGCTGTACATAGGGTCGCAGGGGACTCGAAGGCACATAACAACAACAACATACATTTGGTCTGTCTACTTTTCGTATCCCTTCAAACAGCCTTCTGTGATTGTCCTCCCTTTGGCAATCTTGGTAGTTCATTTTTATTTCTATTTCACTTGTACAAATGTGAAGGGTAATAAAGCACACATCATAGGGGTTTTTTTTTACTCTCTTTGAACTGTAATTTTTACTTAACACATAAACTACAAGGCATTTTTAATGACTGACTAACTATGGTGGCTTCGCGGTAAGAAGCTGCACAGTCTTTGCAGTCCCAAACCAATGTGGTTCAAATCCACCAGCTGCTCCGCAGCAGCAGGATGGACAATCTCCTCCTATGTGATTAACTGCCTCTGAAAACCACCGGAGGGTCAGCTATGAGTTGGTTCTGACTCGAAGGTACACAGTAATAACAACATGTAGAAAGACTGGAACAGAAGTAGCAGTATACAAGTGTTATTCTTAAATTCTGGAGGATGAGAAGGAAGACAGTGCTACTTATACTTAAATGATGTGAACAATGAGTACTTAACTGAGCTGCCTTGTCCCTTGGATCCTGCTAGCTGTCCTTGAGTTCCGGAAAGCTTTCCTTAAGTTTCTACAACTGTGGAGCCTGTCAGGCCCAGAAATGTTTCTGTGTTTCTTGTATTATAAAGGTGGACAATCAGTTAATTGACCCTAGCTGAATCATTTCCTTGGAAGCTGTAACTACTGATATAGTCTTGAGAGAGGAATCTGATGGGCTTGGAATGTATGTGAACTTGTGCTTAGTAAAAATGTCATTAATCCTTTTAGGTACTCTTTCAGTCCAACCCTATTGTGATACTGTGCCAAATTTGTCTTCATGCATATTATTACAATATTATTAAATGAGACTACATACAAAATTAATCTTCCCATGATTTCTACTGCCCCAAAGGATATAAGAATGCAGCCTGTCTCTAAGTATACCCTGACACTACTTAAGCTAAAAAAAAAAAAAAAATTGGTGGACACCAAACCGTTTCAGTGAGTAGCACATAATCAAGAATCAATAATATTGAACGAAGGCATCTAACCAGCTTTGAAGACATTGACAAATTCAGAAATACTTGAAATACCAATTGAGGTGTTTCAAGAAACAAATACAACTTTGGACATGTTCACCAGTCTCTCCCATGAATTACTAAAGACAGCCACAACCTAGCTAACTGACTGGAAAACTTTTTTTCCCTTTCTCAGAAAGTGATCCAACAAAATATAGAAATTGTTGAGCACTGCCATTACTATCACATGCATGTAAAATCTTACTGAAGATTATTCAAAAACAGCTGGAACGGCATATTGCCACAGAACTTCCAGAAATTCAAACTAGAGTCAGAAGATGCTGTGGCACAAGGGTGGCTGTTGTTATGTGCCACAGAGTTGCCCGCGACCCAAAGCAACCCTATGTACAGCAGCTCTGAACCCTGAGCCAGTCTCACTGATCCCAACACACCAAACCTCACTGCCCTAGTTATTGTATCAATCCATCTCATCCTGGATATTCCTTTCCTGTGCCATCCCTCTACCCTCCTGAGCATGATGTCCTTCTCCAAGGTTCAGTCCCTCCTGACCATGTGCCTAAAGTATGGATGTTGATTGAGATTGTTAACAATTATAGTCCAAAGATGGGAGCTTCAAAATCCTAGCCTCCAAGGAGGAAGTTGCTTTCACCCTCTCCAGGACAGACCTGTTTGTTTTCTTAGCTATCAATGAATGGTATGTTCAAGACTCATCTGCAGCATCACAACTCGAAGGCATCAATTCTTCTGTCGTCTTTAGTCATTGTCCAGCTCTCTGAATCATAACATAATTAAGAAGACCATGGCCTGGATTAGGCACACCTTAGTCTCTAGACTGACATTGTTGCATTTCAGTACTCTGTAGAGGTCTCTTAAAACAGATTTTCCCAGTGCAATTTGTTTTTTGATTTCCTGACTGTTGGTGTTGATTGTAGAGCCTACCAAACTGTAGTTGTTAACAACCTCAATCTCGTCTCCACCTATCATGGTGCTATCAATTAATTGACTGAGTGGTGAGAATCTTTGTCTTCTTGATGTGAAGCTTTAATCCATACAAAAGAATTTCAAGAAACCACCTATGATCAAGAGCCAATGGTGAGGAAGGAGGAAGAATGACTTGGCAAAAAATAAAATAAAAAAATAAAAAGCCCCAGGAGTTGATGGAATACCAACTGACATATTTCAACAAATGTATGCTGTTTTGGACATGCTCATCAGGTGGTGGCAAGAAATCTGGAGGACAACTACCTGGCCAACTGACTGGAAGAGATCAGTATTTATTCCCACTCCAAAAAAAGGTGACTGGGCAGAGTGTGGAAATTAGCAAACAACATCACTAATATCACATGCTAGCAAAATCCTGCCGAATATTGTCCAAAAATGACTGGAAAAGTACATCGACAAAGAACTACCAAAATACAAGCTAAGTTTAGGAGAGGTTGTAGCCCTAGAGACATTATTGTCAATGTCAGATGGATCTTGGCAGAAAGCAGAGTACCAGAGGAGTATCTCTGTTTCATTGGCTATGTGGATCACAACAAACTGTGGCTAACCTTGAGGAAAATGTGAATCCCAGAACACTTGGTTGTGCCTATGTGAAACCTGTACTTGGACCAGGAAGCAGTCCTCAGAACAGAGCAAGGAAACACTACATGATTCAAAATCAGAAAAGTTGTGTGTCAGGGATAAAACCTGTCTCCATACCGTTTTAATCTATATGCAAAACAGATCCTTCAAGTAGCTGAGATTTATGAAGAGAAATGTGGCATCAAGATTGGAAGAAGGCTTATCAGCAACCTACATTATGCAGATGACACAACCTCGTTTGCTGAAAATGGCATAAGAGATAGAAAAGCTGATATCAGATGTGTCTTGGCTGAAAGTAGAGAGTATCAGAAAAATGTTTATATGTGTTTTATTAACTTTACAAAAGCATTGATGTGTAGACCATAACAAATTATGCCTAACATTGGCAAGTATAGGAATCCCAAAACACTTAATTGTGTTCATTCACAACCTCTATATAGTTCAATAGTTGTCCAAGCAGAACAAGGGAAAACTGAATGATATTAAATCGGTAAAGGTATGTGTCACAGCTGTATCCTTCCTCCATACCTATTCTATCTGTAAGCTGAACAAATAATTCAAGAAGCTAGACTCTATGAAAAAGAATGTGGCTTCAGTATTGCAGGAAGACTCATCAACAACCTGCAATATGCAGATGACACAATCTTACTTACAGAAAGTAAAGAGGACTTGAATCATTTACGGCAGAAGATCAAAGACTAGAGTCTTCAGTATGGATTATATATAACATCACGGATACAAAATCCTCACCAGTGGACCAATAGGCAGCATCATAATAGATGGAAAAAAGATTGAAGTTGTCAATTATTTCATTTTACTTGGTTCCATAATCAACACCCCTAATAACAGCAGTCAAGAAATCAAAAGATGTATCACATTAGGGACATCTGCTGTCAAGGAAATCTCTTAACATTTCTAAGTAGCAAGGATGCCACTTTAAAGACCAAGATAACATTTGATCCAAGCAAGGATCTTTTAAAGAAAAGAGTACACTTGATACAAACCATGGTCTTTTCAATTGTTTCCTATTCTGATGATGTCTTAAAAATGTCATAATTTTCTTCAACAGCTCCCATATTGTGGAGAGTGATGTAAATTATAATGTTATCTTCTGTAGGTAAACCTTTATTAGAGGATGCTGATTCATGCAATATTTGAAGAAGCCCATGAAAAGTTAGAATACAAAATGAATATTTAAGGACTTCTTAAAAAAATTTTTTTATCCTAGTTACATGGAAAGTTTCATTCAATTTTAAGTAGCCTTGAATACTTATTGAACTTGTCATTTAACTTGGATATCACTTGTTTAAATAATAGAATTCTTATATGCATTTATTATGGAGAAAATTTTCCATGTGTTCATTATTCACCCATTCATGTGTTCATTATTCACCCATTCCCATTCTTCTCAGAGTCAGCCACAGTTTGTTATGATCCACACAGTCAAATGCCTTTGCATAATCAATGAAACACAGATAGACATTCT
>NW_006399784.1:18802745-18804146 GCF_000299155.1 Elephantulus edwardii
GACAGGATTATATCCATACGCTTACAAGGAAGCCCAGTGAATACCACTATCATTCAGATATACGCACCAACAACCAGACCCAAAGAAGAAGAAATAGATGATTTCTACCAACTCCATAATAGTGAGTTTGAATTTCTTTTTTATTTATTTTTGAAAGATTCTTGCTTAAACTGGGAAAGTGATTTACTTCCTGCAGGAGACTGTTAAGTACTGATAAAAGGAGAATAACCTGACAGGGAAAAGATTGAGATTGTTAACAATTTCATCTTGCGTGGATCCACAATTAACATTTTGGGTACCAAACATCAGGAAATCAAAAGATAAGTTGCTTTGGGAAAATCTTCTGTCAAGGAACTTTCCAGAGTGCTAAAGAGCAGCAGTGTCAGAGAGCCTAGAGAGTAAGGTGTGTCTGCTCCAGGCCATGGTCTTCTCAATTGCTTGCATCAGAGCTCCCATATATTTAAGGGGGACACAACTGAGCCTATGACAGAAATAATGTTGACTTTCTTTTTAAAACTATAATTGGTTGTTGACAAATACTGTATAACACCATTACTGTAGAATGAGTACAAGGATCCAAGGAGGGGAAGGGGGCTTAATCATAGGGTCACACAATTTGATGGGTGGAAGGAGGGTTGGGTTAATGAAGAGGGAAAGATCTGGTGTGAAAAAATAGTGTATATGACCTTTATGAATTTTGTATGTAAACCAGTATAAAATTAAAAAAAAAACCCATCTATTTAGTTTTTTAAAAAGTGGTACAAAGGTAGACCATAAGAGTTGTAGAAATTGTTTTAACTACAAAGAGAAGAAAATTAAATGAATGTTTAATTCCATTGGAGAGTCAGCAAAAGAGAGGAGGACCCCTCCACACCCCCGATGAGTGGATTGACATGGTGACTGCAGCAATTGACTCAAGTGTATCAAAGATGATGATGATGGCAGAGGACAGGACAGCTTTCAGATCTGTTGTTCATGGGTCATTATGAGTCATACTTCACTCAATAGCACCTAACAACAACAAAAACAAAATTCTGTTACCTAGAGATAACACTTAACATTTTGGTTAATGTAATTTTTTTTCATTGTATAGATGTACATTTCTTTAATTGATTTTGCAAACTGTCGTTGAGAATTTGCTGTTTGGTGGACAATAAGCACTGTAGGAGTAGACATACACGGTTTACATGACCTCTGCTCTCTTGGAGATAACAGTTCTTGTTGCATTTGTTGACATGTTGTTGTTGTTGTTATGTGCCGTCTAGTCGCTTGTGACTCAGAGCGACCCTAATGTACAACAGCCCTAAACCCCGCTCTGTCCTGTGCCAATTGCGCTGTCTCTGACATTCCCATACCAATTATCCCAGTCACTGAATCAATCCATCTCATAGAAGGCCTTCC
>NW_006399784.1:18806051-18809494 GCF_000299155.1 Elephantulus edwardii
CTCAGCTTCAGCTTGAATTTGCATATGAGTAGTTGGTGGTCTGTTCCACAATCAGCTCCTGGCCTAGTTTTCACAGCTGACACTGAACTTCTCCAGTGGTCCTTTCCACAGATGTAATTGATCTGATTCCTATGCATACCATCAGGTGAAATCCAGGTCATACTATTTTTTATTTTGCACTCTTCACTTAATGTATAATGGAATTTTCCTATTATCATGAAATAATCTCTTTCAGTGACTCAATAATGTTTTGGCATATAAACCAAAACCAAATGCCATAGTTGTCAGGTTGATACCTACTCATTGAAATCCTCTGTTGTAGTTATAGAAGGAAACGGCTTCATCTTTCTCCCGTTGTTTGGCTGGAACTGCCTACTTTTCCACTACCAGTCCAACAGTTAGTGAAATATACCACCAGGGCTCCTTAGTATAGCATGTTGACACCCCTTAATTTATTTAGCCTGTTGGTTTGGGTTGGGTTTTTGTTTGTTTGTTTTTTAAGCCTGTTGTTTTGTGATGCATGTTTAGGATTTAGGTTACTTCAAGTTTTGCTTATGATAAACAACAATGCAAGCTTTTGTATGGTAAATAGATTCTAAAATTATCTTAAATAGCTCCATCCTTTTCACCCTGTACATATACAGACTATCACTTTCGTGGTTACATGTAAAAGGAATTTTACAGATATAGTTAAGGTTACTAATCAGTAGACTTTGAGTTAAAGAAAAGGAAGAGTATCTGGGTAATCACGTGAATCCTTTAAGAACAGAGTGTTTTCTCCTGCTTTTGGTATTAGGCATTAGAGAGGGAGAGATGAAGCATGAGAAAACTTATTTTTCTTTGCTGAAATGAAGGGATTTACAAGGTAAGGATCTGATGATGGTCTCTAGGAACTGAGAGTGGTTTTCAGCTGACATTAAGGAAGTAGACCAGGACCTTAGTCCTACAACAACAAGGAACTGAGCCTTGTAAACAACTTGTTTAAACCTGGAAGCAAATTCTTTCCTAGTCTCCAGATAAAGAGCAGAGGACTATCTTGATTTTGTTCTTTGCTACCCTTAGCAATTGTTGTTGTTGTTATGTGCCATCGAGTCACCTATGGCTCATAGCTACCCTATGTACAACAGCTCTGAAGTCGACCCTGTCCTGAGCCAGTCTCACTGACTCCAACACACCAACCCCCAGTACCCTGTTACTGTATTAATCCATTTCATCCCAAATCTTCCTCTCCTGCACTGTCTCTCTACCCTTCTGAGCATGATGTCCTTCTTCTCTAAGGACTGATCTCTCCTGGCCACATACCAAAAGTATGTGAGACAGAGCTTCAAAGTCTTAGACTCCAAGGAGAAACTTGACTTCACCTTGGCCAAGACAGGGCTATTTGCTTTGTTGGCATCAGTGGCATGTTCAATCAAAGGCATGAGTTCTTTGTCTGTCTCCTTAGTCATTGTCCAGCTTTCTGATGCATAAGCAAAAGCAAGTAATTGTGAAAGTCCTGGCCTGGATCAGGTGCACCTTAGTCTCTAGACTGACACCTTGCTTCTCAGTACTCTGGCAAAGTCCCTGACAGCAGATTTTCCCAGTGCAATTCATCTTTTGGTTTCCTAACTGCTGGTGCCAAGAGTGTTGATTATAGAGTGAGCAAGCTGAAATTGTTAACAGTGTCAGTCTTATTGTTCCATATATCATAGTGCTGCCAATTGGCTGAACAGAAGATTTCAAAGGGCAGCTTGGAAAGACAAAAAAAAAAGTATTATAATGAAATGTGCAAGAAGAGACTGAAAATCACAAGGGCCAAACTCACTTGACATTTCTTAAGCTAAAGAAACTAAAGAACAAATTCAAGTCTCAAGTTGCAATGCTTAAGGATGGCATGGGCAGAATATTGAATGATCCAGGAAGCATTCAAAGAAGATGAAAGGAGTTTACAGAGTCACCTGTACCAGAACGAATTGGCTGACACAGGAATGTCAAGAAACATATCAAGAGGCGATACTGATGAAGGAGGAAGTGCAGGCTGCTCTGAAGGACTTGGCAAAAACTAACACCTTAGGAATTGATGGAATGCCAGTTGACATATTTCAACAAGCAGATGCTACGCTGGACATGCTTAACCAGATTGTGCCAAGAAATCTGGAGGACAACTACTTGGTCAGCTGACTGTAAGAGATTCATATTTTTTTCCATTCAAAAAAAAGGTGACCCGACAGAGCGTGGAAATTATTAAACAATATCATTAATATCACATGAAAGAAAAATCCTGCTGAAGATTATCCAAGAATGATTGGAATAGTACTTTGACAGAGAACTACCAGAAATATAAGCTGAGTTTAGAAGAGGTCATGGCAATGTCAGATGGATCTTGACAGAAAGCAAAAAATACTAGAGGAATGTTTGTGTTTCATTGACTATGCAAAGGCATTTGACTATATGGAGCACAACAAATTGTGGCTAACCTTGAGGATAACAGGATTGTGTTTATGTGAAACCTATACTTGGAACAGGAAACAGTCTTCAGAATAGAGCAGAGAAACAATCTATCTGCAGAACAGATCATTCAGGAAGCAGGTCTTTGTGAGTAGGAATAAGGTATCAGGATTGGAGAAAGACTCACCAACAATGTATGTTATGTAGATTACACAATCTTGCTGAAACTGAGGAGGACCTGAAGTACTTGCTGTAGAAGGTCAAGAACTGTAGTCTGCAATATGGATTGAAGTTCAATATCAAGAAGGCAAAGATTCTCACCAGCCTAACGAGAGGGGCCAGTATTTTTGCATGAGTAGTTCCTCTTTCAGGATAAAAATCTTAGACATAAACTTACTGAAAAAGTAGTTGTGCACTTTTTAAAGGTATTTTTTGGTCTGGTGTCTCAGGTGCACCTGATCCAGGCCATGGTCTTCACAATTATTTGCTATATTTCAGAAAGTTGAACAATGACTAAAGATGATAAAAGAATAAATAATCAATGCTTTTGAGTTGTGGTGCTGGAGAAGAGTATTGAACAAACCACAGCCTGCCAAGAAAACAAACAGGTCTGTCCTAGAGAGGGAAAAAAACTGTATTACTCCTTGGAGGCAAGAATTCTGAAGCTTTGTTTCACATACTTTGGGAATATTGCCTGGAGGGACTGGTCCTTGGAGAAGGACATCATTCTTGGAAGCATGGAGGGACAGTGCAGGAGAGGAAGACTCTGGATTAGATAGATTGACACAGTTATTGGAGTAATGGGGTAGGTGTGTCAGACATAGTGATATTGGCTCAGGATAGAGCAGGATTCCAAGCTATTGTGCATAGGGGTTGCATTGGGTTGCAAACTACTCAACAGCACATTAACATAACAGAAACTTTGTACCAAATTAAGTACCACCTGACAAGGTATGTTACTATGCCCTACCAAACACTAGATTCTGTCCATGTCCCTAAGAGACTTATTTTTTTTT
>NW_006399784.1:18811989-18825602 GCF_000299155.1 Elephantulus edwardii
CATCAACTGTTTAAGTGTTCAATTATCAATAAGCTGAAGTCTGTGGAAGGCCATAATGGCCCTGCTTTAAGTGGTTCGCTGCTCCCACAGCTCACCACGCTGTCTCTGCCTCTGCCCTGTTTTCATTCTTGCGATAGTGAATTGCTATGAACATTAGTGTAAAAATCTCTGGTTGTATCTCAGTTCTAATTTCCTTGGGGTATATTTCTAGTTGTGGAATAGCTGGGTCACCCGGAATTTCTATGTTCAACTTATTGAGGATATTCCAAACTGTCTTCCAGAGTGGTTGCACCATTTTACACTTCCACCACCAGTGTATGAGAGTTCCCGCCTCTCCACATCTTCTCCAACATTTATTGATTGCTGCTCTACTAAAATTTGCCACTGCTACTGGGGTGAGATGGTATCTCATTGAGCTTTTGATTTGCATCTCCTCATTGCCAGGGATTTTGACCATTTCTTCTTATGTCTGTTGATCTGAATGTCTTCATATGTGAAAAGACTTTCCATGTCAGTCTTTTTCTTCTGGAGGTCCTGTAAGATTCTTAAACTTTTATAACGAGACCTTTGGCTTAGATTGTATTGCCAAATGTTTGTTCCCAGCCAGTAGGTTTTCTTTTCACTTTGTTGGAAAAATGTTTTAATGAGCACAGAGATTCAATCTTTATAAGGTCCCATTCATCAATTTTATCCTCTCCAGATTGTGCATTTCTGGCTGTATTTGGCAGTCTCTTTGTACCATAGACAAGGCCTTTTAAGCTTGGTTCCACTTTATCTCTTTTGGACTTTACTCTCCGGTCTCTGATCCACCTTGAGTTGATTTTTGTGTATAGTGTGAAATGTGGATCATGCTTCAGCTTTCTGCAGTTAGCATCCCGGTTTTGCTAGTACTGTTTGTTGAAGAGGTTGTCATTTCCCCATTTCATAGGTTTTATTTCCTTTTAGCATATCAGTTGTTTTTTCTTACCTTAAAATTTCTGAATGTTGATATCTTTCTAACATAAACTAGTTTTAATTTTTTTAAAAAACCCAGATTTACAGAAAATTGCAAGAAAAATATAGGGAGGTCTCTTTTCTTTGGAGTTGAATTGCTAAATCTTATTTCCTTAGAAAGGACAGTTCTTCTTAAGAGTTATATATGGCTGCTGTTCACAGAATGCATAATGGTCTATTCTTCAGTACAGACTCAATGCTGCTTTTCCCCTGGTTTTCATTTCTCTTTTGTTGGTAAGATTCAGAGTGGCATTGAAAGTGCTGACTCAGCTTGTTGTTGGGGGCATAGAATGTATAACTGTGGGCAGAGGGGACCTTGCCAGGGTGATTCATGGACGTAGTGCTATAGTGAATAGAACTATAGACTCTAAAAGCCTGAGTTTTCAGTCTGTACTTTATCACATTTATAACTGTGTGACTATTAAAATTCAGACTTATCCTCTCTTGATAGATTTGGAATTCAAGTAATAAAACAGTTTGTAAACTAAATCCTTGGTTTAGCATTGTTTTTATTAAGACCTTTTCCTTTCCTTTTTTTGGGTAACAATAGCATACATATTCTTACTTTTTTAATTTTTTAAAAAAATTCTTATTTTAAAAAAATAAAATATTTAAAAAAAATTCTTGGTAGTAATTTCTAGATTAAAATTGACTCCTTTAAAGTGGAGGAAAAGGGCAAAGAAATGTTGTGCAAAATCCACACTTACAACGTGTATAGTATTTGGGGAAACAGGAGGGCAGAGAGAAGCACTACCAGAATAGAGTGCCTACACCACCTCTGGTGATAATAGCACCAGCTCTTATATCAGCCTGTTATCACCTATCTGGTGCCAAGTGACTGCTTTCATGTGACTGTGTCACCTAAGAGATCTATTTTTGGTGTATCCTTAAATTGGAATTCTTGTTTTAAAAAATTTCTGAAATGTAAATTCAAGCAGCTGAAGGTGGAAAAATGATAATGATGATGAGAAAATCACCATTCATCTCTTGATCACTTTAACAACATGTTCAATACTCTGTTGGGGCAATGTTGGTTCAGTGGTAGAATTCTCAGTCATAGCTACTGCCTGCTCATCAGTGAAGGCTCTGTGTTCCTCTGGTGCTGGACAGGTTTCTGTGGAGTTTCCAGTCTAAGATATACCAGGAAGAAATGTCTAGGGATTTACTTTCAGAAATTAGCCCATGAAAATCATGGCTCACAATGGTCCAATCTGCAAATCATCATGGTGCAAGGCCAAATAGTATTTCATTAAATTTTATGTGGGGCCCCCGGTTAGTTGGGCAACTTGATGGCAGATAATAATGGCAAATATGGCATATAGAGGATTTATATTCATCTAACTGAATCTCAGTAACTGTAAAAAACCTTGTGAGGTAGATGATGCCCACATTTTTGTAGACAAGAAAACTGAGGCTTCAAATGGTTAAATAAAATCCCTAGAGTCACATAAGTGCTAAAGGGTAATTCTTTTTCAGTTGAGGCCTATTGAGTGTCAAAGTTTGTATTTTCACAGTCTGTGGTCCAAAACCCCAAACCAAACACACAATCAAGTCAGTCGTACTCCATTTGATTTTCATAGAGCTGTTCCATAGGGTTTCCCGGGATGTATATCTTTACAAAAACAGACTGTCTCATCTTTCTCCTGCAGAGTGGCTGGTGTGTTCAAACTACCAACCTTTTGTTTTGTTTAGCATCTTAATACCTTAGCTACAACTCCACCAGAGCTCCTTTACACTGCGATTGAGCTTGTTATTGCCTTTAAGTCGCCTGTGACTCATAGCGGCACTAATGTATAACAGCCCTAAATGCTACTCTATCTTGTGACAGACTTATTGACTCTGACACACCCACCCCCATTACCCCAGTCACTGACTCAATCCATCTCATCCAGGGTTTTCCTTTCTTGCTCTGTCTCTCCATCCTCCCAAGCATGATGTCCTTCTCCAAGGATGGGCCCTGCCTTCAACTTGTTCAAAGTATGTCTGACTGAGTTTCAGGAGAGACTTTATATTATAGATAAGAAAGTAGAAGTCCTGAAAAGTCACAAGAAGTGATTATGCTCCATCTCAACTTTAGTCTAGATCTTTTCCTGTATTATATTCTTATTATGATTTGCTTAGTGTACGTGACACATTAAGTGTTTCTGGTTCTTTGTCCATGATTCATCAAATTGAGGCAGTTTAGTAGAGTGAGGTTTAGTTGTTTTTTTTTAAGTAGAATTATCAAGAATTTGATTTTTCTCACGAGGCATTTTCTTCCAGACTCTATAAAGAAGGCTCTGTCCCCCATGTGCTATTAAAAGTTGGACCTTGTGACTAGTGACTGTGCTTTTCTTTTAGGGAAGCCAGAGGGGGCAGTCTTTGACTTCATGTTGAAAATAGCCACCAAGGAGCTCTCCAGCATAATTTTTAGTTCTTTAATTTTGGTAAGACTACATTTTCAAAGCAGATTAAATTTGTCTGATTTGTTTCAGAAGTATATATTACAAAGCATTCAAAGACAAGTGGGAATTCAAATGCACAGGGCAGAGCTGGAGAAGTATGTAAAGAAAGGCTCTTCAGGAGGTAAGCATTTCTTCTCAAAGCTTTGATACTGTATTTTCAAAAACATATTTCCAATATTATTAAGAATATAATTTATATAAGTGTTCTTTTTAAATATTCAAATGACAACCTCTAATTGTTTTTTAATACTTTCAAAAGACAGAGAAGATACATCCTGAAATCCTAGGAGAATTCCACCATTTTCTTCCCAACTCTCAAGGAACGTGGAAATTAATGAGTAGCGTTTTACGTGAAAATTACTCAACATTTCTTTCTTCTTATCTCTGAGTACCTTCTGTGGAGAATTAATAGGAAGTTGAATACATACATGGATAAAATGGACCATCTTAAAGGATTGAAGTTCCAAAAATACATCAGCAGGACTGGACAGGTTTGGCATAATGAGGTTCTATTTTAACCTCACTTCTGGAACTTTGAATAAACTGAGCTGCACAAGGTCCCAGGAAGGAGGAAGGAAGTTTCTCTTCCTAAATCCTCCAGCTGCATGTATTTTTCTTAACTTAGATCTTTTAGAAAGAAAACTATTACACAAGTAGCAAATTTGAATATATGAAGTGGGATAGAAAGCTGTAGTCTGAACCAGACTGGGAAACAAATTTAAAACAAAATACCAAGGACATAAGAGGAGAAATCTCTACTTAAGGACTGGTTGAGATGGCCGAGGCTTCTGCGGATGCCTCAACTTTGTCCGGAACAACAAAGAAAAAGAAAAGTTTATCCATTGAGGAAAAGATCGACATCATAAATGCAGTGGAAAGTGGCAAGAAAAAAGCAGAGATTGCGGCCGAATATGGAATAAAGAAAAATTCTCTGTCTTCCATTATGAAGAATAAAGACAAAGTCCTGGAGGCTTTTGAATCTCTGAGATTTGACCCAAAGAGAAAAAGACTGAGAACTGCCTTTTACACAGATCTGGAAGAGGCCTTAATGAGGTGGTACCGAATTGCACAGTGTCTAAATGTACCTGTTAACGGTCCAATGTTACGCCTGAAAGCTAATGATTTTGCCCAGAAACTGGGTCATAATGATTTTAAGTGCAGCAACGGTTGGCTGGATCGCTTCAAATCCAGGTATGGCTTAGTGTTCAGAGCTCAGCCTGTCGAGGCTACAGCTACTTCTGCAGACCCTGCAACTGTCTGGTGTCAAAATGTCCTTCCTTATTATTTAAACGATTACCATCCTAAAAATGTTTTTAATGTGAAAGAGACCGGGTTGCTTTATCGAATGCTACCTACAAATACATTTGCATTTAAAGGAGAGACATGCTCAGTGGGGAAATTATGCAAAGACAGAGTAACCCTGGTGGTGGGGACAAACATGGACGGCTCAGAGAAACTGCCTTTGCTTGTCATCGGGAAGAACAGAAGTCCGCCTTGTTTCAAAGGTGTAAAATCATTGCCTGTGTATTATGAGGCCAACAGAATGGCACGGATGACCTCAGAGATATTCGAACAATGGATGTGGAAGCTTGATGAGAAATTTCAAGCCCAGCAACGAAGAGTGGTGATTTTTGTTGATTCTTTTCCTGCTCACCCAGAGGTGAAGAACCTAAAATCAATCGAGCTAGCGTTCTTGCCATCGTTTTTATCCTCCAAATTCATAGCTATGAAACAAGGTGTGATCAAAAGCCTTAAAATCAAATATCGCCATTGCCTTATCAAGAAATTTTTAAGCTCTGTTGAAAGTAGCAAAGAATTTACATTTTCCCTGTTAGATGCAGTCGATACGTTGCATCTCTGTTGGAGGACTGTGACCCCAGAGACTATTTCTAAGAGCTATGAAGAGGCAGGATTCAAATCTCAAAAGGGAGACGAAAACACATCAAATGCAGAGTCAGACACCAGCCTTGATTTAGCTACCGATGCCCTGGCGGCAGGAGTGGAATTTCCTGAAGGTTTATCTATAGAAGAATATGCCGCCCTGGATGATGATTTGGAGACTTGTGAAGCAGCATCAAATGATGATTCTGTATGGACCAAAGAGAGTCAATCAGATGAACCAGAGTTTTGTTCTTCAGATGAAGAGGATGACAGTGGAGCTCCGGGAACTGAGATCACACTACCGTCAAAAGAAGAGGCAATAACTGCTTTAGATACCCTAAAAAGGTTTCTTAGAAGTCAAGATATGAATGATATGCTTCATAATTCTTTAGCAGATATTGAAAATTTTGTTAGTTCTTTATCATCTAAATAATTATTTAATGTATATCAGAAAAATACTAGATCTTCCTGATACATTTTATTTTTAAAGCGTGCCAAGGGAAAATATCACTTAAGCATAAAAAAATGACAAACTTGTGATTTTTAGTTTCATTGTAAAGGTCTAAAGTGTGAATAACAAAACTCCTTAAGTAGATTAATAAAATAATGATTAAGTAAATGAAAAATATTAATTTCTATTTAGTTAACTTTTAGGCAATTAAAAATATCTTTCAGCGGCCTTGTAATTGAAAAATATGGCATATGTGTATATGAAAAATAAAATGGTCCTCAGATATCTGATTTATACAAAATGAATTGGTAACTATAATACTATTTTCTTAATTCAAATAATGTTATAGGCTAAAAACCAAAATATATACTTTTTAAATAGTTATAAAGATATGTCGTGTGAAAGTAATTCTATTTATTTTCATAGTTAACTAATCTTCCTAATAAAAAATTATAAAAACCTACTGAAAATAAAATCTAGTTTAAGCATATACCAAAATTATTAAGAATATATATCTTACTATTTCAAAGTAGTTTCTGTAAAAGATTAGAAGGAAAACGATCACGGTTTTTATTACTAAAAGAACATATGAGTTCTTTCTAAATATTTTTGTGTGTTTTTAATGGAAAATATATTACAAAAACATTAAACTCTAATGGTATCTATAGTTTTCTTAGATTTGCATTTTTAAAAAAATATATTTTAAGAGTTTTAAATTAAATATGAAATATACACTTATTAGTAGATAAAATCTGTGGTTCTTAGATTCTGTCTAATTTTACTAGATTAAGCTTTTAATATAAAAATTTACTTTTTTGAGTTTACTAATTTTGCTTTTAAAAAATATTCAACTAAAACAATGTCTTTTCACATCTTTGATGTACTTAATCTCTATTTAAAATGATAATATTTTGGGTTACATTGTAACTTGAAGAAGTTCTGTCTATACAGTATTTAAAAACATGTGATCTTATGAAGATCTAGAAATATAATCTTTAAAATGTAGAAAAGCATAGCAATGAGACTTTGCCGTTGTTAAATTTCAATTAATGTAATAATTTAGCTTCTTATTACATCTAATTTAAGATCTTTGAAAAGTGTTTTGGAAAAGTGAGAAACTTTATACAGATTATTTTAGCTCAAAATGTCAACAGAAGACATATTTAAAAAATATGTTTATAGGGATTTTTTTTATTTTCCACTTTTGATTTAGTCTCCTTTGGAAATTTAATAAGAATATGCTTTTTAAAATGTACTAAGTTAAGAAAGTTTTGTTTAGTGTGAAATATAGATTAGTTCTGTTTAATTAAAAGTATTTTATTACTTCTTTACCTTAAAATTTTAGTTTGGTAGAATTAGGAACCTACAGAAATTTTCAAGAGCCTCACCTGTAATTATAGTACTTGTCGTATATTGGAACCTCAATAAATATTCTTTCTTCTCTTCTGTGATGTTTTACTATCAAATATTTTTTATTATCCTAGATATTCTACTTCTCTCTAGTTTTACAAATGAGGATATTAAAAGCCAGAAAAAGTGTAGCATTTGGTAAAATCTCAGTGCCCAAACTAAAACACGTTAGTTTCCTGGTCATTTATCCCTGAATTCCATTGATTAACCACAGGGCTCCTTGTGTATAATGTATTTTTAAAATTCTAGGGGTCTTTTTTCTTCTTTAGGTTTAGGATCTCAAAGGCATAATATTTAAGATAATATGCTGAGTTCAAATTGATAGTATTACTCCCTAGCTCTTAGAACAGTTACTGATTAAATACTGGACTTCTGAGAGATCTGATTTGGCAATTCAGATGTTCCAGTTTAATTCTATTGAAACACTGCAAACAAACAACTTTAATATTTTCGTAATGTAAAACACCGCCCCTCATATAATACAATCCATTTTTTTATTATAAATGCCTCAGGGGCATAATAAATCTGAACATGATAAAGATAATACAATACTGTCAGGAAAAAAGATGCCTTAAAGAGGTTTTAAATTCAAAGAGAAACTTTAGATTGTTAATATGTCTACTCTTTTTTTTGTAGTTTGTAAAATACATAGATTTTGAACAAATTTTTTAACAAAAATTTAAAATCTGCTTTTCCTTGGACATAGACAATAGCTGTTGTGTATGAATAATCTCCTCCTGTGTGGTTAATTGCTTCTGAAAACCCACAGGAGGTCAGCTGTGGGTCGGTTCGGACTTGACGGTAAACCACCACCACAACAACAGTATAGTCAATACAGACGGGCCTCAAAATGCCACTTGTCTCTTAAAAAATGCAAACTAATTTATTATTTGCCCATTTTCAATTAAATACAGCACCATTTGTACCTTGGTCTTACCTTTTCAATCCCTATTATTTAGACACTGGTTTTGCTTCTTTCTACTTCATCAAGCTATAAATCTTCTTCTATTGAATTGGGACTTGTTTTGCTGTTAGTGGCTACTGAAATACTCATTAGGTTTGGTTCAGGATAAACGGGGACAATGTACTTCAACTTTTAGAGGGTTTCATGTTGTCTGCTTGGCTTGGACCTAAGATCAAATTTAAAAAAACCTCTCTCTCTAATAATATACAAAGCAGAATAATTGGGAGGAGGAGGAAAAAGAAGGGAGTGGGAGTTGGGAGAGCCAGATTCCTACACAGCCACCTCACAAGCCAAAATTAGCAGCCTTTCAGCTGCTAATCAGTAGGGCCCCCAGTTATGTGGAGACTGGTTAAGAGTTTGCCTGTCAGGTGCAGAGTCTGTGGGGGGCTGTGTCTCTGTGGCATTCTTTGCTACCTAAGGTAAGTACAGTACCTGACAGGACTCAGGAAGATGCTGATAGTTCGTACCTCATCAGGAGAGAAAGGATTAGATTGTGGCTGAGTTCCACCCAAGAGGTTTTCAGAAAAAGTGTCAATGAAATAAACGAAATCTAGTCTAACGTCTATGTTACCTTGATGTTTAATTTCTCTGAACCTCAGTTTTTATTATCTTTAAAATGAAGTTACCAATACTTTGTCAGAACTTAATTTGAAGATAAAATTTTGTACAGAAATGCATTTAGAAAGCTCTAAAGTATCCCACACTATAAAAAATGACTAGAAATTACTACTTCTCATATATGCCTAGATACAACACTTAATGTTCACTAGATATTGTCAATTTTTTTCATTGACATTCTTCTAAGCTAATAAGATGAGAAGCCAACACTAAACACAACTAGGGATGGTTGGTTCCAAAGCCAAGACGTTCTCCCAGCTGGTGGAAGCCTGTGCAGAGTGGAGAGAAGGGGAGGGGAGGGAGTATTCTGCAATACACATAGAATTTATCTACAGAGATCAAAATAGATTTCCGTTCTGAATCCGGGAAGAAGGTGACTTGTTATGGACCATCCGTCGACCATGATTTATAGCAACCCTATAAACAGTGGATCTGAATCCTGCCCTGCAATGTTCCATGCTCATCTTTGATGAGCCCATTGATATAGGCACTGTGTCACTCCATCTTGTTGAGGGTCTTCTGTTTCCCTGATTCTTCACTTTTCCAGTGATGTCCTTCTCTGAGGACTGGCCCCTTCTCTAACAACATGCCAAAATATATAAAAGGAAGCTGCACCATCCTGGCCTCTAAGAAGCACTATGTTTGCACTTTCTCCAAAGCAGGTTGGTTTGTACCTTTAGCAGTCTGTGGGATATTCAGTACTCTTCTCTAACACCATAATTCAAAGATACCAATTATCCTACAACCTTTATTCAACAATGTGACTTAGAAACCTTTAATTTTTCTGAATAAATTCTTTTTTTCATTTTACTATTTTTGTGTGAGTGTACCGTCAAATCAGATCTGACTGGTACAGGAGGAGATTGTCCCTCCTTCCCCGGCAGAACATCTGGTAGATTTGAACCGTGCGCCTCTGGGATTGTAGTTGCAGCTCCTTACCACTAGGCCACCAGAGCTCCCCTTGAATAAATTCTTAAGCAAAGCAATACACTATGTTCTTGTCAAGAACTGGGAATTTGTATACTACACTGTCTGATTTGAATGTCCAAATTTTATTGGGCTGTGTGAGATTAACTTGTGAAGCCTAGAATAACCCAGAGTCAGACTAAGTAAAAATACATGACCTCATTTCAATAAAGGGAGCTCTGGTGGGCTAGTGGGAAGGAGCTGTGCTGCCAACCCAAAGACACAAGATTCAAATCCAGCCACTGATCTGTGGGAGAAAGATTAGTAGTCTTTCTCTATGTGACTTACTGTCTCTGAAAACCCACTGGAGAATCAGCTATAAATTGGTTCTGACTTGATGGTATGTAACAACATCAACACCACCAATAAAGGAGTCTGTGGATGGCTCAAACAGTTAAGCGTTGGGCTCCTATCCAAAAGGTTGACAATTCAGACTCACTTAGAGATTTTTCAAATACAAGGCCTGGTGATCTAAAAGGTGAAGGCCTTGACTTCCTTGTAAGACAGTTAGTTCTGTGCACACATGAGATTACTATGTATTGGAATAAATTTAAAAGCAACTAGGTTAGTACCAGTGAGGGTACTTAAATAATTTAATTCTCAATTTGATAAAAATTAAAGGTCTATGTATTTCAGAACTTGTAAATAAGCTGTAGCCATTAGCAAAGGCCTTAAGGTTTATGGATATAGCCCTTGATGAAATTGGAATAAATCTGCATGAATAAATGTGAAGACTCTGTATTTAAACATGTTATTCCCCCCTCCCTTAAAAAAATGCCAGTCAAAATCCCAATACAAGTGCCTCAAAATTGCAAAATATTCTAATTTTTATCTGGAAGAACAATTTTTTTAAAATAAAAGAGAATATTTGAAATACTAGATGTGAAAATAATAGATTTGAACAATAGAACTATTTAGATCAATCAAAGGAACAATGTATCTAGGAAAAGACTTAAGAATATAGTTATATCAACAAACAAATGGATAGAGAAGCTGTGGTATATTCACAGAATGGAATACTACTCTGCATTGAAAAAACAAGGAATTCATGAAATATTATTTAAAATGGCTGAGTGGGCCACCTTCTTAATGAATGATATATACCAATGATGATATATACATTTGTCTTAATAAAGCAAAAAACTAAAAAACATTTTTTTAATAAAAACTGTGAATACCTAAAAAAATACAGTTATGTGATAAAGATAGGATTTTCAGTCAGTGCTGAAAATATGGTAACTGGTATTAAGGCAACTAAAAGATGGTGGTACTAAAAGTCATACTGAAATATGAGTTCTAAAACTAACTCTTGGAGAAAGGAAGGGCATAAGATGAAAGAAAAGAGGATGTTGGAAAAGAAGCAAAGGAAAGATGGAATGAAGGAAAAGAATGAACAAAGGAATTAATCTATGAACTTTGATAAATGTCAATAGTTATAGAAAGGCTTCAGGCCTTTAGTTCATAGGGTTGTTATGAGTTGTGCTCAACTCTAAGGCAATCAACAACAACAACAACAACGAGAGAAAATAAACCAACTAACATTAAATTGATTTCTACTCACAATAAGTCTCCATCAGGTTTTTCAAGGATATAAAGGCACAAGATTCGAACCCACCAGCTGCTCTGCGGGAGAAAGATGAGCAATTTCCTCCCATATGATTGACTGCCCCTCAGACCCCCCTGCAGGGTCAGTGATGGGTCAGCTTCTACTAGAAGGCACACAACAACATTAAACCTTTAGGGGAAGAGAGTGCCCATCTTTCTTCTGAGAAGCATCTGGTGGATTAAAACTAATGAACTTTTGGTTAGCAGGCCAAGATAGAACGCGCTTCACCTCCAGAGTTACTAGGAGAAATATGTCACTTTGTTGTGATGTGCTGTCATGTTGGAATTGACTCATAGATGACCTTCCAGTGGGTTTTCAGAGGCTGTAAATGTCAAAGAAAGAGATTGCCCATCTTTCCCCCACAGAGTGACTGATGGATTCAAACCACTTGCCTTTACACAACTTAACACTAAGCCACTAGAGCTACCTAAAAGAAATATGAGTAAATATTTTAACAACTTTTTTCCAGGTGTAACTAATACATAGAACTCACTTGCCTTCAAAAAGGTAGAACACAGTAGTGGAATTGTTGGGTTAAATGGTATTTCTCTTTCCAACTTTTTTTTAAATTTTAAAACCACATTTAATCATATTTAACTAATATGCAAGAGGAGCGAACAGGGGGGCTGGGGCTGGGGTGGGCGGGGAGAAAAGCGCAACAATGAATGAATGGAATTCCAAAATTTCTGTAGATGTTCATTGAAATGGGGGGGGTAATAAATAATTAATTTTAAAAAGTCCTATTTCCAACTTTTTGAGAAAGCATGATACTGCCTTCCAGAGTGGTTGCAGTGCTTCACATTCCCACCAACAGTGAATAAGGAATTCAATTTCTTCATAACGTCACCAGTGTTTATTATTTATTGCTCTTTTGAACTTTGTTATTGTTATTGGGGTAAGATGATAACCCATAGTTGTTTTTATTTGCATCTCACTTAGAGCTAGGGATTTTGAATATTTCTTTATGTGTTTGTTTGCCACCTATGTCTTGTTCGGTGAAGTGTCTCTTCATATCCTGTGTCCATTTTGCGATTGGGTTGTTTACCTTTATGCAATTCCACTACTGGGAATGTACCTTAAAGAAACCAAAATTGCCACCCAAACAGATATATGCACACCTATGTTTATTGCTGCATTGTTCATGATAGCAAAGAGATGGAAAAACCCAAATGCCCATGAACAAATTAATGGATAGAGAAGCTATAGTATATTCACACATCACTACTACACATCACTGAAAAACAAGGAACTCAAAATACAAAATGGGTGACCCTGCAGGACATTATGCAGAGTGAAATATCTCAGTCACAAAAGGACAAATACTGCATAATGCCACTGTTATAAAACAGGACTGGCATGGGGGTTGGGGGCAAACTAAAAAAAAAGAGGATAAATAATGTACATGACATTGAAACAGATGGGAGAAGAACTGTTTAAAAAATATATAATTAGGTATTATTTGCATGACAAAGTTCCAGAATAAGAGGTCCAAAGCAAAGAGGACCTGGGGGGCAGGAGGGAGGAAACTGTGCAACCATGAAAGGTTGTTTTGGTTTTTTTGTTTTGTTTTGTTTTGTTTTTTAAGAGAAGAGCGAACTGAGTGGAGGGTAGGGAGGAAATGTGCAACAGTGCATGAATGGAAATTCAAATTTTCTGTAAACTTTTGTTAAAATCTCAATTAAAAAAAAAAAGAGGTAGAACATTTAAGAGAGTTGAAGGGAGCTCTGGTGGCCCAGTGGCAAGAAGCTGCACTGCAACTCTGAAAGCATGCAGTTTGAATCCATCAGAAGCTCTGCTGGAGAAGGAGGGGCAATTTCCTTCTGTACCAGTTGCATCTGATTTGATGGTACACAACAAGAAAATAAAAGGGGGGGGGAAGAAAGAAGAAAAAAGAGTTGAGTTACATAAAAATATTAATGATTATTTAAATTATTTTCAGCTTAAAGTAAAATAAATGCAAGCAAAGCAAAACAATTAAGTATTTGTGGCCCCCCCAGCAGCCCATCACAGAGGTCAATGTTAAAAAGAGTGATGATGACAAATGTAAACAAGAGATTAGGAAGACAGGTGCAGTGTTGGAAAGATAAATTAGTACACACTTTTGTTATTGTCATTTGCCATAGAGTTGACTAGCATTCATAGTGACTCTATGAACAACAGATCTGAACCCTGTCCTATATATTTCTATGTTTATATAAACTCTGATGATTTAGTAATAAGGAGTAGTACTACTAACCCCAAGGCACAAAGTTTGAAGTCACCAGTTCCTCTATGAGAGAA
>NW_006399784.1:18826927-18835879 GCF_000299155.1 Elephantulus edwardii
TTTGAGATGGCTAGGTTGGCACAGGATACAGCTTTTAGAGCTCTTGTACATAGGGCCGCTATGAGTCGCAAGCGACTTGATGGTACATAACAATAACAACTATATGTTGCATACATATAGTGGTTGTTGGTTGTTATGTGTCGTTGAGTTGCCTGCGATCCATAGTGATCCTATGTACAGCAGCTCTGAACCCTGCCCTGTCCTGAGCCAGTATCACGAATTCCGACACACCAAACCCCATTGTCACAGTCACTGTATCAATCTATCTCATCCAGTGTCTTCTTCTCCTGCACTGTACCTCCACCTTTCCAAGCATGATGTTCTTCTCCAAGGACCAATCTCTCCTGGCCATGTGCCTAAAATATGTGAGACATAGCTTCAAAATCCTAGCCTCCAAGGAGAAACTTGGCTTCACTCTTTCTGAGACAGAATTATTTGTTCTCTTGGCAGTCCGTGGTATGTTCAAGACTCTTCTCTAGCACCACCATTCAGAGGTATCGAGTCTTCTTCCATCATTCTTAGTCATTATCCAGCTCTCTTGATGCATAGCAAGTAATTGTGAAAACCATGGCCTGGATTAGGTGCACCTTAGTTTTTAGACTGATATCATTGCTTTTCAGCACTCCGGAGAGGTCCCTGACAGCAGATTTTCCCAATGAAATTTGTCTTTTGATTTCCTGACTGCTGGTGTTAAAAGTGTTGCTTATGGAGTTGAGCAAGCTGTAGTTGTTAACAACCTCAATCTCTTCTCCATCCATCATGGTGCTGTCAATTGGCCCAGTGATGACAATTTTTGTCTTCTTGATATCACGCTTCAATACATATTGAAGACTACAGTCTTTGACTTTCTGCAGCAAGTGCTTCAGGCCCTCCTCGGTTTCAGCAAGCAAAATTGTGTCATCTGCATAATGTAGGTTATTGATGAATCTTCCTCCAACCTCAATGCTACATTCCTCCTCATAAATCCCTGCTTCTTGAATTATTTTAAATTGAAAAGATATGGAGATAGAATATATCCCTGATGTACTTCTTTCTTGATTTTCAACTATGCAGAGTTTCCCTGCTCTGTTCTGAGGACTGCTTACAGGTCTAAGTATAGGTTTCTCATAAACCCAATCAAGTATTCTGGGATTCCCATTTTCTTCAAGTTGTTGTTGTTGATTGCCTTCGAGACAAGCATGACTCATAGCGACCCTATGAACAAGAAGCCTAAAGCTTCTCTACAACTATCGACATTTATCAAAGTTCATAGAGTTTCCAGAGGCATGCTGCTTAGGAAGTGGATGTCACTCCTGCTTCCAAATTTTCTTCAAGATTGGCCACAATTTGTTGTAATCAACACAGTCAAATGCCTTTGCTTAGTCAATGAAACACAGACATTCCTCTGGTACTCTTTGCTTTCTGCCAAGATCCATCTGACATCAGCAATAATGTCTGTAGTACCACAACCTCTTCTAAACCAAGTTTGTATTTCTGGTAATTCTCTATTAATCTACTGTTAAAGTAATTTCTGGATACTGTTCAGCAGGATTGTGCTAGTGTGTGATATTGTTTGATAATTTCCACACTATTATTACACACTGTACTATATATAGTACTCCCTTGTGGTGTTACATACTAGAGTATGTGCATGTGTTATCTTTTTCACATCTAGGAAATTCTGAAACACAAATGCTTCCAGCATTTTAGATAAGGGACTACCAACTTCAACAAATCTTTACTGTCTTTGTCTTGTGAGAATGACATTATAAAATGTATGCATCACTTCTTGTCCCCTCCCTGGCTTTTTTGGAGGCTGCTCTTGGTCAGTCCATCCTTCTCCCTCAGAACAATGCAATTCCAAATGCACATGGTTCGAATCCACTAGCTGCTTTGTGGATAAAAATGTGGGCAATCTCTTCCCATGTGATTGACTGCCTCTGAAAATTTTGAGGAGGGTCAGCTATCCGTCAGTTTTGACTCAGTCACACAAACCAAACATATATATTTAAAATAATATCTGACACATTTTACTAAAGAACAATATTGCATGATTTTTTTTAAAACACATCAGTATGTCCTGGCATGCTTCTAATGATAATCAGAATCACTTGAATCAATGATGGCCAGGGTGCATACTCTGTAATATTTTCCACATACTGTGCCACCTACAATTCATTGTTATTGCCACTGTAATGATGGACACCAGTTTCGGCCACCATGGCACAGTGATCTATCTCAGCTTTTTCAAGTCCAGGTAGTTGTTGTGAAAGTGATCACTTTTGCCTTGACCCTGCCGGGTCATCTTCAGAGCCTGCACATATCCCAGCGTGTATTTCCCACTTTTCATACTGAATTAGAACCTAGAGTTGGTTGGCTCCAGTAACTTTTTAATTTGTAACACCATCCTCCTGCCTTAGGTATAGGATAGCCACTGACCAAGAGCAGCCTCCGAAAAAGCCAGGGAGGGGACAAGATGTGACACATACATTTTATAATGTCATTCTCACAAGACAAAGACAGTAAAGATTTGTTGAAGTTGGTAGTCCCTTATCTAAAATGCTGGAAGTATTTGTGTTTCAGAATTTCCTAGATGTGAAAAAGATAACACATGCACATACTCTAGTATGTAACATCACGAGGGAGTACTATAGTACAGTGTTCCATAATAAAAATTTTACAATGAAATGTAACTATTTGCATCAAATTAGGTACATAAGGACTATAAATAGTTTGATAAGCTTTGCTGAACAGCCGTATAATGCTGGGTTAGCTTTGACCTACAAATGTTTTAGAAAAATGTTTACGTTTTTAAATTTCAAAATAAATATTATGACAGATAAAATATCATGGACTGATCATGCTTATAAAAGAGTAAAAACTGTTGAGTGTTTTTTACTTCAGAAGCTGTTAAATATATGTTTTTATTAAACATCAAATTTATTTTTTAAAAATTGAAACTCTTATGTGTGTGTCTTTGTAATGTGCTTAATTGAATTAAAGGGAATATTATCTAAATTTGACTTGCAGGTTCTGGGCTGAAAATTTTCTACTTTCCTGGAGTCTCCTTGTTGCACATCTAGGTTTAGAAAGCACCTTGTCAAGTAAAACAGGAATTGTGGCATAGCATTGATTTGGTGAAAACTAGACTTGCTGGTTTAACCACGCCTTACAACTTCATACTTAATGTGTTCTCTCTCTCTCCCTGCTATCAAGTTCGCACTTACTCACAGTTACCCTCCAGTGGGTTTTCAGAAGCTGTAATTTGTACAAGAAGACATTACCCATCTTTCTCCCACAGAACAGCTGGAATTGAACTGTTTGAATTGAACTGGGTTGGCAGTGTAATTCCTTACCACCAGGCTACCGGAGCTCTTTTATGCCTTAGACCAATTTAATCCAAGAGTCACCTTCCTTAATCCAAGAACTCTTAGCCCATGCGTCAGGAGAAAGTTAAAAATAAAGATGATAGAAGTTCTTCCTCACTACACTTACACTTGGTTGTAAATTCCCAATAGGATCAGCATATACTTTTCTCTTTTAACGTGAAACTATTGTATTAGCACTATATATTTCAAGGGATTAAAATGTAGCAAGTTATTAATATGATGAAATATTCCCAAAACTAACTGAAAAATTACAGAATCACAAGATTGTTTAAAGAATAAAAATCAGACTTTTGTTTTGCTTTCTCCTAACTTGCTCTCTGACTGGTACCACACCTTATTTTCTACATTTCAAAATAGGTAACACATAAAGATAACAACTGTTCCCATGTTACTACCTGCTTTGGTGAGGAAACACCCTGAGATGGTCCAGAATTGCATCTCTCAGCTCTTTACTTTGCAGAGATTTTAGCCCTCCCTCTACACTTTAAAGGGAATACCTAAAAAAATTCCATCCTGTTTGTGTAATAATTAGTTTTCAAATATGTAAGAAAATTTTAAAAATGCTGTGTTGTTGTTATGTGCCATTGAGTCGCCTGTGACTCATAGCAACCCTACGTACAAAGCCTGCCCTGTTCTGAACCAGTCTCACTGACTCCAACACACCTAATGCCATTGCCCCAGTTACCATGACAATCCATCTCATCTGGGGTCTTCCTCTTCTGTGCTGTCCATCCATCCTTCCAAGCATAATGTCCTTCTCCTAGGACTGGTCCCTCTTGGCCATGTGCTGAATGTTTGTGAGATGGAGCTTCAAAATCTTTGCCTCCAAAGAGAAAATTGGTTTTACCCTCTCAGACTTATTTTTGCTGGCGGTTTATAGGTTGTTCAATACTCTTTTCCAGCGCCACACTTCAAATGTATCAACTCTTCTTCTGTCATCCTTAGTCATTGTCCAGCTCTCTGATACATAACATGTAATTGCAAAGACCATGACCTGGATCAGGTGCACCTTAGCCTCTAGACAGATATTGTTGCTCCTCAACACTCTGTAGAGGTCCCCGGCAGCAGACTTCCCCAGTGACATTTGCCTTTTAATTTCCTAACTGCTGGTGCTAAGTGTTGATTGTGGAACTGAGCAAGTTGTAATTGTTAACAACCTCAATTTTTTCTCCATCTGTCATAGGCTGTTAGGTTAGTTGGTCCAGTAAAGAGAATCTTTGTCTTCTTGATGTTAAGCTTCAATCCATACAGAAGGCTACAGCCTTTGACCTTCTACAGCAAATAGTTCGGGTCTTCCTGAGTTTTGGCAAGCAAGTTTGTGTCAACTGCGTAACACAGATTGTTTGTGAGTTTTCCTTCAATCCTGATGCCATAATAGCATGGGCAATAAAAAGACTCAGACCTATGCACTGCAGCCACATTAATTGCATATAATCACTATTAAGTTGTACAATACAAATTAATTATTAGCTCAGTAGGTACAAGTTATGAACAATAGCTGTTATGTTTGAGGCCCCTATTACAGTCCATCTCTTGAGTGTCTTCCTCTTTTCTGATGATCGGTTACTTTTCTAAGCAAGATGTCTTTTTTCCAGGGAATGGTTCTTCCTGAAAACACTATCATAGTACATGGGACTAAGTCTTGTCATTCTAACTTCTACAGAATAGTCTGGCTGTACTTCTTCCAAAAGATATTTTTGTTCCTGGTTTTCTGTGGTACATTCAATATTCTTCATCAACGCAATAATCAAAGTTCTTCAGTCTTCTTTATTCATTGTCTACCTTTCCCATTCATATGAGACAACTGAAAACAGCATGGAGTGGATCAGGCACCCCCCCTCCCCACCTTAGTCTTCAAAGTCTGCTATTAATACTTTCATTTTTGTGATTTGAATGAAAATTTCTAAACATGTTATTTCACTTAACCATTCATATACATGTTGTTTTATAAGTTTATTTATAATACTCACACAGTGATCTCACTTTTCCCACTCCCTCCTTGTCTACCTAATTTCCATGAACCCTTTTATCCTACTCCTTCCTGCCTCAGGGTTTTATCCTTGAGCAAATACTGGCCTTTTGGTCCTAAATGTCTTGAGTCTTATTCTAAGTAAATGCCTCTCTGGTGTTATTAGTCAACTCACAGATTTTTTTATTGTTTAGCTGTGTGATGAGCCACATGGGTGAATTTCCAAGGGTAAAAAGTGACTAGGAGTCATTGCACCAGTCTCTATCAGAACGATAAGCCTATTCTTGGTCATGAGTTTTGGTTTTGTTCCACTTCTGTTACCATTCTATCTAGAATATTCTACTGTGATCCTTTGCCCCTCCCTGCAATGATATTTCTTTATTCTGGTTTTAGGTTTAATTTGTTTTTAACAATATTTTTAATTAATATCTTTACCTTTCACATGCATTGTGCTTCATGCATGTACATTGTGTTCCAAGCAGGCTTTCACTTTACTATGATCACTCCTTTTACAGTGGTCAATTTGGAAGCTGGGTACCATCTAGTTCTTCTGGTCTCAGGGTCTTAGAAGTTGAGATTTCTTTGGACCAATTATTTCACTACATGTTTGCTTTTCTTCCTTTCTCTTTGTTCTGAATGGGGAAGACTAACAGTTGTACCTTAGATGGCTACTCATAAGCTTTGTAGACTTCAGTTGTTACTCACCAAAGTAGGATGTAGAACTTTGTCTTTGTGCTATTTTATACCAATTGGTCTTGGTGCTCTACAAGACTATGGTCCCAAGTTTTCAAAATCAGTGACCCGCATGATGTTTGGTTATGATTAAGAAGCCTACATAGGCGAGCTCTGGTAGCCTAGTGGCAAGAAACTGCACTGCAATCCCAGAGATGTGAGGTTCGAATCCACCAGATGCTCTGCTGAAGAAGGAGGGACAATCTCCTCCTGTACCAGTCAGATCTCATTTGACAGTGCACACATTAAAAAAAAAGTGATAATTTTTTTTAAAAGCCTACATAACATTGCCTCCTGTTGCCTCTGTTATGTACATGGATACATTAACAGCACAATTCTGGTGGCCTAGCGGTTAAGGAGCTGAACTGTCAACCCAAAGACACGTGGTTTGAGTAGGCAAGCTGTTCCGTGGGAGAAAGGGAGTCAGTCAACTCTTGTGTAATTAGCTGCCTCTAAAAACCAATGCTATGGGTCAGTTCTGACTTGACAGTACACCACTACCACTACTGCCACTAATGTTGTTGTTATGTGCTGTCAAGTCACCTGCAACTCATAGCAACCCTATGTACAACAGTCTTAAACCCTGCTCTATCCTGAGCCAATGTCATTGTCTCTGACACACCTACCCTCATTTCCCCAGTCACGGAATCAATCCATCTCATCAAGGGTCTACCTCTTCTGCACTGTCCCTCCACCCTTCCAAGCATGATGTCTCTCTCCAAGGACTGGTCCCTCCCTGCAACATGCCCAAAGTATGTCAGACAAAGCTTCAGAATCCTTGTCTCTAAGGAGCCTAGTCTCACCTTCTCTAGGATGAACCTGTTTGTTGTCCTAGCATTCCACGGTATATTCAATATTTTTCTCCAGCACCAGAGCTGAAATGCATCTATTCTCTTTCTATCATCCCTAGTCATTGTCCAGCTCTCTGATGCATAGCTAGTAATTGCAAAGACTATGGCCTGGATCAGGTGCACCTTAGTCTCTAGACTGACATAGTTGCTTTTCAGTACTTTGGAGAGGTCTCTGACAACTGACTTTCCCAATGTACTAATATGAATGCAAAACTATTATCTGCCAAACCTATGTATGATCATGTGTTTCCATTTCACCTATCTGTATTTATTCTTCTGACCTGTTTGCCTATATATCTGCTATAAACGGACTATCTTCATATTGCATTAATTCTCAAACTAATTTATCTCACCCATGCTTTCAGTGCAGCCTGGATTTCTCTTCCTTCATGGCTGTTTGTTGTTGTTGGGTTTTTTTTGTTTTGTTTTGTTTTTTTAATCCCATGGCTGTCTCCTGAAATGGTCGAATGTCAGTGAATTCATTTTTTAAAAAAATTAATAAAAGTTTACAGAGACTTTGGATTTCCATTCATTCATTTTTACACACTTTTCTCCCTGCCCACCCCACCCCCCAGTTCTCTTTTCTCTTTTAAAAGAAAAAAAATTCTTTCATTGTTATACAATCCCCCTGCTTCTCCCCCTAGTCCACTCCACTATGTAGTGGATTCTTGTCATGACAATAATACCTAATCCTATATTCCTCCTAAACAGTTCTCTCCCTCATCTGTTTCAATGCAGCATCCATTATTTATCCCATCTTTGTTTCCCCCCAACCCTGAGGTCAGTCCTGCTTTACAACAGTGGCATTATGCAGTATTTGTCCTTTTGTGACTGAGATGTGTCACTCAGCATAATGTCCTCCAAGGTCACCTATTTTGTATAATATTTCATGAGTTCATTGATTTTCAATGCAGCATAGTATTCCATTGTTTGAATATATCACAGCTTCTCTATCCATTCGTTTGTTGATGGTCACTTGGGATGTTTCCAACTCTTTGATATTGTGAACAAAGCTACAATAAACATGGGTGTACATTTATCTGCTTGGGTGGCAGTTACGGTTTCTTTAGGGTATATTCCCAGTAGGGGAATTGATGGGTCAAATGGTATTTCTATTTTCAACGTTTTGAGAAAGTGCCATACCCAAGTTAATTAACAACCCAAAATTTGGAACAAAAGTAGCATCTTCCCTAGTCCTACCTAAAACTCCTATAAAAAGAAACTGCCCTTAACTGCTGGCAGCCATTTTGTCCTTCTCCATACGTGGTCACTTGGTGACCTTCTGTTGGGACCAGCTTTTTTCTTTCTCTCTCTTGCCCTCAACTCTTTTTTTCCCTATTTAACAGTGATTCTGTGCATTCTGTCCATCTTGTTTTGATGCTTCATGAATTATTCAATACTTTGTCCATAGAATCATTCAGTATTGCAGCTAGAGGCTTGATTTGTTGTTGTTGTTGTTCAGTTTTTCAGCTTTGGAGATGCTGATCTTCACTTTCAGTTTTCAAAGTATTTGCAAATTTCTTTATGATATTTTGTCTTCTTAAACTGGCCTTTAAAGTAACACCCTTGACTTTTCACATTCTAAAGAGGTCTTTTGCAGCACCTTTGCCCAATGCAACACATCCTTTGATTTCTTGACAGCTGCTTCCATGGGCATTGATTGAGGATCCAAGTAAAATTAAATCCTTTATAACTTTAATTTTTCATGTTTCTCATGATATTATTATTGACCTAATGATGAAAATATTCATTTTCATTTGTTGAGACATTATCCATATGGAAAGCTAGGCTTTTAAAAATCTTTATCAGTCAGTGTTCCCAAAACCCCTCTGGAGAGTCTGGTATGCGTTCCAACCCAACATCAATGAGTGAGGCAATGTTCTCTCCTCATTACATCCATGTTATGTAGTGTTTCAGGAATTATTTTTTTTTAGCGTTGCGTAGTATTCCATTGTGTGAATGTAATTTAATCAATAGTTGTTATTTTGTTGTTAAGTGCTATTGAGTTGAGTATGACTCATAGTGACCTTAT
>NW_006399784.1:18837594-18860084 GCF_000299155.1 Elephantulus edwardii
TCATCTATGTTATCTTCTCCTGGTTGTAGCTTTTCCAGGATACTGGGAAGACTGTTTATGTTGTGGATTAGGACTTCTAGTGTTGTTCCTAGTACATTCTTCTCTCATTCTTATTTATTATTCAGCTCCTAAGATACATAACAAATGATTGAGAATACCCGGGCCTGAATCAGGCACACCTTGTTGTGTTGTTATGTGACATCAAGTCGTTTGCAATTCATAGTGACCCTATGTACAAGAGCCCTAAACTTTGTTCTATCCTGTGCCAACCTTATTATGTCTGAAACACCTACTCTATTACCCCAGTCACTGAATCAATTAATCTCATTGAGGGTCTTCCTTTCCTGCGCTGTCCCACCATTCTCCCAAGCATGATGTCTCTCTCCAAGGACTGGTCCCTTCTTTTAACATGGCAAAGTATGTAAGATGAAGCTTCAGAATCCTAGGCAAGGAGCAGCCTGCTTTCACCTTTTCCAAGATGAACCTGTTTGTTCTAGCAGTCCGTGGTATATTCAACACCCTTCTCCAGTACCACAACTCAAAGGCATCAATTCTCTTTCTATCATCCCTAGTCACTGTCCAGCTCTCTGATGCATAGCACACAATTGCAAAGGCTATTGTCTAGAGTAGGTGCACCTTAGTCTCCAGACTGATGCTTTTCAGTACTCTGGAGAGTTCCCCGACAGCTGACCTTCCAAATGCAATTTATCTCTGGATTTCTTGGCTGCTGGTACCAAGAATGTTGATTGTGGAGCCAAGTAAACTAAAACTCTTATCAATCTCAATCTTTTCACCATACATAATGATGCTGCCAATTGGCCTAGTGGTGAGAATCTTTATTTTCTTGATGTTGAGCTTCAGTTAATATTGAAGGGTGCACTCCTTGATCTTCTGCAGTGAGTGCTTCAGGTCCTCCTCGGTTTCAGCAAGCAAGGTCATATCATTTGCATAATGCAGGTTGTTGATGAATCTTCCACCAATCCTGATGCCACATTCCTCCTCATACAGCCCAGTCTCCTGAATGATCTGTTCTGCAAATAGATTGAAAAGGTATGGAGACAGAATATATCCCTGGCATATGCCCTTCCCAATTTTGAACCGTGCAGTGTCTCCTTGCTCTGTTCTTATGACTACCTCCTGGTCCAAGTACAGGTTTCCTATAAGCACAATCAAATGTTCTGGGATTCCCATTCTTCTCAGAGTCAGGCACAGTTTGTGATCCATACAGTAAAATGCCTTTGCACACTAAGTGACATTCCTCTGGTACTCTCTGCTTTCAGCCAAGATCCGACTATCATTAGCTATAATATCCCTATTACCACGGACTCTTCTAAACCCATACTACACATCTGGCAACTCTTTGCTGATGTGCTACAAATAATGGGTGACTGGAATGCAAAAGCTGGGAATAGGGAAGAAGGAACAGAAGTTGGAAAACATAGACTTGGTGACAGAAATGAGGCGGGAGATAAAATGATAGAATTCTGCACATTCAATGATTTATTTATTGCAAATAACTTTTAGAAGAAACACAAACACAGGATAAACACATGGATTTCACCTGATGGTATGGATAGGAATCATAGACTACATCTGTGCAAAGAATCACTGGAGAATCTCACTATCAGCTTTGAAAACTAGGCCAGGTGATGATTGTGGAACAGACCACCAACTACTCGTACGCAAGTTCAAGCCGAAGCTGAGGAAAATTAAATCAAATCCACAGGAACCAAAATTTGACCTTAAGTCTATTCCATTCGAATTTAAAAACCATCTCAGAAACAGGTTTGAGGCCTTGAACATTAAATGAGTGAAGACCAAATGAGCTGTGAGAGAATATCAAGAATATCATCTATAAAGAATGTAAAAGGTCATTACAAATGCAGAATATTGTATTAGAATTCCAAGAAGCCAAAACTAAAGGAATAAATTAAGAAATTAAGAAGCTGAACAGAAGATTTCAAAGGGCAGCTAGGGAAGACAAAGCAAAAGTATTATAATGAAATGTGTAAAGAGCTGGAGTCAGAAAATCAAAAGGGTTGAAATCGCTCGGCATTTCTTAAGCTGAAGGAATTGAAAAACAAATTTATGCCACAAGTGGCAATACTTAAGGACGTTTTGAACAGAATATTAAGTTATCCAAGAAGCATTAAAAGAAGATGGAAAGAGTATAGAGTCACTGCACCAGAAAAATTGGCTGGCACAGAAGAATTTCATGAAACAATGTAAGAACAAGAGCATGTGATGATGAAGGAGGAAGTTCAAGTTGCTCTGAAAGAATTGGCAAAAAACAAAGTTCCAAGAATTGATGACATACCAATTAACATATTTCAGCAAACAGAGACTGCCCTGGGTGTGCTCACTAAGTTGTGCCAAGAAATCTGGAGACAAACACCTGGCCAACTTACTGGAAGAGAGACACACCTTAGTCTTCAAACCAGTATCATGCCTCTCAGAGGTCCCTGATGGCAAAATTTTCCAGACAAAGAGAGTTAATTTTTTTCTTTAGTGGCTAACCTTGAGGAAAATGGGAATCCCAGAACACTTGATTGTGCTTATATGAAACTTAAGTATAGGACCAGCAAGAAGTCCTCAGAACAGATCAAGGAAACACTGCATGATTCAAAATCAGAAAAGGAGTGTATCATGGATGCCTCCTGCCTCCATACCCTTTTAATCTGTATGCAGAACAGATCATTCGTGAAGCAGAGCTTTATGAGGAAGAGTGTGACATCAAGATTGGAGGAAGACTCATTAACAACCTATGATATGCAAATGACACAACCTCACTTGCTCAAACTGAAGAAGATCTGAAGCACTTGCTGCAAAAGGTCAAGGACTGTTGTCTTCAATATGGATTGAATCTCAACATCAAAAAGACAAAGATTCTCACCACTGGGCCAATTGACAGGACCATGATAGATGGAGAAGAGATTGAGGTTGTTAGCAATTACAGCTTTCTTGGATCCACAATCAACACTCTTAACACCAGCAGTCGGGAAATCAAAAGACAAATTGCACTGGGAACATCTGCCATCATGGACCTCTCCAGAGAGCTGAAGAGCAATGATGTCAGTTTAAATACAAAGGTGCGCCTAATCCAGGCCATGGTCTTCTCAATTACTTGTTATGCTTCAGAAAGTTGGACAATGACTAGGTATGATGAAAGAAGAATATATACCTTTGAACAGTGGTGTTAGCGAAGAGTCTTGAACATACCATGGACAGCCGAGAAAACAAATAGGTCTGTCTTGGAGAGGGTGAAACCAAGCTTCTCCTTGGAGGCTAGGATTTTGAAGCTCCATGTCCCATACTTTGGGCATGTGGCCAAGAGGGACTGGTCCTTGGAGAAGGACAACATGCTTGGAAGGGTAGAGGAATAGCAGAGGAGGGGAAGACTCCAGATGAGAAGGATTGATACAGTGACTGGGGCAATGGGGGTTGGTGAGAGTTATTGAGACTGACTCAGGATAGGGAAGGATTCAGAGCTGCTGTACACAGAATCGCTTTGGGTCACAGACGACTCAACAGCACATAACAATAACAACAACATACTTTTATTATTCTATTCCCCTATGTGGAAACCATGAAAGCATTCTGTTTTCTCTTACTGATTTAAAAGGGTTTTTTCCATGTACATTTCTTTTTCCATGTAATGTAAGACAGGATTCAGTATGACATTTTATATAAGGAAAAGAAACACAATGTGTTGACTAATATGCTGTTCTGAAATACCAGGTTCAAGTTTGCATACCTGCACCCAGAAGTAATGCTAGGAAACCATTTAAAGCTACAACATGTGAATAATTCCAAGAAGAAATGATGTTTTAAATTTAAATGACTCATGGCAAAATGGAATTGTTTTCTATCACTGAACAAAAATGGCAGCTTGTGAACATGAAAAAACTAGTATTTTAAAGAAGATATTTCTGCATTCCTTAATATCATTGTGTAGAATTTAAATCTACAAGGCTAATAACTTTCCCCCAAGACATATCTGTTTTTTTTTTGACAGTCCACAGGATGTTCAACACTCTTTTCCAGTACCACAACTCAAAGGCATTAGTTCTCCTTCTGTCATCCTTATTCTTTGTCCAGTTCTCTGATGCATAGCAAGTGATTGAGAAGACCATGGCTTGAATCAGGCATACCTTAGTCTTTATGCTGACATCATTACTTGTCAGCAGTTTGAAGAGGTCCCCTGACAATGGACTTGCCCAATGCAATGCATCTTCTGATTTCCTGATTGCTGGTGCCAAGGATGTTGATTGTTAATCCAAGATGAAATCACTGACAGCTTCAAAACTCTCTCCACTTATCATAATGTTGACTGTTGATCCATTGATGAGAACTTTAGGGTTTTTTTTTTTTATGTTGAGATGTAATCCATACCAAAGGCTTGATTTTCTTGATTTTCTGCAGCAAGCCTTTAATATCCTCCTCACTTTCAGCAGGCAGGGTTGTGTCATCTTCATAATGCATGCTGTTGAGTCTTCCTCTAATTCTGGTGCTACATTCTTTTAATAGAGCTCGGCTTCATAAATTATTTTCTCAGAACACAGAGTGAATAGATGTGGAGAAAGGATACATCATTCCGATGTTAAATCATACAGGATCTATGTTCTCTTGCTCTGTTCGGACAACAGCTTCTTGATCTTGGTGCAGATTTCTCCTGAGCACGATGGGATTAACATTTTTAAAAAGCTATTTCTACATTCCTTAAAATTATTGGGTAGAATTTACATCTATAAGGTTAATAACCTTTTCCCAAGACATAACTGTTTGTTCTCTTGGCAGTCCATGGGATATTCTCAATGTTTGCCATAATTCGTTATGATCCAGAGTCAAATGCCTTTGCATAGTCAATAAAACACAAATGGACATTTCAGACATCCATATGATATCAACAATGTTATCTCTGGCACCTTGGTGACTTCTAAACCCAACTGAAACTTCTGGCGGGTGCCTACCAGTGTACTGTTCTAGCCATTTTGGGGATGATTTTCAGAAACATTTTGCTTACATGTGGTATTAATGATGTTGTTTGCTAATTTCTACATCCTATTGGATCACCTTTTTTGGGAATGAGGACAAATATGAATCCCTTCTAGTCAGTCAGTCAGACAGCTGTCCTCCAATTTCCTAGCTTAAACTGGTGAGCACGTCCAGGGCTGCATCTGTTAGTTGAAATATGTCTATTTGTGTTCCATCGATTCCTTGGGGCTTATTTTTTGCCAGTGCCTTCAGTGCAGCTTGAACATCATCCTTCATTCCCATTGGCTCTTGTTCATGTCGAACTTCCTGAAGGTATCTAATCGAGGCTATTCCTTGAAAAGGGATATCGTCTTTGGAAAGATGGAGGGATGGTGAAGGAGAGGAAGACTCCCAATAAGACGAATTGACACAGTGACTGCAGAGTGTCAGAGGTGAGAATGGCCCAGGATAGAGCAGGATTCATTCAGAACGGCTGTTCATTTGGATTGCTAAGTATTATATTCAACTTGACAGCACACAACACTACCACACCACAATATCTGCATGTTGTTGTTGATGATGAAAGTTCAGCTTTAAGTCTTTTTTATCTTCCAACTTTGAACATTATCCTTAAGAGTCAATTATTCTGTGAGAGAAATGATGCCTAACCCTTGGTAGTCCACACTGATTTTACCTGTTTTATTTAGTTCCTCTGGGGATTTACACAAGTAGAGTTGATCCAAGCTCAGTGGTTCTAGAGATTGTAATAGAAGGAATAACTGTTTGTCCATCAAGGACCTCTTATTCTCTCTACTCAGCCCTGATTATTTGATGGTAAGAGTGAAAAAGCACCCCTGCATCATGAAATTCACAACCTAGCAGGGGAAGCAGTAATGACTCCAATAAATATATATATAAAACTGCAGTTGCTATCCACACTCTGAAGGAGTATTTATAAAATGTTTATATGAAATTGTGTAATAGGGAGAATTTGACCAAGCCTCAAAGTTAGGGAGAGAGTCATTGAAGAAATGTCATGAGCTAAGATCTGAGACTTAAATGCTGCACAGTTAACTATGCTAGCAATGCATGGAGAAGGAGAAGACCTGAGCAAAGACAGAGGTGAGAGGACCCTGGAGAATTAATATAGGTTAAGGGAAAGGTGTTTTAGAGGTAGAGGCTAAGCCTTATTGTTGTTGTTGTTATGTGCTGTCGAGTTGCTTGCGACTCATAGCGATTCTGTGTACAACAGCCCTAAACTCTGCTCTGTCTTGTGCCAATAGCACTGCCTCTGACACTCCCATCCTGATTAACCCAGTCACTGAATCAATCCACCTCATAGAGGGCCTTCCCCTCCTGCGCTGTCCCTCCACCCTCCCAAGCATGATGTCCTTCTCCAAGGACCAGTCTCTCCTCACAACATGTCCAAAGTATGTCAGACGAAACCTCAGAATCCTTGCCTCCAAAGGGCCACCCAGTTTAACTCTTTCCAGGACACATCTGTTTGTTTCCTAGCAGTCCTCAATACTCCTCTCCAGCACCACAGCTCAAAGGCATCAATTCTCCTTCTATCCTCCCTGGTCATTGTGCAACTCTCTGATGCATAACAAGTGATTGCAAAGACCATGGCTCATAGGGACTGGTTAATAATAAGTTATTGTTGTTGTTAGGTGCCATTAAGTTGAAACAGACTAATAGCTGAACCTCTAGCAGATTTTTCAGAGGCTATAAATCACAAGCGAAAGGATTGCCCACCTTTCTCTCAAGGAGCAGCTGGTGGATTCAAACCATCTACCTTAGGGTGGGCAGTGCAACTCCTTAGCCAGTTGGCCACAAGAGCTCTCATAATTAGGCTGTTCTGGTTGTCAGGTGTTGTGTAGTCAAATACAACTCAGAACGACTTTGTAAACTACCAATCTGACTTTGTCATATCTTGTGCCATCTTCATAATTTGACATATTTGAACCCATTGCTACAGTCATTGTATTAATCCATGTTGTTGAGGATTTTTCCTCAACATTTCCTCCATTTTTCCAAGTATGGTGTCTCTTTCCAATGTAGCCTCAGTGAATTGTAGAGCCCAAAAACCTAGATAGGAGAAGGAGAACTGAAGAGAAGGGGAATATTATTGATGCCAGAAATGATGGAGTGGTACCGTAGTTTGGACATTATGAATGTTCTTAACTTTCACCTCATAGGAACTGGTCACAGTAATAATTTTAAAATAAATAATTTGTGTGCCTCTAATGCGATTTACAGCCTCCAAAAAATCACTGGAGAGTAAATTATGAGTTGATTCTGACTCAAAGGGACTGAGCTTTTGTAGAGTGAATACTTCTAGTTAGAAGATATTTTAATTCTTTTGTTTCACACACAAGCTCAGACAACACTTTCCACCTTCATTAGTGTGTGTGATAGACACAACTACATTGACCAGTTGAAAACTTCTTTTGAGGCTAATGAACCACCTAGAGGATGGTTTCTCTATATGAGAATCAGTTACTTTCTTCTAATGGGTTTTGTGAGGTCTAAGGGAGATGATTGCTGTTATGTGCCATCGAATTGCCAGCAACACATAGCGAGCCTATGTACAACAGCCCTAAACCCTATTTCGTCCTGTGTCAATCTCCCTGTCTCCGACCCAGCTACCCCAGTCACTGAGTCAATCCATTTCATCGAGGGTCTTCCTCTCCTGTGCTGTTCCTCTCCATCCTCTCAAGCATGATGTCCCTCTCCAAGGACTAGTCCCTTCTTGTAACATGACCAAAGTATGTTAGACAAAGCTTCCAAATCCTTGCCTCCAAGGAGCAGCCTGGTTTAACCCTCTCTAGGATGAATCTGTTCATTTTCTTGGCAGTCCATTGTATATTCAATACTCTTCTCCAACACCGCCAGCTCAAAGGCATCAAGCAAACTAAAAAGCAAACACATTTTAATGACCTAACAGCCCCACTCTTTGAGTACTCCAGATGCTCAGAGCTCTCAAGAACAGGTCTAGAAATCCTTTTCAAGTTTTCATAGACCTCTGAGATAACTATTTAAATTTAGTCTGTGTGAGGTTTTTTATTCCTTTTAATTTTGAGATTGATAAAGAGAAATATTATTGTTAATGTTATTTAGCTTGTTTACTTTTAATTACATTTTTTAAATGTGTGAAAAAATGAGCCACATAGAGTTATTATGAAAGTGTTTCCATTTCTCTTATGGAATTAGGGGTTAAAGGATGGAACGCTGGTGATATTATAGTAGGGGACTCTGGTGGTGTAGTCCACAGCAAATTGCACTGCTAACCTGAAGGCCAAGTGTCGTCTTCAGTGGTTCAAATCGAATAGGAGCTCCTCTGAGGGAGAAACATGGGCCATCTCCCCCCCCCCCCGTTGCCATTTAAAGAGCCAATGGAAGGCCACTATGAGGCAGAACTAACTCGATAGCAGTGAGTGAATGGGTGGAAGAGACAGTGGTTAAACTCTTAATTGTTAACAGAAAGGTCAGTGGTTTGAACTGATGGACAATAAATGCACAAGAAGGGTGGAAAAGTCTGCTTTCACAAAAATTACAACCTTGGAAACCCTACAGGGAAATTCTACTCTGTCTTATAACTATAAGAAAGGCTCAACAACTTACTTCCAAAAAGCAGCCGATGAAAACTATGGACCACAATGGTCTGACCTCACTGTGCATAGGTTTGCCAGGAGTTGCAACCCATTTAGCAGCTAACAATAGTAGATTGAAATACTATATACTTTTACCTCAAACATTTATAATAACAGAATCTTTTGAGAATTCAAATAAAGATTTGGAGTTTCTTAAAAAAAAGGATGTTGTTGTTGTTATGTGCCGTCGAGTAGTTTGCGACTCATAGCGACCCTATGCACAACAGCCCTAAACCCTGCTCTATCCTGCGTCAACTGCACTGCCTCTGACACATCCATCCTGATTACCCCAGTCATTGAATCAATCCACCTCATAAAGGGTCTTCCCCTCCTGCGCCGTCCCTCCACCCTCCCAAGCATGATGTCCCTCTCCAAGGACCCGTCCCTCCTGGCAACATGTCCAAAATATGTCAGACGAAGCCCCAGAGTAGCTTGGTTTAATCCTCTCCAAGATGAATCTGTTTGTTTTCCTGGCAGTCCATGGTACATTCAGTACTCTTCTCCAGCACCACAGCTCAAAAGCATCTACTCTCCTTCTGTCCTCCCTAGTCATTGTCCAACTCTCTGATGCATAACAAGCGATTGCAAAGACCATGGCCTGTATCAGGCACACCTTAGTCTCCAGAGAGACACCGTTGCTCCTGAGTACTTTAGAGAGGTCCCTAACAGCACACTTTCCCATCGCGATACGCTTTTTGATTTCCTGACTGCTGGTGCCAAGAGTGTTGACTGTGGAGCCGAGCAAACTGAAGCTGTGAACAATCTCAATCTCTTCGCCATCCATCCTGACGCTGCCAATTGGTCCAGTGGTGAGAATCTTTGTCTTCTTGACATTGAGCCTCAGTCCATACTGAAGGCTGCAGTCCTTGACCCTTTGCAGTAAGTGCATGAGGTCCTCCTCAGTTTCAGCAAGCAGGGTTGTGTCATCTGCATAACGCAGATTGTTAATAGAGCTTCCACCAATCCTGATGCCACAATTCTCCTCATAGAGCCCAGCCTCTCGGATAATCTGCTCTGCATACATGTTGAAAACGTATGGAGACAGGATGCATCCCTGACGTACACCCTTCCCAATTTTGAACCATGCAGTGTTACCCTGCTCTGATCTGACGACCGCCTTTTGTTCCAAGTTAGGTTTCGCATTAGCACGGTTAAAAGTTCTGGGATTCCCATTCTTCTCAGAGTCAGCCACAGTTTGTTATGATCCACGCAGTCAAATGCCTTTGCGTAATCAAAGAAACACAGATAGACATATGAATATTAAATTTACTTAAAACTTTAGAAGATTCACTGATTAAGAACCTTCATTTCACCTAACCACCATTTGTAAAGTCAGTTAGTAGAAAGGTACTCTGGTGGCTTAGTGGTTGAGGAGTTGCAGTACCAACCCACAGGCACAAGGTTTAATCCACCATCTGCTCCACAGAAGAAAGATGGACAGACTCTTTCCATGAGCTTTATTTCCTCTGAAAACCTGTTGGATGATCAGCTATGAGTTGGGTCTAACTTGAAGGCTCAAAACAACAACAAATTTGTAGAAGTTTAAAATGCTTAAAAAAAAATCCTCCACAATTTTGTCTCTGGGGAAATGGAGGACTTCTCATCTTTCCCTACACCATTTCTCCTTTTTAAAGCATACTGCAAAATTTTCAACGAATATTTCTAGAGTTTTTAATAAGATTTCTTCTAAACCTGTATTTGTATATTGTCTACAAGTGTAAGCAATTCAGTTTTCTTTTGCACTTTACTTTTAACTTTCTTTTTAGCATTTATTTTTAACAGACCACTTGTGTATTTTTATAAGGAATTAACTCCCCTTGCCAAATGCAATTAATAAATAGGACTCTCTTCTCTGGGACCTTGGGCTCTCTCTAGAAGCTGAGCACACACGCTGGAATTAGCAGCAAGCTGAAACTACAATAGGACTTGCCTCGTGTGATACTCTGATATTATTATCTAGTGAAGCATTAGACACACCACATTTAAAGACTGAAGATTACAGACCTCAGCCTAAAGTTACTCCAAGCAATGACATGTTTTCTGATTTCAAAGCACAGAAGATAATAATTCGCTTGTACAGCCAATACCAGTTTAGGCCATTTTCAAACTGGTAGGCAAACTATTGCAAAAAGAATATGATTTTAAGAGTCTTTGCTGTCAGTGCCTTGTGTTGGGTATAGGGAAAGGGGACCTAGGGGTTTAAGACTTTGTTTTATGTCAAATTTTACCACCTAGTTGGGAGACAAGTGAATGCAACGTATATTGGAAGCCATTATATGCTGAATTTGAAATGGGTGTAGTGTAAGAATTTCATGAGTTAAATGAAGAGGTCGGTGTTAGCTGCTGTAATTGGGGACAGTCTTGGGGAAGAGGCCCCAGGTCTGGAGGCACAGAAAACTGGGCAAAGAAATTGAGACAGGAGTGAAGTAGGCCTCTAAAGAACAAAATCCTGAAGTATTGTTAATGTTATATTTTACATGTCGTTCATAAGGAAGACATAAGAGTGGACGTTTGCAATATTTCCAAGTGTGAACATGAAAGATAAGGCCTTGATTTACCAAGGGATTGTATGTGTTGGAGAAAAACAGCAGACCTCTAACCTTGATTGCTTACAGATCCCTGATGAGAAAACGTACCCTCAGGAGCCCTGCTAACACAGTGGGTTAGGTGCAGAGAAAAATCAGGCAATCTGCTCTAAAAAGACTCATAGCCTTGGAAGCCCCATGAGGTAGTTCTAATCTGTCCTTTTTGGTCTCTCTGAGTGAGAATCAGCAGAGGGTGGTGGTAGAGCCTCCCTGGGAGATCAGCTCTCTCTTTAGCATCTATCCTTGGTTTTTCTGTTTATCTTTTTAATCCTTAATTTTCTTGTTGTTTTTTGCAGTTAACCTAATCTCAGAAGTTTTACAGAGTTTGTCTTTTCTTTTGCTTTATACTTCCAACAACATGTGGTCCTAATTGTTGCTTCTCGATGATCATCATAATTCATATGGTCCTAATCATGGCTTCTTCTGGGTAATGATAATTATAGAAACTTTTTCTTAATGAGTACAAGAATGATTCGTGCCATAAATATGAAAGGAAACCTTAGACAGGACTGAGCTCATACTTCTATAAGATCTCTAGGGTGGGATATGAGAGAAGGATCAGTAGGAAATTCCAGAGTCCAAAAGAGTACTAAGGTCAAGAGAATTATTTTGGGAGCTAGAAGTTTATATTAAGTGTTCTAAGGAGTGGCTGGAAAGTAATATGGTTCATGTTACTTCTTGTTCCTTGCCACGGCAGCAGCATGGTGACTTAAAAAACAGCAAGCATCTGCACTAAACCATTTAAAGAAAGAACACATCACCTCCCCACTAAAGCCACTGTTCGGTTTATATTCCAGTAATTCTACTTCTAAGTAATTTTAACAGTAACAAACAAAGATAATAGAAATTATTCTAAGTAGTGTCCTCTCAAATGATTCCTGCTCTTTACCACAAATTCAAACCATGAAAATGTTATTGTTTTTAGTTGCCCCAGAACCAGGGCTTTCTATTAATGACAATCCTACTTCATGCACAGTGGGACAAAATGCTGGTCAGTTGTAAATAAGGCCATTATGATCTGTAGGGTTTTCAAAGGCTGGTTATTTTAAGAAGGTAACTAGGCCCCTCTTTTGGCACCTTGTACTTCCTCTGGAAACTCAGCTCAAACCTCTTTAGCATCATGTAAGCCTTCACTCACAAATAGGTAGTGCCTGTGCCATGAGAGGCATTGATCAAGCATTGAATCCAGGTCTCCTGTATGGAGGTGAGAATTCTGACACTAAACCACCCAAATGTGGATTAAAGTGCTAAAGAGAAAGGCTATCACCCTAGGGATTAAGGTGAGCCTGATACAAACCATGGTATTTTCAGTAATCTCATATTCATGTTTGGGAAGATGTAGGGACAGAGACAGTGAAAGAGAGGAAGACTTCCAACCAGGTGGATTGACCCGTGACTATAGTTATGGGCTCAAGTGTGTCAAAGATTATGAGGGCGGCATAAAATAGGACAGGGTTCAGGTCTGGGTCTGTTGTTCACAGAGTTGCTATGAATCATACTTGATTTGATGGCATCGATCAACAATAACAACAACATAAGCATGAATAAGGAAGACCGAAGAATCGATGCCTTTGAATTATGGTATTGGCAAAGAATATGCAAATACTATGGATTGCAGAAATGAACAAATCTTTCGAGAAGTATGGTCAGAGTGCTCCTGGAGCAAAGATGGTAAGATTTCATGTCAGGTACTTTGTACAAGTTTTCAGGAGGGAACAATTACTGGAGAAGGACCTCATGATTGGTAGATAGTCAGAGGGAAAGAGAAAGAGCCTTACCAAGATGGTACATGGCTATGACTACAGGCTCCAAATAGCTGCAACTGAGAGGATGGCTCAGAACCAGGTACTGGTTAGTTACGTTGTTCCTGGGGTCCCTGTGACTGAGAAGAGACTCACTAGTACCCAACAACACCATAGCACATAGAATAACACCGACCAAGTACTGGAGCACTGAAATGTAAGAAATTATTACTATTGCACTTGAACACTTCTCCAAAAGTACTTTCTCACTCCATCCAGTGAATTCACCTCCCTAACAACAAAACAGAACATCTGTTACTAGCCATGTGCTGGGTTAGACAGTTTCATAATAATCATTTCCTCCATTAACTGGAGTTTCAGATATTACTGAAAAGGACACAGACAAGGCCAAGCTGTAGAAATTGAGAGGTGGAACCAGAAATTACATTTAAAGTTACAGAAGAACACAAAATATTAAGACATTAATAAAGGCCATTTAGAAAAGCATATTTGTGTACAATTAGTACAACACCTTGTGAATGTTTAACCTGCAGGAGAGCTTGGAGATACTGCCTTCATTTTCTAACTCCTAGTCACCCTCCTCTGTGAAGCCCAATTCCTGAGACTATTAGGAAATTGCCCCTGAGACTCCCATAGTATTCTGTATTTCCCACCTTTATTTCTTAACAGTTTTCTAGTCTATTCATTCTATATATTCTGTGAGGCAATAGACTACATCTATCCTTTCCAACATTGTATTCTCAAAATTTAACAGACATTCTAGCCAGCATTCTGTAAGCTCTCCATAAATAGCAGGATGAAAGCATTCTTCTGGATCTGGATTGGATAGAAAGAACTTGGAGCTCTAATATATTTAGACACAACTTGCATGAAGTTGCTATATTAGGACTCTTCTTATTTTCATAAAAGCCTGCTCTAATATAGTGAACATGCACTCCTACGCTGATCTTGAAGCCATCCCAGTTCTCAAGGGCACGGTGCAAGTGCTCAGAAATTATCTGTCGATCCTCAGATCATCTGTGTCCACTAGTCTACTAAAGAGCACTAGTGACAACTTGTCCTTGATAATGGGGAGCTCTGGCGGTCTAATGGTAAGAACTTACATTGCAATCCCAAAGGCAAATGGTTCAAAGCCACCTCTTTAACGCCTCTAAAAACCCACCGGAGAGTCAACGATGAGTTAGTGACAGTACACAACAACAAAAAATCATGAATGTATTTTCACTCACCCCATTAGCATGTGAAAGCTGGACAATGACTAAAGAGAGGCTATTCTTTGGAAAGAGACATCATGTGTGGAAAGGTGGAAGGTCAACGAAAGAGAGGAAAACCCTTAATGAGAGGGACTGATATGGTAGGCGCAGCAATGGGTTTAATTATATCTATATATACAATAATACACATACACACATATCATATATGTATCTCACGAATATATACATATCTCAAGTATATATACATATCTCAAACATATATATATGTTGTTGTTATGTGCCGTCGAGTCACTTGCAACTCATAGTGACCCTATGTACAAGAGCTCTAAACGCCATTCTATCCTTGCCGTCTCAAACACACTCATTCCCACCACTCTACTCACAGAATCGATCCATCTCATCGAGGGTCTTCCTCTACTGCGCTGTCCCTCCACTCTCCCAAACATGATGTCCCTCTCCAAGGACCAGTCCCTCCTTGCAACATGCCCAAAGTATGTCAGATGAAGCTTCAGAATCCTTGACTCCAAGGGGAATTCTGGCTTCACCATCTCGAGGACAAACCTGTTTGTTCTCCTAGCAGTCCATGGTATATTCAAAACTCTTCTCCAGCACCACAGCTCAAAGGCATCAATTCTCTTTTTATCATCCTTATTCACTGTCCAACTCTCCAATGCATATCATGTAATTGCAAAGGCTATAGCCTGGATCAGGCACACCTTAGTCTCCAGCCTGGCGTCTTTGCTCTTCAGTACTCTTGAGAGGTCCTTTACAGCTGACTTTCCCAATGCAATTCGTCTCCTGATTACATATGTCAATTATAAATATATCAAGTATATATATAAATATACATATACACACACATATATCAAGTATATATATACATATATAGGTATATATATATACATATATAGGTATATATATATATACACACATGCATATATCAAGTATATATATACACACATATATATGTGTATATATACGTGTGTGTGTATATATCTATATATACACACACACAAGACCTATATCTGTTGTTGTTGTTGTTATTTGCCATAAAGTTGCTTGCTACTCATAGTGACCCAATGCACAGCAGATCTGAACCCTACCCCATCCTGAGCCAGTTTTATTGTCTCCTATCCCCATTACCCTAGTCATCATGTCAATTCATCTCATCCAGGGTCTTTTCCCTCTGTTGTACTGTCCCTCCACCCTTCCAAGCATGATGTATTTCTCCAAGGACCAGTCTCTCCTGACAACATGCCCAAAGTATGTAAGATTGAGCTTCAAGATCCTTGACTCCAAGTAGCAACTTGGTTTCAACCTCCCCAGCATAGACCTGTTTGTCCTCTTGTTGGTCCATAGTATGTTCAAGACTCTTCTCAGCACCACAACTCAAAGGCATCAATTCTTCTTTTATTATCCTGAGTCATTGTCCAGCTCTCTGATGCACAGAAAGTAATTGTGAAGACCATGGCCTGGATTAGGCGCGCACCTTAATCTTCAGACTGCGATTGTTGTTTTTTTAGCACTTTGGAAAGGTCCCTGACAGCAGATTTACCCAATGCAATAGATCTTTTGATTTCTTGACTACTGGTGCCTTGGGTGTTGATTGTGAAACTGAGCAAGCTGAAATTGTTAACAATATCACTCTCTTCTCCATCTATTATGGTGCTGCCAATTGGCCTAGTGGTGAGAACCTTTGTTTTCTTGATACTGGCCTTCAGTTTAAACCTAAGACTACAGTCCCTGGCTTTCTGTAGCAAGTGCTTCGTGTTCTCCTCAGTTTCAGCAAGCAAGGTTGTGTCATCTGCATAACACAGATTGTTGCTAAGTTTTTCTCCAATCCTTGATGCCACATTCCTCTTCATACAGTCCACCCTCCCAGATGATCTATTCTGAATACACATTGAAAATGTAGGGAGACAGGATATATCTCTGACGCACCCCTTTCCTGGATGTTTGTGTGCTTGTGTAAAGTATATCTCTGGTATACAGAGATGATGAGGATGGCACAGGATAGGACAGGGCTCAGATTTGTTGCTCATAGAGTCACTATGAGTCCTACCTGACTAGATGGAACCTAACAATAACAACGAGGGCAGCTTTGGGATTTGATGACATGTAGGACAAACCCTTTACTTAAGAAATTCACTTTCTGAAGTTTGGACTAGCTTGGAGGAGACAAGAAGGAAAGCCAGGCAGTGGTGTGTTACTGAACTTATTTGGGGCACACAAGTATCCTTGTCCACTTCAGAAAGGTCAATGAGTAACCTGTTCACTGAAAAATTCCATGCATCGCACGGAGATGAAATGGCATTGAGAATGAAATGAAATGTCAGCCACGGTGAAATGAAATGTCTGAGGGAGGGGAAAAGGAGACAGACAAGGATGATAGAATTGACAGTCATGGGCAGGCAGCCGTTTAGCATAAGTTAATTTACTGGCTAGCTCTGTCCAAAAGGATTCTTATGTCTGGTTTAGACATGATATATTAGACTCTGACATGATAGTGGGAAGGGAAGGAGGGGGAAAGGCCATTCCCAAGGATATAATACATTTTATGTATGAATTGCAGAAGCTCAGAAAAGACCAAGAAGAAACTGACCAGTGCTTTTCATCTTTTTTCAAACTCCTGTCATTCTTTTTTCTATGCCAACTCCTTCTCTGGAGGGTGGGACACAGAAGTTTTGATGTATCAGGCTAGACTGTAGCTGTCCGTGAAGGTGACTTAGAAATTTAGTTTGGAATCAAAGATATGCATATACTTGCATCTATCTATCTATCTATCTATCTATCTATCTATCTATCTATCTATCTATCCAAGTATAGTTAATGTTCCAGGACAACTAGAAAGTAAGCAAGTTATACTACATGTTGTTGTTTTTATGTTCCACCAAGTTACCTGTAACTCATAGTGACCCTGTGTATAACAGCTCTGAAGTCTGCCCTGTCCTAAGCCAGTCTCATTGACTCCAGCACACATCTATTGTTCTAGTTACTGTGTCAATCCATCTCATCTGGGGTCTTCCTCTCCTGCACTGTCCCTCCGTCCTTCCAAGCATGATGTCCTTCTCCAAGGACTGGTCTCTTCTGGCCATGTGTCCAAAGTATGTGAGACACAGCTTCAAAATCCTAGCCTCCAAGGAGAAACGTGGTTTCACCCCCTCCAAGACAGATCTATTTGCTTTCTTTTTTAAAAAATTGAGATTTTAATGAAAGTTTATAGAGAACTTGGATTTCCATTCATTCATTGTTGTACATTTTCCTCCCTGCCGCCCATTAGCTTTTCTCTTTGGAAAAAAAAATTCTTTCATGGTTGTACAATCCCTGTTTCCCCCAAGTTCACTTTACTCTGCAGCTCTTATTCTGGATTGTTGTCATGCAGATAATACCTAAACATATATTCCTTTTAAGTAGTTCTATTCCTTATCTGTTTCAATGCAATGTACATTATTTATCCCCTCTTTTCTAAGTTTCCCTCCAACCCTGTCAGTTCTATTTTATAACAGTAGCATTATGCAGTATTTGTCCTTTTATGATTGAGATTTTTTTACTCAGCAAAATGTCTCCAGAGTCACCCATTTGTATAATATTTCATGAGAGCCTTATTTTTCAGTGCTGCATAGTACTCCATTTTGTGAATATACCACAGTTTCTCTGTCCATTCGTCTGTTGACAGGCACTTGGTTTGTTTCCATCTCTTTGCTATTGTGTAAAACACAGCAATAAACATGGGTGTGAGTATATCTGCTTGGGTGGTAGTTCAGATAAAGCTTGGAATAACTCTAGAAGCCCTAATCCACAATATGAACAGTCTTCCAAGCATCCTGAAGAACCTATAACCAGGAGAGGATAAAATGGATGAATGGAACCTTCTAAGAATCAAATCTCTATGCACATCTAAAAACTTCTCCAACAGAGTGAAAAGGGAAGCCACATACTGGGAAAAAAGATTTGGTAATGACATGTCAGATAAGGGACTTATATCTAAAATTTATAGAATAGTCAAGCACTACAACAAAATAAAGGTAAACAACCCAATTGCAAAATGGGCACAGGATATGAACAGACACTTCACCAAAGAAGACATTCAGATGGTGAACAAACACATGAAGAAATGTTCAAAATCCCTAGCTCTAAGAGAGATGCAAATCAAAACAACTATGAGCTATCATTCCACTCCAGTAACAATAGCAAAATTCAACAGAGCAGCAAATAACAAATGCTGGCAAGGTTGTGGAGAAACTGAAACCCTTATTCACTGTTGGTGGGATTGTAAATTTGTGCAAGCTCTCTGTAAGGCAGTATGACACCTTCTCAAAAAGTTGGAAATAGAAATACCATTTGATCCAGCAATTTCACTGCTGGGAATATACCCTATTTGTTTTCTTTGCAGTCCATGGTATGTTTGAGGCTCTTCTCCAGCACCACAACTCAAACATATAAATTCTTCTTCTGTCATTCTTAGCCATTGTGCAGAACTCTGAAGCATAGTAAGCAATTGTGAAGGCCATGGCCTGGATCAGGCACCTTAGTCTCTAGGGTGACATTGTTGCTTCTCAGTACTCTGGAAAGTTTCCTGACAGCAGATTTTTCCAGTGCAATTCATCATTTGATTTCTTGACGGCTAGTGCAAAGGTGTTGATTGTGGAACCAAGCAAGCTGAAATTGCTAACAACCTCAATTTTTCTCTATCTATCATAGTGCTGCCAATTGGCCTAGTGGTGAGAATCTTTGTTTTCTTGATGTTGAGCTTCAATCCATATTGAAGACTACAGTTCTTGACCTTTTGCAGCAACCACTTCAGGTCTTTTTCAGTTTCAGCAAGCAACGTTATATCATTGGCATAACGCAGGCTGTTGATGAGTTTTACTCCAATCCTGATGTCACACTGCTCCTCATAAAGCCTAGCCTTCCAAATAATCTGTTCTGCATATAGATTGAAAAGGTATGGAGATAGGATGCATCCCTCACTCTTTTCCTGATTTTGAACCATGAAGTGTTTCCTTGCTCTGGTCTGATGACTGCCTCCTGGTCTAAGTATAGGTTTTGCATAAGCACAACCGCGTGTTCTGGGATTCCCATTTTCCTCAAGGTTAGTCACAATTTGTTGTAATCCACACCGTCAAATGCTTTTGCTTAGTCAATGAAGCACAGATAGACTTTTCTCTGGAACTCTTTGCTTTCTGTCAAGATCCATTTGACACTGGCAATAGTACCTCTAGTGCCACAATCTCTTCTAAATCCAGCTTGTATTTTTGTTAGTTCTTTGTCTATGTACTGTTGCAGTAATTTCTGTATAGTCATCAGCAGGATTTGTGTGTGATATTAATGATATTGTTCAATAATTTCCACACTCCTTTGGGCCACCTTATTTTGGGAATGGGAGTAAATATAACTCTCTTCCAGCCAGTTGACCAGGTAGTTGTCCTCTAGATTTCTTGGTACAACCTGGTGAACATGTCGAGGGCAGCAACTGTTTGTTGAAATGTCCATTGGCATGCCATCAAATTCTGGGGCTTTATTTCTTGCTAAGTCCTTCAGAGTAGTCTGTACTTCCTCCTTCAACACTATTACCTCGTGATCATATGTTGTTTCTTGAAATTCTTCTGTGTCAGCCAATTCTTTCTTATAATGATTCTGTATACTCCTTCCATCTTCTCTTAGTGCTTCCTGGATCATTCAATATTCTGCCCATAGCATTCTTAAGTATTGTAACTCGTGGCTTGAATTTGTTCTTCAGTTCCTTCAGCTTAAGAAATATCAAGCGAGTTCAGTCCTTTTGATTTTTGGACTGCAGCTCCTTGCATGTTTCATTATGATACTTTGCTTTGTCTTCCTGAGCTGCCCTTTGAAATCTCCTATTCAGCTCCTTCTTGATTTCTTCTCTTTGCTTTGGTTTCTCTGTGCTCTGGTGCAATATTCAGAGTCTCTTCTAATATACATTTTGGTCTTATCTTCTTCCTCCATCTTTGCATTCTTTGGGGGTGATATTCTTGATACCTTCCTACAGCTCATCTGATCTTTGTTCATTAGTGTTTAAGGCCTCAAACCTATTCCTGAGCTGGTTTTTTTTTGTTGTTATTAATCTTGGTTCATTTTTTTTAAAGTTTTCTTTCTTTTTTAATATTTTCTACTAGTTTATTTACAAAACCAATACAAATTCAAACAAATTCTTTCAATTTCCCTCACCCCCCCCACCCCGTCAAACTGTTACAACCCAATGATTCATTCCCTCCTCCCCTTACACATCCATATCCATCTGCTTCCAGCCTCTACCACCCCTCCTGGGTCCTTATACTAATTCTATAATAATGGTTTTATACAGGATTTATCCTTGTGGGACTGAGTTAGTTCATGCAGCATAATGCTCTCCAGTCCCTCCCAAGTTACGTAATAATTTACAAAATCATTGCTCCTGTGTGCTGCATAGTATTCCATTTTGTGAATTTGGGAGGGATAGACTCAAGATGAAATATTGATTCCTGTGGATAAGATTTTACCTTCTTTAGCTTTAATTTGAACTTACATATGAGTAGTTGATAGTCTGCTCCACAATCAGCACCTGACCTAATTTTCACCACTGATACTGAACTTCTCCAACAACTCCTTCCACAGATGTAAATGGTCTGATTCATGTGTATACCATCAGGGGAAATCCACATGTATAGCCTGCATTTATGTTTCTTATAAAAAGTATTTGCAATAAATAAATTATTGTGCAGAATTCTATCATTCTATTCTATCATTCTCAGCCTCATTTCTGTCACCAAGTCCATGATTTCCGACTACTGATTCTTCTTTCTGGTCCCCAACTTTTGCATTGCAGCCACTCATAATTTATTAATGCATCTTGGTTGTATGTTTGATCAATTTTTTTTTATTTTTTTATGTTTGATCAATTTTTGATTGCAACAGTTGGTAGAAATAATCTAAGTCCTCCTCTTTGGCTCTGGTTGTCTGTTAGATATCTGAAAAATTTGGAGTTTGGTAAACAAGACTTTTGGTTGTAACTCAAACAATATTTAAAATGAAAAGATAAGTAAGACTCGGGCTTTTAGAAGCTTGGGAAGTCCAGAAAGACTAAAAGGCAACATGATAAAGTGCTTTTCTAATCATAAGCTGCTAACAAAAACAGTTCATGTGAAGACTTCTAAAATTCTTCCCTTTCTGCCTATGCACACTGAGAAGGAAGTCCAGAAACAATTGTCCAAAAGAAACACCACAGAGGTAATGGAAACAGCAGTAGACTCTAAGCCACACCTCCTGGAGTACCTGGGACAGAACAGGTAATCACTACTTCCCTTACAGGGAAAAGATGAGAATTTCCATTTGAGGGAAGATCAAAGCCTTTTGACATGAAAGCACTTATAATACCTGTCTACTGGCCCTGTCATTGTTGTAATTTTTTGTCAGATAATGGTCATAGCAGAGGTCCAAAGAAGTTAAAAATCCATGTCCTGAGCAAAGTGACTGTGTCCAGTCTACATATAGGTCCCATCTCTGCAGTAGTTCTTTGCTGTACTAAAATCTGTAATCTGCCTGTTCTTAATGTGTCTGATGGGAAGACAGGTGGGTAGCAGAGGTGAGCGCTGCAGCCGGAATAACTGTCTACTGACTGTTCTCTCACGGGAAAAACAAAATATAAGGAGTTGTAACTTGTTTTGCAAAATACTTATATTCTTGAAATTTAAGTTTTAGATGAAAATAGAGTCACAGTGTAAATGTAATTTAGAAGTTTACATAAAGAAAATGGATGCTTTTTTGTTAGGTGCTATTGAGCCAACCATGACTTAAAGGAACACTATGGAGAACAGGTTTGAACCTGGTTCTATCCTGTGCCATCTCCACGACCTCCTTTATACTCAACCCCTTTGTTGTAATTACTGTGTCAATTCATCTCCTTAAGCATCTTCTTTTGTCTTTCCCTGGATGATTATTTTTTTTAAGACTGGCATCTCCTAGCAACATGCCCAAAGTATGTGAGATGAAGTTTCACCATCCTTGCCTCCAAGGACTAGTCGCTCATCCTCCAAGACAGATTTGCTTGTTCTTTTGGCAGTCCATGGAATACTGACACTCCTCTATTCATTCCCATTCATTGTTCAACTTTCAGATGCTTAAAAAAAATTGATACACACCTATGTTCATAGCAGCACTATTCACAATAGCAAGAAAATAGAAGCAGCCAAAATGTTCATAAACAGATGAATAAATTGAGAAATTATGGTATATTCACACATGGAATCGATGCTACGCAGCACTAAGAAGCAATGGCTTTGTAAAATGTTATATAAATTAGGA
>NW_006399784.1:18860184-18865286 GCF_000299155.1 Elephantulus edwardii
TAATGAAAGTTTACAGAGACTTTGGATTTCCATTCATTCATTGTTGCACTTTTCTCCCTGCCCAGCCCTCTCCCCTGCTACCCCCTCCCACCCCAGTTGGCTGCTCTCTCTGAAAAGTAAAAGAAAAATTCTTTCTTTGATATACAATCCCCCCGCACCCCTCCCACTATCCATTTGTTTGTTGATGGGCACTTAAGTTGTTTCCAACTCTTTGCTATTGTGAACAAAGTTGTGATAAACATGAGTGTGCATTGAGAACATTTTATGGAGTGAATTATCTTGGTCGCACAGGACAAATATTGCATAAGACCACTATTGTGAAGATAGAAGATAACTGAGTAAGCTATGCACAAATATTCTGAAGGCAAAGAAGAGAAGGGAGTTAGAAAAAGGGGAAGCAGGAAGAATCTCTGGGATAGCAAATGTTAGCTGGTCAAGGTAAGATGAAGTAATGAGAAAAGTTCAATGGGGCCTTGAAAAGACAGGGTGATAATAAATAAGCTAAGAGGAATGGTAATTAATGATGTAAAATGCAATGTACATTAATGACTGTATAAAATACAAAGTACATGTACAAAACAGGGTGTGTATAAATGATTACATGCAAACCAATTAAAAAAAAGATAAAGACTTGGGAAGCAGAAGTGGCATCCACTTCATAAACAACATGCTTCTGGAAACTCTTATGAACTTTGATAAATGACAATAGGTACAGAAAGGCTTCAGGTTATTTGTTCATAGGGTTTCTATGAGTTGTGCTCCACTCTATGGCAATCAACAACAGTACTGTGGTGAAAACACACACACACACACACACACACACCCCCAACAAAAACAAACACAAAAAGCTTGAAAATATTATGGCCCTATCAGGCACTTTAAACTTTTAACTCACATTTTTCTTCTCAACATTTTAAACAGGCCTTTTACAGCAGATTTGTGATTTGTGGTATTGTTTGTTATTATGTGCTCTTGAGTCACACTGCTCTATCTTGCCCCAATATCATCATCTCCAATACATCTATCCTCATTATCCCAGTCACTAAGTCAATCTATCCCGTTCAGAGTCTTCTCTTGCGCTGTCCCTCCACACTCGCAAGCATTCTGTGTTTCTCCTAGGATTGGTCTTTCCTTGCAACATGTTCAAAGTATGTGAGATGCAGCGTCAAAAGCCTTGCATCCAAAGAACAGCCTGTTTTCACCCTCTCCAGGAGAGTTGTATGCACGATACTTTTCTCCAGCACCACAACTCAAACACATCAATTCTTCTTCTATCATCCTTAGTTGTTGTCAAGCTCTCTGATACATAACAAGTAACTGCAAAGATCATAGCTTGGATCAGGTGCACCTTTGTCTCCAGACTGACATTGTTGCTCTTCAGCACTCTGGAGAGGTCCCTAACAACAATTTTCCCAATGCAATTCATCTTTTGATTTCCTGACTGCTGGTACCAAGGGAGTTGATTGGGGAGCCAAGGAACGCGAAGCTATTAAATATCTCAGTCTCTTCTCTATCACAATGTTGCCAATTGGCCCAGCGGTGAGAATCTTCGTTTTCCTGATGTTGAGCTTCAATCCATGTTGAACACTATAGTCTTGGCCTTCTGCAGCAAATGCCTCAGATCCTCCTCAGTTTTCAGTAAGCAAGGTTGTGTCATCTGTATAATGCAGGTTGTTAATGAGTCTTCCTCCAACCCTGATGTCACATTCCTTCTCATGAAGCCCAGCCTCCTGGATGATCTGTTCCACATATAGATTGAAAAGCTATGAAGATAGGATACATCCCTGGCATACACTTTTCCTTATTTTGAACCATGCAGTATTTCCCTGCCCTGTTCAAATAGACTGCCTCCTGGTCTAAGTGTAGGTTTCACATGAGCACAATGGGAATCTGGGATTCATATTCTTCTCAAGTTAGCCTCAACCTGTTGTGATCTACAACAATGCCTCTGCATTGTCAATGAAACACAGATAGACATTCCTCTGGGATTCTCTGCTTTCAGCTAAGATAAATATAACATTGATTATAAAGTCCCTAGTGATACAGCCTCTTCTAAACCCATCTGCACATCTGGCAGTTCTCTGTTGATATGATGTTCCAGTCATTATGAGTAATCTTCAGCAGGACCTTGCTTGCATGTGATATTAATGATATTGTTTAATAATTTCCACACTTGGTCAATTAACCTTTTTTTTGGAATGGGAATAAATATGAATCTCTTCCACTCAGTTGACCAGGTAGTTGTCCTCCACTATTCTGGGCACAACATGGTGAGCACGTCTAGGGCAGTATATGTTTGTTGAAATATGTCAGTTGGTATGCCATTAATTGTTGGGACCCTGTTTTTTGCCGATCCTTCAGAGCAGCTTGAACTTCCTCCTTCATCACCACAGGCTCTTGATCATATATTGTTTCATGAAAATCTTCTGTGTCAGCCAATTATTTTTGGTATAGTGACTCTGTGTTCTCCTTTCATCTTCTTTTGATTTAATTCAACATTCTCCCCACAGCATCCTTAAGTATTTCAACTCAAGGGTTCAATTTGTTCTTTAGGTCTTTCAGCTTAAGAAATGCTAAGTGAATTTGTCCCTTTGGTTTTTTTCCACCTCCAGCTTTTGCACTTTTCATTTTAATACTTTGTTTTGTCTTCCTGTGCACCTACGGGGTGAGTCCCTGAACCCACACTTGATCTGTTACCTGTATACTCTCATCAGCTCTTTTGGGTAAAATGCTTGCCTGAAATACTGCTCTAAAGCTGAGCACCCAAATTTAGACCAGGGAGAAGGATTGGCCATTCACTTCACAAAAAACAGGCCTTTAAAAACATTATGTACAACAGAGCACACTTACATTAGATTAGCAGATATGGTGCCGAAGGCTGAGCCTTTGTACTGGGAATCACAAAGTAGGGGGGACAGTTGCAAACAGATACTAGTGATTGGAATGTGGAATATGAGAAGTATGAATACAGTAAAATGGATTGTTAATGAAGAAATGGAATGCATAAATATTGACATACTAGGCACTGGCAAAATGAAATGGATTGGTATGGGACATTTTGAATCAGATATGATTCACTATGCAGGAAATGAAAAGGCAAGGAAAAATGAGAACACATTTATAGTTTAAAAGACTATGTCTAGATCCATGTTGAGATACAGTGTTGTGAGTGATAGGATAATATCCACATGCATACAAGGAAGACCTATTAATACCACTATCATTCAAATTTATGCACCAACAACCAGAGCCAAAGAGGAGGAAATAAATGACTTCTACCAGTTGTTGCAATCAGAAATTGATCAAACATGAAACCAAGATGCTCTAGTAATATTGAGTGACTGGAGTGCAAAAGTTGGGAACAGAGAAGGATCTGTAGTCAGGAAACATGGACTTGGTGACAGAAATGAGGCTGGAGACAGAATGATAGATTTGTCCAATAGATGATGTGTTCATTACTACTATCTTTTATAATAAATACAAACTGCAACTATACACATGGACTTCATCTGAAAGCCTCCACAGGTATTAGATTGATTCCCTGTGTGGGAAAAAAATCGTTGGAGAAACTCATTACCAGCTGTGAAAAGTAGGCCAGGTGCTAATTGTGGAATAGGCCATCAACTTCTCATATGCAAGTTCAATCTGAAGTGAAATAAAATAAAATCCAGGGTATACTTCAGAGATGTGTCCTATCTCCATACCTTTTCAACCTGTATGCAGAACAGATTGTCCAGGAGGCTGCACTCTATGAGGAGAAGTGTGGCATCAGGATTGGTGGAAGATCTGTTAACAATCTGTGTTATGCAGATGACACAACCCTGCTTGCTGAAACTGAGGAGGATCTGAAGTTCTTGCTGCAAAGGGTCAAGGACTGCAGCCTCCAATATGGATTGAGGCTCAATGTCAAGAAGACAAAGATTCTCACCACTGGGCAGATTGGCAGAATCAGGACGGATGGTGAAAAGATTGAGATTGTTCACAGCTTTAGTTTTTTTTGGCTCCACAGTCAACGCTCTTGGCACCAGCAGCCAGGAAATTAAAAGGCGTAGCGCAATGGGCAAGCCTACTGTTAGGGACCTCTTCAAAGTACTGAAGAGCAATGGTGTCTCTCTGGAGTAAGGTGCGTCTGATACAGGCTATGGTCTTTGCAATCGTTTGTTATGTGTCAGGGAGTTGGACAATGACTAGAGAGGATAGAAGGAGAATTGATGCCTTTGAGCTGTGGTGCTGGAGAAGAGTATTGAGTGTACCATGGACTGCTAAGAAAACGAACAGATTCATTCTGGGGAGGGTTTAACCATGCTACTCCTTGGAGACAAGCATTCTGAGGCTTCGTCTGACATACTTTAGACAATGTTGTAAGGAGGGACCAGTCCTTGGGAGAGAGAGGGACACCATGCTTGGGAGGGTGGAGGGACAGCGCAGGAGGGGATGGCCCTCTATGAAGTGCATTCATTCAGTGATGGGTAATCGGGGTGGGTGTATCGGAGACAGTGAGATTGGCACAGGATAGAGCAGGGTTTAGGACTGTTGTCCATAGGGTCGCTATGAGTCACAAGTGACTTGACGTCACATAATAGCAGCAGCAGCAGCAACAACAACAACGTATGGACCAAAGTTTGACCTTGAGTCTATCCCTCCTGAATTGAAATACCATCTCAGGAACATGTTCAAGGCCTTGAATACCAATAGTGAAGACTAGATGAGCTGTGGGAGGATATCAGGAATATCATCCATGAAGATCATTACAAAGACAGAGGAGAAAGAAAAGACCAACATGGACGTTAGAAGAGACTCTGAATATTGCACGAGAGCACTGAGAAGCCAAAGCAAAGGGAAGAAATAAAGATATTAAGGAGCTAAACAGAAGATTTAAAGATTTATCGTGTATCTTCCCTTAATTGTAGAATATTTTACCATGAAGCAAAATAATAGAAACATATTTTATTCAGTATGCTTTCCCCCCTTTTTTATTATTATTAAATTTTATTAGTTTTAATGAACATTTACAGGGATTTTGGGTTTTCATTCCTTCATTGCTGCACCATTCTCTCTACCCTCCTCCTCAGTTTGTTCTTCTTCCCCCGCCTTCCGAATAT
>NW_006399784.1:18868966-18873912 GCF_000299155.1 Elephantulus edwardii
GTATGCTTTTGAAATTTGACTTTCAAACAGCAGTTTTTCTTATCATTAAATGCCTTCATTTTCTGATTTTTTTCTATAGTTGTTCTATACTCCAAGACAACAGAATAATGTCATCATTGTTACGTGTCATTGAGTTGAAACTGAACTCATAGCTGACCATCCAGCCAGTTTTCAAGGTTTGTAAATGGCACAAGAGGAGATTGTTCATCTTTCTCCCTCAGAGAAGCTAGTGGATTTGAACTTCGTACTTTTGGATTATCAGTATAATTCCTTGACCACTAGGCCACCAGAGCTCTTTAATAGAATAATAGCTTATTGAAATATAAAAATATTCAGTAAAACATAAAAAGAAGCATAGCACTGTCTGTGGATAATGGATTTTCAACAAGAGTGCTAATATTCTACTACTCAGTGAGAAAAAGAGTTTCTTCAATAAATTATGCTGGAAAAATTGGATTGACATATGCAGAAGAATCCATACCTCACACCACACACACACACGCACGCGCGCACACACACTTCAAGCTGGGTCAAAAACATAAGTGTGAAAATAGAAATAGTAAAATTCTCAGGAGAAGCTATATGGGCACAGCTACAAGGTTTAAAGTTTAACAATGAGTTAACAGCTATAGCAAAAGAAGTTCAAAGTAGTAAAAGACAAAAAAAAATAAAGCTCATACAAATTGAATACTTGTGTGCATCCAAAGACTTCTTTATAAATCAAGACAAGTTACATATTGAGGGGATAATCTTGGCAAAAATACAGTAACTGATAAAGGTCTTTTGTTGTGTTTTACAGTCGAGTCAGAACCGACCCACAGTTGACCCTCCATCAGGTTTTCAGAGGAAGTTTATCATACAGGACATGAGAATAGATTGCCCACCCTCCTAAGGAGCAGCTTGTGGCCTAGAACTGAGTGCCTTTAGGATTGCAGCACAGCCTTTTTGCCACTAGGCCACCAGAGCTGCCTTTCTCTTTGGTAAAGGTGTAGTAGCCAAAATATGTATATTTTTAAAATATCTCAGGTTGCAATACTGAAGGGTTCTATGGGCAAAATATTGAATGACAGAGTAAGCATGAAAAGAAGATGGAAGAAACACAGAATCATTGTACTGAAAAGAGTTGACATGAAACCATTTCAGGAACTCACATATGGTCAAGAACTGATTGAACTGAAGAAAGAAGTATGAGTTGTGCTGAAAGCATTGACAAACATTAAGGGTTCAGGAATTGGACATACTCAAATATATGATATCTTGAATAAAGCTATTTGGTCAACCAAGCAGAAGGGGTCAATATTTGTTTTCATTAAAAAAAAAAAAACACAACCAAACAACCGTGATCCAACAGATTGCGGAAATTATCAAATGATATCATTAATATTGTTGTAGTTTTTAGGTGCCATCAAGTTGAGTACGACTCATAGTGACCCCATAAATAAAAGATCTGAACCCTGTTCTACCCTGTGCCATTCTCACACTTCCTGACACACAAGAGCCCATTGCAGCAGTCACTGTGTCAATCCACCTGGTTGAGGGTCTTCCTCTCCTTGATGACCCTCCACCCTTCCCAGTATCACGTCCATCTCCAAGAAATAGGCTTTCCTACAGATGGTTGTACTGAAGTGCAACGACGTCAGGCTGGAGAATAAGGTGTGCCTGATCCAGGCTATAGTCTTTGCAATTACATGCTATGCATCAGAGAGTTGGACAGTGAATAGGGATGATAGATAGCGAAATGATGATGCCTTTGAGCTGTGGTGCTGGAGAAGACTGTTGAATATACCATGGACTGCTAGGAGAAAAAAACAGGTTTTTCCTGGAAAGGGTGAAGCCAGAATGCTCCCTGGAGTCAAGGATTCTGACGCTTCATCTGACATACTTTGGGCATGTTGCAAGGAGGGATTGGTCCTTGGAGAGGGACTTCATGTTTCGGAGAGTGGAGGGACAGTGCAGGAGAGGAAGACCCTCAATGAGATGGATTGATTCTGTGAATGCAGTGGTGGGAATGAGTGTGTCTGAGACAACGAGGTTGGCACAAGATAGAATGGCGTTTAGGGCTCTTGTACACAGGGTCGCTATAACTAGCAAACGACTTGATGGCACATAACAACAACAACAACAACAACTACAGATGATTATTCAAAAGCATCTGGAACAGTGCATTCGCAGGTAGTTGCCAGTAATTCAAGCAGAAGAGGCCCTAGAATGGGGATGTCATTGCTGATGTCAAATGGAAGTTGGCTGACAGCAGAGATAATACAAAGATGTTTACTTATGTTCTGTTGACTATGCAAGTTATTTGAGTGTATGGATCTATAATAAATTATTAATATAATCAAGAAGAATAATAATTCCAAAACTCTTTCTTGTACTTAATTGTGGAACCTGCACATGAATCAAGAAGCAGTAATTTGAACAGTAGTAAGGAGCATTACCTGGTGTAAATGAGAGCTTTGGTGGCTTAATGGTAAGAAGCTGCACTACCAACCTGAAAGACTGGTTTGACTCCACTAGCCTCTCTTGGGGAGAAGGATGGGCAAGCTCTTCCCTGTGAAAACCCACTGAAGGGTCGGCTAAGGGTCAGTTTTAACTTATTGGTACACAACAACAACATAGTTTAAATATGGAGAGATGTACATTAGTGTGGCATCTTTTCACCATACTTATTCAATCCCTATACTGACCAAATTACCTGGAAAATGGGGTTATTTAAAGCAAAATGATTAGGGAAAGACTCATCAACAATTCTACATTATGCAGATAGCACAAACTTGATTTTGGGAGGTGACAAGAAATTGCAGCACTCCCTGAAGAAGATCAAAGACTGTAACCTTCAATATGGGTTGCATCACAACATCTAGAAAACTTTACCACCGGACCAATAGGCAACATCATGACAAATGGAGCTTTCAAAGATTTAGTTTTACTTGGATATAAAATCAACACTAATAGGAGCATTAGTCAAGAAATCAAATGACATATTGCATTGGACAAGTCTGCCATCAAAGACTTCTTTAAACTACTAAGGAGCAAAGGTACCACTTTAAAAATGGAAATGCTCCCAATCTAAATTGTAGTGTTTGGAATTGCTTCATAGGCACGTGAAAGTTAGACAATGAGTAATGAAAATCACAGAAAAATTCATGGCTTTGAACTTATACCATGGTCTGCAAAAAGAACAAACAAATCTGCCTTGAAAGAAGTATGCTTTTTAGAGCCAAGAGTAGTGAGTGAGACTTCATCTCACGTACTTTGGGCATGTTATCAGGAGAAGAGGCTAGTCTTTGGAAAAAGACATCATACTGGGAAAAGTAGAGGGCCTGTGGAGAAGTCGACCCTCATGAGAAGGACTGACACAGTGAGTGTAACAGTGGACTTAGTACAGCAGAGATTGTGCTGGCAGGGTTGGATTCTGCCACGTGTAGGGACACTGTGAATGGAAGTCAATGCCACAGCACTTAACAACAGCAGGAAACATATACACCAATCTTTCACAATTTAGGAAGTGGTTCCCTTTCTATTACATCCTTTGTGAGAATGAGATTATTGAGTCTTTGTGAAATCTCTTTATTGACTCTACATGTTTCTTGCTAGTTTTTGGGCTCTGACTAAAACTCATCTTTTATAATCTCAACGTCTTCTCCTGTCTCTTTGTGGTTGGAGAATGTGTGTGTGACCATGTGTTGGGTTTGTTTTTTTGTTTGTTTTGTTGTTGTTGCTGTTGTTGTTTCTGGTGCCTCTTTCCTTATGCCCAAAAGATTATGAGACAAGTGTTTGTGCAAATAAAAAGTTTTGCCTGTGGTCCTCTTTTCCATGGAATGCCCAAGTAGATCCGGAAGACACTCCAGTGAATCTTCATGTGGTGGCATCAATCTTTTTTAAAACAGTCATGGTTCTGGTCTTAACCTTAAGTCAGTGTGCGGGCATTTTCATAGATATTTATAGCCACTGGCCCATTTCAGAGACTCTCGAGTTTACTAAAATGTTATTTCCTTATTTGGTAACCTTTTCCTGGTCCCTGCATGTCTGCTCTGGTGCTATTGTTATCTCTTTCTAAAGCCAAGGCTTAGAGCTGACCACCTCTCTCTCCTTCCCAACCAGCTCACATCATTCACTGAACCACTCCCAGGCAAAGGGTCAAGCACTGCACCAGATAGGGGGTTTCCTGCACATGTATGATCACCTGTTCCCTAAATACAAAATCCTCAGGCTTCATTCCTAACCTTCCATTATTGTTAGGTGCCATTGAGTCGACTGTGACTCATAGCGACCCCGGGAACAAAAGATCTGAGTCTTACCATGTGCTGCACTATCCTCATGATCTCTGATAGGTTCTGGAACCTTCAATTGTTGTTGTGTACCGTCACGTTGAAACAGACTCATAACCGAACTTCCTGTGCATTTTCAGAGGTAGTAAATTGAACAAGAGGAAATCTCCCATTTTTCTCCCATGGAGCGATTGATGGGTTTGAACTGTGGACCTTGGAGTGGCAGTGCAACTCCTTACCACTAAGCCACCAGAGCTCCCTAGCCCTCTAACTTTGTCCAATACTGGTGCATTCTCCTCTAGATCTCCCAGGCTGCTGCCACATAGACCAAGGATTGTTTAATCCTGTCAGAGTCTCAGACACTTAGAATTTGTCCAATGTGAAATCAAAGGATAAAATGTTCTTTCTGGCACTCTTGCCCCCTTTCTGGGCACTATTACAAAGGAGAACCATCAACTTTATTCTGTCACACAATGATGCCACAGGACAGAGAGAAAATGCTTTCCACTACTGTTCTCTTACTGAAACAAACAGTCATGTCTTTCTTTTTTCAGAGAGGTTGTTGGGTTCACACTTTCAGCTTTTCAGTTAGTAGGCAAGCATTTGACCACTGCACCACCAGGGCTCTTTAACACAGAGCGGGAAAGCAAAAAAGCCCAAATGTGCAGTGGGTAT
>NW_006399784.1:18874060-18880492 GCF_000299155.1 Elephantulus edwardii
ATATATATACATACAGAAATAGTTGAGGTCTCAACAACTAGTCTACTCATACCAGTGTGCACCTAATGACATCAGCGGAATGATGTGGACAACGCTGAAAGGCTTAACTTAGTTGAGACTCGGCCTAGTGTTGAAGAATAAGAGGTGGCCTGTGTTCCTTACAACATGAAAACAGGTCACACTGTGCAGCGAATGTTTTTGTTGCTAGTTGCCATTGTGTCAGTTCCAACTCAAGAGAACAACACAAGAGAACAAATATTACTTGGTCCTACATCATCTCCCCGATCTCTGATTTGACAAGCAGAGGCCGAGATAGTAACCCATCTTATTGGGATGTTTTCTCATTTTTGCTGACCTTCCACTTGACCAAATACAGTGTCCTTCTCTAGCAACTGGTGTTTCCTAATGGCATGCGAAAGTTTGTGAGACAAAACCTCACCATTTCCAGTTCTAAGAAACGCGAACACTTAAATGCTTACATTGAAATGTAGGTGACTTTTACATAAACTTTCCCTTTCTATTTATCAGCACTATCTGCATGACTTTGAGCAAATGGTTTAGCTTCTCTGTGCCTGTTTCCTGGCCTGTAACAGAGATAACACTTACCTCAAAGTATTGTTATGAAGGTTATACAAGTTAATACACATGGTTTGGTTATAACGGTGCCTGGTACTGTAATAATAATCAGTTGTCATTGAACTGGCAACTACGTTTAAGTCTTATAAGTTAAAAAAGATGCTCTTCACTCTAGTTATGAAAATGAAAACAGGTCTATCAGAAAAAGGAAGTTATACTTTTGACTTGATTTGTTTGCTGGATACTTTTATTTATAGACTAACAGAACAGAAAAGACAAAATGAATTCCTTTTCAATCCTTTCACTCCTTCCAAAAATACCTCTTCTGGATGTCCGGAGTTATCACATACCTTCCCGTCTTTTCTTAAGTCTTGTTATCTTGCCACTATTTTTCATGTGACCTTGAGCAAATCTTGCTTGATTCTTCATGTTTGCCCTTGTTTTACAGAAAATGAAGCTCAAAGAAGGGAAATAATAAACATGAGAATCAAGGAAGATAAAATACACAGAAGTATTAGAAAATGAGAAACATTGTGAGACTAGCATGCTAATGATTTATTAATTACATAAGCATAAACTTCACTTTATGAATTAAATATTCTTGTTAAAAAACAATGGTCACTGAGTCAATACTAATTTCTAGTGACCATATCTTTCTCTTATTGTTGCTGAATCAGGACTAACTCATAACTGACCCTCTAGTAGATTTCAGAGGCTGTAAATCACATGAGATAGGATTGCCATCGGCAGAGCTGCTAGTGATTTGAACAGCCATAAAGGTGTCATCTTTGGGCCAGTAGTGCAACTTCCTATAAACTACGTCCCTGTTGTGTTTTTGTACATGGAGTCGACTATGACTCATAGCCACTTTATGAACAATAGATCTGAATCCTGCCCTATTTTGAGCCAATCTTACTGTCTCTGACACACCTATCCACATTGCCACAGTCACTGGGTCAATCCATCTAATGTAGAGTCTTTGTGGAGTTTGTCTCTCAATATGGCTTTTCTAGTGTAGATGACTGATTATGTGGAGGGGCAGGACTGTATGAGTGAGATACGTTGACCTATCCACGAAGGGATTGACTGCTTACCATTCCACAAGGGGATTGGCTGGTCTCAACAATCTACAAGAGGATTGGCTAGTCTCACCAGTAAATTTAAAAGCTCTAGCTACAGGAATAGGTATTCTTCCTACACCAGAAGAGATGGAATTTTTCACCTAACCAGAGAGAGTGACTTCCCCCAACCTAGTGAAATGTAGGATACACTTTGGGATGGCAGCAACAGAAATGGTTGAACTGGAGAATTGGATGTGGGGTGGGAAAAGCCAATAAAGGCAAAACTGAGGACTTTTTTTTGACAGTTCCAGGGGAAGCCAATTTTGGCAGGACTGAAAACTTGAAAACTTTTACAGCCACAAAGCTGAGGTGCCTGTGTGCACATTTTGGGAGTTGTCTTGGCTGTATTTTGTTATTAATCTGAATTATAACCTTTTGACATTCCCAATACGGTTCTGTGTGGTCTGTGAGCAATCACATTTTGAACCCAGCCAAACAGTAAGATTGGTGTTGAGATAAATATAAAAGGCATAGGAGTGTGGGGGACATGTTTGATCTTGTAGGATTGGCTTTGTGTTATTCAAGGTAGTTTCCTTCTGTGAAGTGGGTAAAGGTCAGATAAAATGCTCCCCATGTGGCTCTTGCCCTTTTATGTAGTCTTCTCTCCTGCACTGAAACATCTATGCTTCCAAGCATGATGTCCTTCTCTAAGGACTGGTCCCTCCTGGCAACATGTCCAAAGTATATGGGACAGAGTTTCAAAATCCATGCCTCCAAGCAACAACCCAGCTTCACTTTCTTCAGAACAGACCTGCTTAATCTCTTGGGAGTCCACGGTATGTTCAATACTCTTCTCTGGCACCACAACTCAATGGCATCAACCCTTCTTCTGTCACCTTAAGTCATTGAGAAGACCATGGCCTAGATCAGGAGCACCTTTGCCCCTAGACATAGTTCTTTAGCACTCCTGAGAGATCTCCGACAGCAGACTTTTTACCACCGCTAGAATTCCCTTAATGACCATATAGCTGCCATTGCCTGTGGGACAGAACAGAATTGCCCTATAGAATATTCAATACTATAATCTGGTCAAGGGTGGCCTAGGGGTAATAATAATCAGTATATAAATAATATTTATCAGTATATTGAAAATATATTAATACATGAATACATTTGTATATTCATATTACTTTAGTCCATTGTTGTGGCCACATATCAGATAACAAGATCTATGTTGTTGTTAAGTGCTTTCCAGTGGACTAGTATGAGGAATAGCTCTGAACCTTGCCTTATTCTGAGCCAACCTCACCATCTAGGACATACTCCACTGCCATAATCCTCGTGTCAATCCATCTCATCCAGGATTTTCCTCTTCTGTGCTAACCCTTTACTCTTCCAAGCATGATGTCCTTCTCCAAGGACTAGTCCCTGCTATCTGGGCCATGCCCAAGTATGTGAGATGGAGTTTTAAAATCCTTGCCTCCAAGGAGCAAACTGGTTTCACCTTTTCTCCAGGACAGACTTATTTATACTCTTGGCAGTCCATGGTATGTTAAATACGTTTCTCTAATAATACCAGTATACTCTTCTCTAATAATATAAGTCCTATGGACATACTCAAAAGGACTCCATGTCTTGAAGACATATTAGAAGGCTCAAGAGTAACTGAACAATGGTGTTCATAGAGAAAAGGTTGGAGACTATTATGTCCAGCTGTTTCCCATCTTTACTGAAAACAAAATAAAAGAAAATCAACATCAACAGGAGGGATTCAGATTATATGTGAAGAATTTTGTTCCTAGTTAGTTTTTAAAAGAATGGCAATGCACTGTTCAGTATGCATAGGGCACCTCCTGTGAATGTCTATGGATTTGACACGTAATAAAACCATAAGAACTAGCATACAAAGTCAGATCAGGAACATTTCTAGGACTTTAGAACTCTGGACAGGAAAGAGGGAAGCTACCCAAGTCTACAATCTCAAACTGCTGTGTCTACACTTGAACTCTTTTTTTAACAAATATGTATGTTCAGCCTTTCTCTATATGCTGAGAAAATTATTGAAGAAGCCAGACTCTATGAAGAAGAGTGGAGCATCAGGAAATGGAGTTACACTCATCAGTAGCCTGTTATGCAGATGAAACAACCTTTCTTGCCTTGCAGAAGATCAAAGAATACAGCCTGTGATACAGATTACATCTCAATGTATGTTGTTGATGTTAAGTGCCATTGAGTCGTAGACAACTGATAGCAACCCTGTGAACGAAAGACCTGAGTACTTGTATAATTTTCATCGTTTCTCCAAGAGAACAAATATTTTTACTACTGGACCGATAGGCAACATCATACTAGATGAGGAAGAGATTGAAATTGTCAACAATTTCATCTTACTTGGATCCACAATTAACACCCTTGGTACAAGCAGCCAGGCGATCAGGAGACGTTTTGTATTGGTAAGTCTGCACTCAGCGACCTCTCCAAATAATTGAAAAGCAGTGACGTCAGTTTGAGAATTAAGGTGAGCCTGATTCAGGCAATGGTCTTTTCAATCACTTGCCGAGAGCTGGATGATAAATAGGGATAACTGAGGGAAAAATTATGCCTTTGAGTTGTGATGTTGGAGAAGAGTATTAAAGATGCCATGGACTGACAAAAGAACAAACAGATATATCTTGGAGAAGGAACAGCCAGAGTGCTCCTTGGTGATAAACATGATGGTTTCATCTCACATACTTTGGGTGTGTTGCTAGGAGAAGCTATTCCTTAGAGAAGTACATCATGTTTGGAAAGGCAGAGGAAGACCCTAAACCTCATGGATTGACACAGTGATTGCACCAATGAGCACGAGTATGACAGAGATTAAGAGGATGGAACAGGATAGGACAGGGTTCAGATCTGTTGTCCATAGGGTTGCTATGAGTCCTACTCTACTTGATGGTACCTAACAACAATAACAACAACACCTGCTGGCCTGCTGGAAAAGAGCTGTGCTACCAAACAAAGCCACATGGTTTGAATTCACCAGCTACTCCCACAGGAGAATGATAAGCAATCTCCTCTCTGCCTCTGAAAACACACTGAAGGGTCAGCTATGAATTGGTTATGACTTGAGGGTATGTAACAAAAACAACAATAACAATTTTATTAAAGGATGGCTCCACCCAGATTAAGGGCAGGGAATTAAGAAACCAAAAGCCTAGGTTCCAGTTTTAAGTTTGACCCTTTTTAGCTGAGTCACCTTGGCTAATTTACTGATTGTTGTTGTTGTTGTCAAGTGTAGATGTTGTTGAGTGTAGATGACTGATAGTGACGCTATGAATAAAAGACCTGAACACTTGTATAACTTTTATCGTTTCTCCAAGTAGGGTTTCCAGTGGCAACCTATTTCGGAAGTGGATGTCACTCCTGTTTCCAAGCTTATTTTACTCAGGGAACTCCACCAAATACTGTCCACCATGGGTAATCATTATCACATTTGACACATCAGTGTCACAGGGTTCAGCATCACAGCAACCACAAGTTACCTCTGTACAGACCAGTGCTATACCATCTAGAAGAATGTTTGACCAAAAACAATTAAAACCAGGCCTGAGGGCTGCAGACAAAAATCACCCATCTTTGGCTTGGTAGCGTCACTTTCTATCCACTAGGTCAAATGAGATCTTTCTATGTTGTTGTTAAGTGCTGTTGAGTCATAGATGACTCTTAGCGAACCTGTAAAGGAAAGACCTGAACACCTGTATAACTTGATTACTATATTTTGGTTTCCTTATCTGTAATATGAAAATAAGGATGGTGCATTTGGTTAAGAGCCCAACTACTAATCTAAAGGTTGGAAGTTTGAGTTTACAGAAAGATGACTCTGAATAATTAAACAAAAAAAAGGCTTAGCAATCTACTCCAAAAACATCAGGCCTTGAAAACCTCCTGGTGTACAGCTTTGCTCTGGCATACATGGAGCCACCACGAGTCAGAGTGGACTGGATGGTAGCTGTAAAAAAATGAACCAAAAACCAAACCAGCAGACAGAGCCTTGTTAGTATTCTTAGCATGGAACGCCTGCTCAAAAGTGGATGCCACTGTCATCAGTATAATGTGAAAGTAACCTCTTCACAGTTTCAAAAGAATATTTCTTAGATTTAGCGTTTAGAAATTTATTTGTTCTATGATTTCAATGTGTTATATATATGTTGACTTTCAAGTATTTTTTTTTTTTAATCTATTCTCACAGGGAAGTGTATCTTCCACCTTGTTGATACCCATTGCCATTCTCTGAATTTTCTCAAGCTCCTTTACATCTTTCGTGAAGGGAAGTGACCTGGAATTGTTTAAGTGAGATCCTCCCTCAAGGCAGAAAGACAGACTGAATAATTTATGACTGTCGTTTTTGGCACTGTGAATCCAGGCAAGGACTCTCAGGTTAAGAAATTTTTTCTCCTATCAGGCTGTCTCCTCAAAGCTGTTAGCAGAGCTCTTCTTATAACACTAGAGGGCACTGTTAAAACAATATTTCAGAAGCTTGAGCCTCCACACTGATAAAATTGAGAGAGCATACTGCAGAACAGCGTTAAGTGAAAAATTATATGGCTAGTTTGAGGGCAACATCTGGGGTTTTATCAAGATTCTAACTTAAAATTTGCTTCTAACTTCTTGCTATTTCTCACTCTTAGTAAATAATTTGATTCGCCCTGTGGTGGTAAGGTGAAAGAGGCTCTGGAAATGAAAAGAAAGAAAAAAAAATCTGGCTTGGACCTTTGACTTCCTAATCAACTTGTCTAACACCTGTGAAGTCTTG
>NW_006399784.1:18881867-18894409 GCF_000299155.1 Elephantulus edwardii
CCTCCTCCACAAGGCATTCCTGTCTATTCTAGAACAAGCTGAACATAATAGTCTTCTCAGTGTCTAGAAGAATTACCATTGCTGTCAAGGAATCCAACATTTGTAAAAATCCAGTCATGTGATGCTGCTTAATAACTTCGTGGGGACAACGGTAATTCATTGATATAATTCTTTCCTTGATGCAGAAGGTCCAGGCTTGATTCCTGCCTAGAGACCTCAGGTGAGCCACCACCTGTCTGTGGGGAAGGTTGTGTGTTACTGTAAGGCGGTGCACGTTTTGACGCTGCTTTTACTAAAACAGACTAGGAGGAAAGATCTGATCATTTGTTTCCCAAAATCATCCAATGAAAGTCCCATAGATTATGATGCTTTGATAACTTCAGTGATTGTATGGATGGCATAGAACCAGGTCACAACCAACATTTCATTCTGTGGACAGCAGCTAACAACATCAGATTCCATTTTCTTTTCAATTAATTTCTGCTTCTCTAAAACAATTTAATATTCCTTTTCTATATATCTTAGCATCGAAGGTTTAGGCTAGACTGAGTGTTGTAAAATATCTTTCAGCCCATTATGTGGTATACAAAACAATGACTCTCAGGTCAATTTTAACTCACAGAAATTCTAAGTGCATCAGAGTAGGATGTGTTCCACAGGGTTTTCAAGAGTATGGTGTTTCCAAAGCCAGACTTTTCTTCCAAGTTGACTGTGGGTAGATTTGAACTACCAACCTTTTGGTTAGAAGTTGAACACATGCTCCATCCAAGAATTCATTTAGTAAAGATTAAAATTACTACTTCTGAGGTTCATCTTATTGCACTCTAGCTGTATCTTCAGTACTTACAGCACAAGCAATAGATAGGCAGAGACTTTAAGGCAACAGTGTTTGAGGCTTATTCTAGATCTTTTTATTTACAACCCAGCCAACTTGTCAAAGAAGAACAAAAACCATCATGGAACCATGATATGGTGTTAAGGGCTTATTGATCAAAATGGGTTTTCTAGACATTGACTTTAACTTTCCCATGTGGATGAGTGGGAATATGTGAATCGGGTGTGTTAGCCTATCCACAAGGAAATTATCTAGTCTAACCATTTGTATTGGTTGAGGGTCAGGTATGGACTGTTCAGTTGTTTTTATTTCATTTAAATTGTGTGTGAGCTGACTGGATTTGCTGGATTTTGCCTACAAGGAGCTGTGGGCTAGAAGCCTCTTGTTTAGAGCCAATCAGGATCTGGTAGGAGGGCCTGTGTGTTTAAAGTTGGTTTTAGTTGTGTTTGGAATGAACCTTCTTCTAAGTGGTACAGCACTTGTCTGTCAACTCACTGTAATGAGGTAACTTGGGATTGCTGTGATGCTGAATGCTGTGTCACTGGTGTGTCAAATGCCATAACGTTTACCCATGGTGGACAGTGTTTTGTGGAGCTCCCAGATTAAAAAAGGCTGGAAAGCAAGAGCAGCATCCACTGCCTAAGCAACATACCTCTGAAAACTCTATGAACTTAGAAAAATGACAATAGTTATAGAACAGGATTCAGGTCTTTTGTTCATGGGGTTGCTGTGAGTCATGCTCAACTCAACAGCACTTAACAACATCAACAAAAATCACTAAATTAAGTAGATTCAGTGGCAGATTTCACCACCAGCATAATCTCACCACCAGCAAAGAAGACACAGAATGGAGCCAGTGATTCTTGTGCCAGTGATTCTTGCATCAATGAGACCTACAGGATAGCAGCAGCTGCTGCAGCAGAGAACCAGAGACCTGACATGAGACAGAACTGACCTTGGGACTGATACCCCCATGGAACCAGAGCTAAGAGCCCTTACCCAAGTTTGTTGGAAGACCTGGGGAGAGCCTTAACTTGCAGGACTAAGAGCTTTGTTAAATGGGCCTAAAGCCATTAGGCTGAAGGCTGAGTTACCTGTGAGCACATTTAGAACACAGTCCTGACTGAGTGATAGTATCGTGCTGTAAACCTGAAGCCTTTTGACTTCCATAGTTCTTTGTGGTCTGTAAAATGTTGCAATGAATTTTGGGCACTGTAGAGCAGTAATAGTGGTGTTAAAATTAGTAGAAAGAAATGTAGGAGCATGAGGGATATGTCTGACTTAATGTGAATTGGTTTCATGTTATGAATGTTGTCAGTGGGAGCAGTTCCCCATTGTGATAGAGGAGCAGTTCCCCATTGTGATAGAGGTCAGATATGGCCATCCTCATGCCAACCTTGTTCTTTTTATACATGAAGTTTCAGTGGCTGATTTTTCAGAAGTGGATCAACAAGACTTTCTTCCAGTGTACCCGAGGAACCTCTGAGTGAATATAAACCTCTAACCTTTTGATTGACCATCAAATATATTAAGTGCACTACTCAGAGACTCCCTGAACATAGATAGTCTCAGTAAATGTGTAGAGGATGAATGAAACATATCACAGAAACAGATACAAAAGCGATACAAACTTTCAGCCCTCTCTGCAGATAATTTTCATATTGAGCATTTTTTTCAATCTAGTAGGGACACACAATAAAATAGAACCTGTTTCTAAGGATTGATCCCACCTGGCAACTTACTCAAAGTATGTGAGACAGAGCTCCCTAGTTGGGTCAAATTGTTTCTCTATTTCCAACTTTTTGAGGAAGCATCAGACTGCTTTCCATAAAGGTTGGTCATCTTTCGGTACATATAACCTAAAATAATTTATCTTGCCAGTAGTTTTAAGTTTGTAGTGTGACTATTCTTCTTACAGTGATTGTGTCCTTATTTTTTGTTGTTGTTGTATTGTGCTGTCCAGTCACCTGCAACCCACAGTGACGACTCTATATACAATAACTCTAAACACTGCCCTACCTTCAGCCAATTTGATTGTTTCTGACATCCCTACCTCTTGTACCCCAGTACTGAGTCAATCCATCTCATCCTGGGTCTTTCCTTTTTGTGTCCAAAGTGTGTGAGATGAAGCTTCAAAATCTTTGCTTTCAAGGAGCAGCTTGGTTTCACCTTCTCAGAATAGACCTGTTTGTTCTTTTTAGCAGTTCATGGCATAGTCATTACTCTTCTCCAGCACCACAACTCAAAGGCACTGATTTTTCTTCTATCATCCTTAGTCACTGTCCAGCTCTCTGCTGCATAGCAAGTAATTGCAAAGACCATGGCTTCTATTAGGCTTGCCTTAGTCTCTAGACTGATATTGTTGCTCCTCAGTACTCTGAAGAGGTCCCTGAGAGCAGACTTTCCCAATGCAATTCATCTTTTGATTTCCTGACTGCTAATGTCAACAGTATTGACTTTGGAACCAAGCAAATTGAAATTGTTAACAATCCCAATCTCCTCCCTGTCCATATTGGCAGCTGCTGTCTTTGACCTTGTTCAGCAAACACATCAGGTCCTCCTCAGTTACCACAAGCAAAGTTATGCTATTTGCATAATGCAGGTTGTTGAGTCTTTCTCCAATCCTTATGTCACATTCTTCCTCATAGAGTCCAGTCTGGCATCCTGAATGATCTGTTCCATGTGTATGTAGATTGAAGAGTTATGGAAATAGGATGTATCTCTGGCATACATTTTTCCTGATCTTGAACCATGCAGTGTTTCCTTGCTCTGTTTTGATCACTGCTTCCTGGTCCAAGTATAGGTTTCTCATAAACACAAACAAATGTTCTAGGATTCTCATTCTTCTCAAGGTTAGCCACAATTTGTTGTGATCCACTCAGTCAAATGCCTTTGCATAGTCAATGAAACACAAATAAACATTCCTCTGGTACTGTCTGCTTTCAGTTAAGATCTGTCTAACATAGGCTATACTGTCTCTAGTGCCATGGCCTATTCTAAACCCTGCTTGCACATCTGGCAGTTCTCTGTTGATGTATTGCTCCAGTCATGCTTTTTATAATATTTAGCAGGATCTTTCTAGTGTTTATGATGCTTGTATTAAAGAAACTCTGGCTGCTGCCACCATATTCTGTTGTATTACTTTTTTTTTTTTTAATGACAACCACGATGGGTCTCTTTTGTTGGATCACCTATTTGGGGGTGGGAACAAAAATGGACGTCTTCCAATCCATTGGCCTGACAGCTGTCCTCCAAATTTCCTAGCACAGATTGATAAGCACACCAGGGCTGCATTATGGAGTAATGATATTAGTTTGAGGACTAAGGTGTGTCTGATTCAGGCCATGGTCTTTCCTATCACTTGCTATGCATCTGAGAGCTGGTCAATGAAGAAGAATGCATGCCTTTGAGCTGTGGTCTTGGAGAAGAGTGCTGAATGTCTCATGGACAGCCAAAAAAACAAATAAATATGTCTTTGGAGAGGGTGTAGCCTGAGTACTTTTTGGAGGCAAGGATGATGAGATTTTGCCTCATATGCTTTGGGCATGCTGCTAGGAGGGGCTATTCCTTGGAGAGGGACATGATGCTTGGAAAGGTAGAGGGTCTGCAAAGGAAAGGAAGACTCTCGAACAGGTGGACTGACACGGTGACTGCTACAATGGGCTCCAGTGTGTCGGGAAGTGTGAGGATGGCACAGGATAGGACCAGATTCAGATCTTTTGTTTGTAGGGTTGCTATGGGTCATACTCAACTTGATAGCATCTAACAACAACAATATCTCACATACTTTGGGCATGTTGCGAAGAGGGACTAGTTCTTGGAGAAGTACATCTTGCTTGGAAGGGTAGTGAGATAGCTCAGGAGAGGAAGGCCCTAGATGAGATGAATTGACACAGTAACTAGGGTAATGAAAGTAGCTGTGTCAAAGTCAGTGAAAATGGCCCAAGATAAGGCAGGGTTCAGAGCTATCGTGCTTAGAGTTTCTATGTGTCATAAGTTACTCGATGTTGTTACAACAACAACAAAACAGTTAATATAGTTTGCCAATCTTACAATTCAACCATACAAAATATTTTTCTGTCTTCCTTTCCCATTGTTTAGCTTTTGCATGCATATATTGCTGTTGTTATTAGGTGCTATGGAGTCAACTATGACTCATAGTAACCCAATAAACAATATATATGTTGTTGTTGTTATTAGGTGCCACTGAGTTGGGGAGGACACACAGGGACTCTATGAGCAACAAACCTGAACCGTGTCCTATGCTCTGTCATCCTTATCATCTCTGATACACTTGAACCTATCACTGTGTGCAGTCACTTCGTCAGTCCATCTCATTGGGGATCTTCCTCTCTTTCACTGACCCTCCATCTTTCCAAGCACGATGTGTCTTTCCAAAGAATAGCTTCCTCTAGCAAAATGCTATGTGAGATGAAGCTTTATCATTTTTGCTTCTAAGGAGCATTATGTTTGCACCTTGTCCAAGACATACCTGTTTATTCTTTTGGCCATCCGTGACATGGAACATTCAGTACTCTTCGCCAACAGCACAACTCAAAGGCATCGATTCTTCTATTATCTTTTTTCATTGTTAAGCTTGCAGATGTATAGCAAGTGATTGAAAGGACCATGGCCTGAATCAGGCATACTTTTTAGTCTTTGAACGATATCTTTGCTCTTCAGTGTTTTGGAGAGGTTCGACAGCCCAATGTAATGACTTACCCAATGTAATTTGTCTCCTGACCTCCTGACTGCTGGTATCAAGGGTGTTGATTGTGAATCCAAACAAGATGAAATCATTGAAAGCTTCAGTACTTTCTCCATCTATCATGATGCTGCTTATTACCCTGGTAGTGAGGACTATTATTTTCTTGGAGTTGAGATGTAATCTATATTGAAGGCTGTGGTCGTTGAACTTTTTCTGCAAGCACCTCAAGTCCTCCTCACTTTCAATAAGCAAGATAGTGTTCTCATCATAATGAAAGTTGTTGATGAGCCTTCCTCTGATCCTGATGCCACAATCCTCTTCACAGAGTCCAGCTTCTTAAGTTATTTGCTCAAAATACAGATTGAAGTATAGATTTTGCATGAGTCCTATTAAGTGTTCTGGGATTCCCTTTCGTTTCAATGTCAGTCATAGTTGGTTATGATCCACACAGTCTAATGCCTTTGCTTAGTCAATGAAACACAAATATATAGTCTTTTATTCTCTGCTTTCTGGCAGTTCATTTGAAAACTGATATTTCAAATGCCAAAACGGTCACCTGTGTTAGACAGGTTGCAGCAAAGCTCCCAGATTAAGACAGAGTAGGAAGTTGAATTGGCCATCCAATACTGAAATAACAGGTCTTCAAATACTATGAACAACAGAGGGACATGGTTACTTTTAATGTTACAGTTAGGGGTCCGGATGTGAAGTCACTAAAAAATTAGGAGAAACAGCAAAAAATAACCATTAGTAAATGGAATGTGGACTGTATAAGTGACATCTTTGCGTTTTAGAATTCTCTAGCAATCTTTTGTCATATCTTTTCCTGATAGAATATGTATTTGATTTCTTGACTTCTGCTTCTATGGATGCTTGTAAGTGTTTTTACTCACTTTTAAGTGTCTTTCAATCTGAGAGGTTTGCTGCACTTTCAGTACTATATCTAATAATGCTCCTCTGTTATTTGGAGGGTTCTTGAAGGTCTTTTGTTTCAGAAGCGGATGACCAATCTTGCCTCTTAGTCTGTGTCGTTCTATCGAAACCTGTCTGCCATTGGTGACCATGTTGATATTTGAAATACTGATGGCATAGCTTCCAACATCAGAGCAGCTTACGAGACACCTCAGTATAGTAAACGGACAGACAAGTGCTATATGTGTAAGCTCAAACTATAAACAAGCAAGTGTCTTCATGTTAGGTGTTGTTGAGTATGATCCACACAACCCTATGAACAACAGATCTGGAACTTAGCCTATCCTGTGCCATCTTCACACTGTCTGACACATTAGAGCCCATTGCTGCAGTCACCATGTCAACCATCTTCAGACTTCCTGATACATTAGAGCTCATTGCTGCAGTCACCGTGTCAATCGACTGGGTCAAGGGTCTTCCTTTTTTTCACCAACTCTTCACCCTTCCAAGCATCATACACAAACTAGAAAATAAGCAACAGCATGCATGCTAGTTATTGTCTTTGTATAAAAACTGAAAGTTAAGTGCTGTACTCATAAGAACAAATCATGAAACAAGAAAGCATACACCCATCCTAAAATGATCAAGAATACCACGGGAAAGATATGTCCAAGGTGTGTCATGAGGTGGGAAGCCCAGCCTGAGATGGAGTTTCTGCTGGCCTCAGAGCAGCCCAGGTTTATCTGCCCTGCTAAAGATGGTGTTTTTGCCCATCCAAGGTATGAGTGTTTCCCCGTCAGAAGAGGTACCCCTTCTAATATGGGGACTGATTACAGGCCAGAGTGGCACAGTAACCAGAAGCCTCTGAAATGCCTCTGAAAGCTTCCACCTCCATAAACAGGCAAGTGTGGGGATGGCCTGAGCTGGGACAGGTGGAGGGGCGGGGGAAGAAGTATAGGGAGTACCAGTGTTGGAAGAATATTGACCACCATGTAGAATTAGAGTGTGAGTTTGTGAGTGTGAGTGTGTGTGTGAGTGTGAGTGTGTGTGTGTGTGTGTGTGTGTGTGTGTGTGTGTGTGTGAACACAGGGGACAAATGGAAAATTGGACCTTTTTAGCTGTGTGGACACCACTGCTGTTGCCAGGCCCTCCTGAGTTCTCACTCCTGCTTGATTCTCACTCCACGCAGCACTGCTTACAGTTCTGTGTTCTCTTGTTCTTCCTATTCAATGTCTGAATTCAGTTTAGCAAGTTTTTAAATTACTGTTGATGCTGCTGCCACTGCTGCCTCCATCCTGGGTTTCCTGGTTAGGGTTCTAAGTTTCGAAGCTCACTCTTTTTATTTTTAATTTAATTTTTTATTTGTATCCATTGTTTCTCACATGAAATCTTTCTAACTTCCTTTACCCACCCCTCCCTCCACCCATCGATGTACACCGCTATGATTATCCCCTTCCCGCCCATCCATCCTCACCCCTCTGCTCCCCCTTCCCTCTCTTGGATCCTCATACAAGTCCTGCAATAATGCTTTTATACCATATTTGTTTTTACAGGACTGAGTAAGTTGCTCGATGTTTCACTTTGGTCTTTCTTTAGTCAGTTTTTAAAGTACTATTTCGTCTTTTTGTTTTTAAACTGTACATTGAAGAACTGTTATCCCTGTTTACTTATGTTTCTGGCGCAGAGATGCTGAACTGCAAACATTCATTAATAACTGAAACATGTAATATACAAAATATAAATCTGGAGAAATTGGCAGTTGTAAAAAATCAAATGGAAGATATAAATATCAACATTCTAGGTTTAGTGAGCTGAGGTGGGCTGGGCTGGACCACTTTGAATGAGATAATAACATGATTTGTTATGCTGGGAATGGCAAAATGAGGAAGAATGATGCAGCATTCATAATCAAAAAGGCCATTTCAAAATGCATGCTGATGTACAATGCTGTGAGTGACAGGATGCTCTCCATGCGCCTGCAAGGAACTAGCAAATACAATTATTATTCACATATAGGTATTAACCAAGAAAGTCAAAGCTGAAGAAATTGAGGACTTGTATCAGCTTTCGCAGTCTGAAGTTGGTTTAACATGCAATCAAAATGCGTTAATCATAAATGATGACTGGAATGAAAAAGTTAGAAACAAAGAAGGAGGAATGATGGAAAATATAGAGTTGGTAAAAGAAATGAGATTGAATCTCTAATGATTGCCTTTTGACAATCAATGATTTATTGATTGTAAATATTTTCTTTAAAAAAATAAATTGTGACTGTACATGTGGATTTAACTTGATGGACTGTGCAAAAATCTGATTGACTTACATCTGTGGAAAGAAGCAAGGGAGAGATTAAGTATCAGTAGTCAAAACAAGGCCAGGGGACTAAGGTAGAATTAATTATCAATTAAATGTACACAAGTTCAAATTGAAGTGGAAGAAAATGAAAACAAGTTCACAAAAACCAAAATATAACTTTGAGCCTATCCCACTAGAATTTAAAAAACCACTTCAATAATGTATTTGATTTACTGAACACTAATTACTGACAAATAATCGAGTTATGGGTTGACATCAAGGCTATGACTCAACAGGAAAGCAAAAGTAGTTACAAAGGCAGGGGAGAAAGAAAAGCCCAAAACAGATGTTAGAAGACAGTGAAAATTGTGTTAGAACATGGAGAAGCCAAGCAAAAGGAAGAAATGCTGAAGTAAAAGGCATAAACAGATGATTTCAAAGGGCAGCTCAAGAAGACAAGACAAAGTAGTATAAGAGAATATAGAGTTGGAGTTAGAATCAAAAGGGAAGAATATGTTTGACATTTCTCAAGTGAAAAAATTAAATAAATTACCTTGAGTTTTAATACTGAAGGATTGTGTGGGTAAAATCTTGAATGATCTAGGAAGCATCAAAAGAAGACAAGAAGAATACATAGAGTAACTGCACCAAAAATAATTGGCTGACAAGGAATTTTTCAGAAAGTAGTATTTGACCAAGAACTAATGGGAATGACAGAAGACGTTCAAGCTGTACTGGAGTCATTAGCAAAAAAAAAAAAAGGTCCCAAGAATTAATGGAATACCAACTGATGTGCTTCAACAAAAAGATGCATCATTGGATGTGCTCATCAGTCTACGCTATGAAATTTGGAAAAGAGCTACCTCACCAACTTCCTGCAAAAGATCTGTATTTTATTCCATTCCTTAAAAAGATGATCCAACAGAATGAGGACATTATTGAACAATACCATTAATATCACATGCAAGTAAAATATTGATGAAGATTATTTTTAAATGGCCAGATGAACTAGAAATTAAAACTGAATTCAGAAGAAGCCATAGCACAAGGAATACCATTGCTGGTGTCAGATTGATCTTGGCTAAAAGTAGAGAATATCAGAAAGATGTTTATCTGTGTTTTTTTGGCTGTGCAAAAGCATTTGACTACGTGGATCATGACAAATTATGTTGAACATCAGAAAGAATGGAAATCCTAGGACTCTTAATTATGCTTATTTGAAACCTATATCTAGATCAAGAAGTTGTCCAAATAAAAACCAACTCGGTTTCCTTATCTTTAACACAAGCAAAACATTTAAAACTATTTGGTCTTCTGCCTCAGAGGCATATCACGTCTGTACACATATCAAATTGGAGATGATTCCCTTCCAGGAACACATATTAGCCTAGCATTTGGCAAATGAGTTGATAAGCATCCTCTTGGTGAGATAAAACTGGGAGCAAACAGACAGCTTGAAGGCTCTTTCATAATCAGAAAAGCATAAAGATGGTCATATCAGCCAGCCCAATTTGGACTGCAAAAACTGGCATCAAATATGATGACTTGCATCATACGAAGTGGAAGAAAAAAGTCAAAATGTCAATGATTTTCATCTACTTGGATAAACAATTAATGTCTAGAGAGGCTATTGTTATTAGGTGCCATTGAGTCAACTATGACTCATAGTAACTTTATGAACAAAAGATGTGAACCTTGCCCAGTCCTGAGTCTTTCTCACAATCTCTGATATACTTGAACCTATTGTTACAGTTACTATTGTCATTTCATTTTGTTGTAGGTCTTCCTCTCTTTCTCTGAGCCTTCACCTTTCCCAGTATAATGTCCCTTTCCAAGGACTTGTCCCTCCTGACAGCATGCCCAAAGTATGTCAGATGAAGTCCTCTCTAAGAAGTCCCCTGGTTGCACTTCCTTCAAAACAGATTTGTTTGTTTTCTTGGCAGTCCTTGGGATATTCAGTACTATTCTACAACACCACAATTCAAAGGTGTCAATTAGTCTTCTGTCATTCTTAGTCATTCTATAACTTTCAGATGCACAGAAAGTATATGAAAAGACCATGGTTTGGATCAGGTGTACCTCAGTGTTCAAACTGATCTCTTAGCTCTTTAGCACTTTTGAAGAGATCCTTGAGAGTCAGTTTTCCCAATCCAACGTGTCTTTTGGTTTCTTGACTACTATTACAATGGGTATTAATTTATAAATTCAAGTACACTGCAATTTCTGACAAATTCAGTCTTCTTTCCATCTATCATGATGTTGCCTATTGGCCTAATTGTGAGGACTTTTGTGGGTTTTTAAAAAAATATTTTTATTGGTTTCCATATAATAATTCCTTTATATTATGTTTAATTCACATATTTTATGTTTTATACAATCTTTTATTTCATTGTGTTTCATACAATCATTCATATACATTCTATTTTACATTTTTTTAAATTGGTTTGCTTACAAAGTTTATATACATTTTGTTTCAGACTAGTCTTTATTCACATTGTGTTTCATACCATCTTTCTCATGCATTATGTTTTATAAAATCAATCACCATTGGACCTTGCCCATCATTACCCTGTCTTTTCACCAGATCCTTCCCAAGTGCTTTCCTCCCTCCCTCCACCCACCAAAATGTGCAGCCCTGTGGTTCCCCCCCACCCATACTCAGCCTTCTGCTCCTTCCTTTCAGTCCCCTTGAGTTCCTGTACATGTTTTATTTGTTATCCTTTTATTTTTACAATATTTATCCTTTTGAGGCTGAGATGTTTCTCTCAGTATAATAATGTCCCCCAGGCTCCCCCATTTGTATTTGTGTAATGTTTTATGAGTTAATTTCTTTTCAGTGTTACATTAACGTTTCATTGTGTGAATGTACCATAGTTTTTCTACGCATTCACTTGTTGATGGGCCTGGAAAGATTTCAAACTCACTAAAGAAGTGTGAAGATGTTACAGGATAGGACATGGTTTAGATCTTCTGTTCATAGGGATTCCATGGGTCATATTTGACTCAACGGCACCTAACAACACAATAACAACAGTATGTGATCAAGAACCAATACCAGTGAAGGAAAAAGTCCAAGCTGCACTGACGGTATTAACAAAAACTAAGGCCTCAGGAACTGATGGATTATCAGTTAAAGTGCTTCAGGGAATAGATGCAACCTTGGATGTGTTCACAGCCTGTTACTGAGAAGCAATAACGTCAGTAGTTAGAGCACTAAGATGTACCTGATTCAGATCACAGGCTTTTCAATAACTTGCTATGCAGCTGAGAGCTGAACGATTAAGGATGAAAGAAGAATTGATGCCTTTGAGCTGTGGTGTTGGATGGCAAAGGGAACAAACAGCTATGTCTTGGAGAAGGTTGCAGCCAGAGTGCTTCTTGGAGGCAAGGATGGTGAAGCATAGTTTCAAATAGTTTGGGCATGTTAACTAGGAGTGGCTATTCTTTGTAGAAAAGCATTATCCTTGGAAAGGTGGAAGGATGGCAAAGGAGAGGAAGATCCTCAACCAGGTGGATCAACACGTTGACTGAAGCAATGGGCTCGAGTGTGTCAGAGATTTTGAGGATGGCACAAGATAGAATGGGATTCAGGTTTATTGATCATAGGGTTGCTATGAGTCATACTTGACAGCACCTAACAACAACAACAACAATCTGGCAAACTAACTTGACAAGATTCATATTTGTTCCCATTCTCCAAAAAAGATGATCCAACAGAATGTGAAAATTATCAAACGATGTCATTAACATTGTTGTTGTTATGTGCCGTCGAGTCATTTCCGACTCATAGCG
>NW_006399784.1:18895389-18899176 GCF_000299155.1 Elephantulus edwardii
TATGATCCACACAGTCAAATGCCTTTGCATAATCAATGAAACACAGATAGACATTCTTCTGGTATTCTCTGCTTTCAGCCAAGATCCAGCTAACATCAGCAACAATATGCCTAGTACCACGACCCCTTCTAAACCCAGCCTGGACTTCCGGCAGTTCTCTGCTGATGTGCTGTTCTAACATTAACATTACATACAAGTAAAAATCTTGCTGAAGGTTGTTTAAAAATGGCTTGAACAGTATATCAATGGAGAACTGCCAAAAAATTAAGTTGGATTTAGAAGAGGTCGTGGTGCAAGAGTTATCATTGCTGATGTCAGATGGTTAAAAGCAGAGAGTGTCAGAAAGATACTTACTTGTGTTTTATTGATTATGCAAAGACGTTGGATTGTGTGGATCATAACAAATTGTGGCTAACATTAAGAAGAATGGGAATCTGAGGGCACTTAGTTCTACTTATATAAACCTATACGTAAATCGAGAAGTTTTTGTACAGACAGAATACAAGAACACACCATGGTTTAAAATCAGAAAAGATGCATGACAGAGTTGTACCCTTTCTCTATATCTATTATATATATATATGTATATATATCTTATTTATGTTGTTGTTGTTATTGTTATGTGCCATCTAGTCAAGTACAACTCATAGCGATACTAGAACAGTGGATCTGTTGTTGTTGTGCACCATAGAGCCAGAACAGACCCAAAGCTGTCCCTCCAGCAGGTTTTCAGAGTCACAGGAGGAAACTGCCTGTCCTCCTCCCACAGAGCAGCTGGTGGCCTCGAACCATGTGCCTTGTACAACTTCTTGCCGCTAGGCCACCAGAGCTCCCAGTGGATGAGAATCCTGCTTTATTTTGTGTCATCTTCATTATATCGGATATACCTGAGTCATTGCTGTAATCACTGTGTCCAATTATCTGTGTGACCCCCCAATCATGATGTATTTTTCAAAAGTCTGGCTCCTTCTAACAATGTGCCCAATATGAAGCTTCACTGTCATTGCCACCAATCAGCACCCTGGTTGTATTTTCTCCAAGACACAACTGCTTGTTCTTTTGATAGACCCACCATGAGATATTCAGCACTCTTCTTCAATATCACAACTCAAAGGCATTGATTCTTCTGTCATTCTTGTTCTTTGCCCAACTTTCCGATGCATAGGAAGTAATTGAAAAGATCATGGCTTGGATAAGATGCTCCTTAGTCTTTAAATGGACATCATTGTTTAAATGATGCACTTTTGAGAGATCCTTGAAAGCAGATTTTTTTTCCAGTGCCACGTATCTCTTGATTTATAACTGCTGATACACAGGGTGTTGATCCAAGTAAGATGAAATAATTGATAATTTCAATCTTTTCTCCATCTATCATGATGTTTTTTACTGGCCCAGTGGTGAAAATTTTTATTTTCTTAGTGTTGAGATGTAATTAATTTTGAAAGTTGTAGTGAACTCTGATAACTTAGTGATAAGCAGTGGCATTTCCAACCTAAAGGCATGTGGTTTGAATCCACTAGCTGCTGTACTCACTTCTTGTTGTTGTTATGTGCTGTTGAGTTGTCTACGATCCACACTGACACTAGGAACAATAGCTCTGCACCCTGCCCTGTCCTGAGCCAATCTCACTGACTCTGACACTCCTACCCCCATTGCCCCAGTTACTGCATTAATTCATCTCATCTGGGATCTTCCTCTCCTGCACTCTCCCTCCACCCTTCCGAGCGAGATGTCTGTCTCCAAGGATTCATCTCTCCTGGCCACATGCCCAAAGTATGTGAGATGGACCTTCAAAATTTAGCCTCCAAGAAGAAATTTCATTTCACCCTCTCCAAGACAGACCTATTTGTTTTCTTGCTGGTCATGGTATGTCCACTCACTTATACTTTGAGCATATTCTCAGGAAGAAGTAGTTCTTGAAGAGAGACATCATCCTGACCAAAGTAGAGGCTCGGGAAAAGAGAGGACGACCCTCCATGAGATGGATTAACACAGTGATTACCACGACAGGCTTGAGCCTGACAGAGGACTGTGCGGGATCCGCAAGGTTCAGATGCGTTGTTCATAGTATTGCTATGGATCATAGCAGAGTGGAACACCAACAGCGAAGAGAAGCTTCAGAAAAATTTGACATCATTTTTATTTTGCTTTCTTGACTTTGGGGAATGATAGTATAGCCTTTGGATTTCCAGGCCTCTGACTCCTTGTACGTTTCCAGGGTTTGCTCTCTGGCCTGCGAATCATAATATGGGCCACAGAACCCATTTGTTTGATGCAGTAGCTCCTCTTTCTACTTTTCAACATTTGAAAATCTCAGTGTGTTTGAACTTGAATGAAATGTGCACATTTTCACCCGGCCAGGAAGCAGCCTCATGAGTTTGCCAATACCGCATGCAGTGGTGTACTTAAGAAATCTGCCGTTCTCAAAACATGTTGGACAAGGGTGCTGTGCCCTGTGGCAGAGATCCAACTCTGACCCAGCCTCGGGAATTATCTTTTTATTTAACTCCTGCTCACTTGTTTTCATTTTAATCCCTGCCCCCTTTCCCTTGGCATCAGAATAAGCCTGTCTGTTAAAAATTATGACCTTGGATTCCTTTGTGTTCTGCCAGATCATCAATCTTCTAAGCAGGCAAACCTCCCTTTAAGCCAGGCCTGCTACTATGTATTTCCTGATTGAAAAGCAAGACAAAAAAATTAGGTGAGTTATGTCTCCACGAGAAGATTGATTATAAGATGTTGGGAAGCTCACTAGGGAGTGTTGGGAGGGAGGAGGGGGTCTCTGTTGTATTTTAACCCTTGAACCTTTGAGTTCCTGCCTCTGATAAGAGAAGGCTGCTTACCAAAGATGAAATAAGACCCTACAGCACACACCCATACGTTTGTAGGGGGCTTCACAAAGAGAAATGGGAGTATAGGACCCAGATTCTAGGTAGTAGGAACTGAAGAGAAGCAAAGTTCTCCTAATTTACCCTCCTCCTTAGCCTACACCAATCCCCTCTTCCACACATGTCTGCAGCACTGCTCACAGCACTCTCCTCTCCCCTTGCTTTTGGGAAATGCCCCTTACTCCTGGGAAACTCCTTCAGGAGGAGATCAGTGTGATTGACATTACTGATACTTTTACAAACTCCCCTGGGGCCAGCAGTGTGCAAGACAGGAGGACTGAATGCCTGGAGACAATCTTGATGTGGAGATCATGTGTCCATTTATGTGCACATGACAAGTCAGTCAATAAGATAACAAGTATGCCTTGAGCACCTACTGGTTTAGGAGCTGATAGAGTGACCGAGAGGTGAGTAACAAAAATAATACTCCTTGTCTAGCAGAACTTAGGCCTGAAAGGAGACAGGAACAAAATACTCAAATTATAAGATAAATTCAGGTGATGATCTGCAGAGGAGACGTGGGTGACTTTGGAAGGCTGACCGCACACGCTGCCGAGCTGCCCCCCTGCATGTGGTGGACGACTTCCTTCTTGCCTTGAGGATTTTCTCCAGAGGTGTCCTTTCCTTAGAATATTCTTCCCCTATATGGACAGAATTGCTTCATATGTAAAGGTTTTTGTCTAGAAACTTGTCATATTAATCTGTTTTCCTCTCATCTTTTTGTCTGGAGAAATACCAAACATTCAGGAAAAATACGTAAGAATCATACGATGATCACCCAGTATCTCTCATCTAAAGTCATCAATTGTTTAAAAAGCTGTTAGGGCATTATTTTTATCGTAGGAATATGCACTGAGGGTTGCAGAGTGGATTATATTTGGGGGTAGGGGGTGGGGTTT
>NW_006399784.1:18899827-18907252 GCF_000299155.1 Elephantulus edwardii
TCAGTCTCCCCTCAACCCCGATGTCAGTCCTGTTTTACAACAGTGGCACTATGCAGAATTTGTCCTTTTGTGACTGAGATATTTCATTCAGCATAATGTCCTCCAGATTCGCCCATTTTGAATAATATTTCACTAGTTCCTTGTTTTTCAATGCAGCATAGTAGTCCATTGTGTGAATATACCTCACTTTCTCTATCTATTCGCTTGTTGATGGGCCAAAGTATATTTCTAAGAGTTTTCCTTTGGGATTTTTTTCCCCTGACCCACAATTCAATCAAGGACCACATGTTTTCAGTTAGTGGTATGCTTCTCTTGTTTCTCTTCATCTACAGCAAGTCTATATTGTCCTTTTCTCCCCCTCGTGACATGCCATTTTCAGAGTTCAAGCCAATTGTTTTATAGAATGTTCTACAGTAATCTGTAAACAGTTAATGTGGATTTTCTGTTTATATCCTCAGTAATTAGATTCAAGTTAAACATTTTGGCAAGAATATTACACAGGTGATACTGTATACTTCTCATCACTTCATACTGAAAAACAAACAAGCTTTTGGTTCTGACTCCCATCATCCCACATGCTATGGAATAAGTAGAACTGCTCCGTATGGTTTTCTTGGCTCTGTGAAAGGGAGCACTGGTGGCCTAGTGGCAAGACGCTGCGTTGCAATCCCAAAGGCAATTGATGTATGACTTAAAAACTGTTAGTAATTATTGATTGAATTCTCCCTTTAAAGGAGACACAGAAGCTAAAGGAATATTAATCCACATCAAGGAGATTCAATCAGCAAAATCCAGACTTTGACATTGCCAGGACATTCAATTGATTGTTCCAACAAGTAAATTGTAAGACTTATAAAGAGACAGAGTCGGAGATAAATGGAGGGATATATAAATTAAAAGAGACTTAAAGGACACACTAACCATTCCCAATATGTGAATCTTAGGTGGGCCCTGGCTTTAAAAAAAGCACTGTAAAATGGACAATTAGGACACAACTGGAAATGTGAACATTTACTGAATATTTGCTCTCAGTGAATTGCTAGTTATTTAATTTATGGCCATTGTACTGTAATTGTTCTTTAAAATCCTCAACTTTTAGTGACACGTGTGAAATATTTAGGGAATAAATGCTATGACATTGTAGAGGGCAGAACAGTCGTGACTTAACGTTTGTTGGAATTAGGAGATTGGTACATGAGGGCACATTAAACTGTATTGCCTGTTTTAGTGTATGAAGTTTTGAACTATTAGAGAAATAGATTATAACCCAAAATAAATCTTCATGAATGGACACTTATAGAAACAACGGAATAAATAAATAAATCAACCAATCAATCAATCAATAAATAAGTAAATAAATGGAAAAGATAAAAATCTCCCCTACAGAGTTCCAAATAATTTATGTAGATACCCTTCGTTCTTAAGGAATAATAATTCTCCACTCCTTAAGAGGCAACAGTGAGTGCTTAGTAATGTTTTTCCAACAAGTACAATAAAGAATTGGCTGACACAGAAGAATTTCAAGAGATAACCTATGATCAAGAGGCAATGGTGGTGAAGAAGGAAGGGCAGGCTTCTCTAAAGGACCTGGCAAAAAATACAGCCCCAGGAATTGATGGGATACTAATTGATGTATTTCAGCAAAGAGATGCTGCCCTGCATGTGCTTACCAAGTTGTTCCAAGAACTCTGGCGGACAACTACTTGGCTAACTGACTGGAAGAGATCCATATGAGTGTGAAAATTATCAAACACTATCACTATTATCACACTCTAGAAATACCCTGCTGAAGATTATCCAGCAATAGCTATAACAGTGCATTGACAAGAACTACCAGAAATACAAGCTGAGTTTAGAAGACATTGTGGCCAAGCAGGAGAGAATAAAATAGATGAATGGGATCTTTTAAGAATCAAATTCCTATGCACACCCAAAAACATTTCCAAAAGGGCAAAAAGAAAAGCCACAGACTGGGGAAAAAATATTTGGTAGTGACGCCTTTGGTAAGGGACTTATATCTAGAATTTATAGAATACTCCAGCACCACAACAAGATAAATGTGAACAACTCAAATGCAAAATGGGCACAGAATATAAACAGACACCTCACCAAAGAAGACATTCAGATGGCAAACAAACACATGAAGAAATGTTCAAAATCCCTAGCTCTAAGAGAGACAAAAATCAAAGTAATTATGGATATCATCTTACCCCAATAACAATAGCAAAGTTCAACAGAGCAGCATACAAAAATTTTTTGTGAGGTTGTAGAGAAATTGAAACATTTATTCACTGCTGGTGGGAGTGTGAAATGGTGCCACCACTATGGAAAGAAGTATTGCGTTTTCTAAAAAAGTTGGAAATAGAATTACCATTTGACCCAGCAATGCCACTACTGGGAACATACCCTAAAGAAACCATAATTACCATCCAAACAGATATAGGCATTGTTGTTTTTGTTGTTGTTGTTAAGCACTGTCAAATTGCAGGTCACTCATAGCGACCCTATGAAGGAGAGTCCTTGACACTTGGGTACCTTTCATCCTCTCTCCAGGTTATAGGGTTTCTGGAGGAGACAAGCTACTACGGAAGTGGATGACACTCCTCTTTCCAAGCTTGTTTTCATCGGGAAGCTCCACCGCACTCTCTGTCCGCATTGGGTGACCAACCATTAACGCATTTGACACATCAGTGTCACAGAGTTCATCCTCACGGCAACCACAAGTTACTGCTGTACGGCAACTTGTACACCAGGGCTATACAACCTGGAGGAATGTCTGAACAAAAACAATGAAAGACAGGCCTGAGTGCCACAGATTAAAAGTCACCCACCTTTGCCTTGGTAGCATCGCTTTCTGTCCACTGGGCCAGCTGATCTCTCTATGTTGATGTTATTGCTGAACAACAACAAGATATAGGCCTACCCATGTTTATTGCTGCATTGTCCACAATAACATAGAGGTGGAAACAACTCAAGTTTCCATCAACATATGAATGGATAGAGAAGCTGTGGTATATTCACACAATAAGAACACTATGCAACACTGAAAAACAAGGAATTCATGAAATATTCAAAATGGGTAACCCTTGAAGGATATTATGCTGAGTGAAATATTTCAGTCACAAAAGGACAAATACTGCACAATGCCACTATTTCAAAACAGGACTAACAGGGGGTTAGGAGGAAACTAAGAAAAGAGGGGATAAATAATGGACACTGCTTTGAAATAGATGAGGGAAAGAATTGTCTAAACTAAATGTACAATTGGGTATTATTTGCATGGCAACAGTCCAGAAAGAGAGGTGCATAACAAGGTGGACTGAGGAGTGAAAGGGAGGGAGAAAATTGTGCAGCAATGAAAGAATCTTTTTAAAGAGAAAAGTGAACTAGGGGTGTGGGTAAGGAGGAAAATGTGCAACAATCAGTGAATGGAAATCCAAGTTTTCTGTAAACTTTTGTTAAAATATCAATTAAAAAAAGAAGTTGTGACACATTATTGCCAATGCCAGATGGATCTTGGCCGAAAGCAGAGAGTGCCAGAAGAATGTTATCTGTTTCGTTGACTATGCAAAGGCATTTGACTGTGTGGATCACAGAAAATTGTGAATAACCTTGAGGAAAATCTCAGAACACTTGATTGTGCTTATGCAAATCCTGTACTTGCACTAGGAAGCAGTCCTCAGAACAAGCAGGGAAACACTGCATGTTTTAAAATCAAGAAAGGAGTGCATCAGGGATGCCTTCTGTCGCCATATCTTTTCAATCTGTATGCAGAACAGATCATTCAGGAAGCAGGGCTTTATGAAGAGGAATGTGACATTAAGATTGGAGAAAGACTCATCAATAACTCACAATATGCAGATGACACATCCTTGCTTGCTGAAACTGAAGAAGACCTGAAATGCTTGCTGCAAAAAGTCAAAGACTGTAATCTTCATTATGGATTGAAGCTTAACATCAAGAAGACAAAGATTCTCACCACTGGGTCAATTGGCAGCACCATAATAGATGGAGAAGAGATTGAGGTGGTTCACAATCACAGCTTGCTAGGCTCCACAATCAACACTCATAACACCAGCAGTAAATTGCATTTGGAAAATCTGCTGTCAGAGACCTCTCCAGAGTGCTGAAAAGCAACGATATCAGTCTAGAGACTACGGTGCGCCTAATCCAGTCCATGGTCTTTGCAATTACTTGTTATGCTTGAGGGAGCTGGAAAATGACTAAGGATGACAGAAGAAGAATAGATAACTTCAAGTTGTGGTGCTGGAGAAGAGTCTTGAAAATACCATGATTACCAAGAAAACAAATCGGTCTATCTTGGAGAGGGTGAGACCAAGTTTCTCCATGGAGACTAAAATTTTGAAGCTCTGTCTCACATACTTTGGGCAAGTGGCCAGAGAGATAGGTTCTTGAAGGAGGATATCATACTTGGAAGGGTGGAGAGACAGCACAGGAGAGGAAGACCCTGGATGAGATAAATTGATACAGTAACTGGAGAAATAGGGGTTGATGTGTAGGAATTAGTGAGAGATGGGCTTGGGATAGGGAAGGATTTAGAGCTGCTGTAGGGTCATAGGTGAGTAGACAGCACATTACAACAACAACAACAACAACAACAGTACAGAAAGAGGGAAGAAAAAAAGGAGTAGCTTTATAGTAGAGAAATCTGACAAGCTAGTTGATCAATGTTAACATTGACAGATGAGTTCATAACTTTGACATAGTATGTTGAGAAGAGTACTGTTCCGTTGTGGTCTTCCTCCTCAAAGTACATTACCTCAGCCTAGACATGAGAAAAGTCTAAATTGAAAGATATTTTACAAAATACCTGACCAGTCCTCAAAACCATCAAAGTTGTCAAAACCAAGGAAAGTCTGAACTGTCACCACAGAAAGAAACTTCAGGAGACATGACCAAATGTCACATGATATTCTGAATAGAATCTTGGAAAGATAAAGGATATTAGAGAAATAAAAAGAAATCTGAATAATGTAATAATTTTTATATTGTTATTGTGTACCATGAAGTCAGAACTGACCCTCCAACAGGTTTTCAGAGGCAGTTAATTGCACAGGAGGAGATGGCCCATCCTTCTCCTGCAGAGCAGCTGATGGAATTGAACTGCATGCCTTTGGGATTGCACCATAGTTTCTTACCAATAGGCCTGTAGAACTCCCTAATAATATAAAATCATGAGTCAATACTGGGTCATGAACTATGACAAATGCAATATACTGATGTAAGATGTTACTAATAAGAGAAGTAGCTCATGGATTTGAACCACCTGCTAGTGCTTTTCCCACCCTATAGATCACCAAAAGCATTTTTCTTTACTTTTCCTCAAAATGAAAAGAATTATCAGAAGAGTGAAATCATCGACTCTTTAGTAATTAACCAGTAGCATCATTTTCTTCAGTGCTGAATTACTGGTTGGGCATTCTGATCTATCATTTATTTCCTACCTGGTGTTATTTGTCTAGAATGGTATTGTATACCAGCAGTGTGTCTCCTGTGCACTTGAGTGAGCTTCTCCTACTTCCATTGATTGCTGAGAAAATGCAGCTCAATATTTTGAGTCTTCCTGTCACTCAGCCAGGATCCCTGGTGGGGCTTGGCAGACAAGCTTTTAATTTTGGATTGCAGCCAGACACAGGGTGGCCCCTGGGTGGGGCTGTTACTGAAGGGACATAGTTTCCTGAACTTTTATAAAGGCAATTACCATTTAGGGAGGGGAGAGTGGGGGGATGTTGATGTTCTTGGGCCAATTTTTCAATGTCTTTGGAAGCTCCAGGTGTTTGTTTTTCCTAAGCATATTCTTTGGAGAGACCTGAAGAGAGAAGAAAAGTAGTCCAAGTGCTCACAGATGGTAAGCCCACAGCTCCCACTAAAAGCAGCTAATATCATCTTGACTCAAGCAGGCATCTTGATTGTGATCTGGGAAGTAAAGCCTCAGGGAATAAAGATAATGCATGTTTCTGAGGGGAGATGGATAAATTGATCCCAGGAGATCAACAAAATGGCACTGAGTCCAACCGTCCCCAAAATGGGACTTTTAAGATTAATGACAGCAAAGTGATAACTGAACTGAACAAATGAATCATTGAACACGGTTTTCTGATTTTCTGCAATTTCTCTCACTTGATCAGAAAGATATTAAAATGACATTGTTGGGAAGAGCTAAAAATATAACTGAATATTTCCTTTTTCTGCTCCCCGGAAGCAAGGATTCTGAAGCTTTGTCTGACATACTTTGGACATATTGCAAGGAGGGACCAGTCCTTGGACGAGGACATCATGCTTGGGAGAGTGGAGGGACAGCGCAAGAGAGGAAGACCCTCAATGAGATGGATTGATTCAGAGACTGGGGTAGTGGGGTGGGTGTATTAGAGATTGGCACAGGATACAGCAGGGTTTAGGCCTGTTGTACATAAGGTCGCTATGAGTCGCAGGCAACTGGATGGCGCATAACAACAACATAGCATTTCCAAGCATGGAATTAAAGGACCAATATAAGAAAGTTAATAAAATTGGGGAGAAAAAAGTCTGCACATAAATAACACAATATTGAGAGGTAAATGGCAACCTGAGTTACGTTTCCAGCATGTATGACGCTGTTGTTATAGTTATGTGCCATTGGGGAGACTCAGACTCATAGTGACCCTGTGCATAATAGCTCTGAACCTTGATCTAACCTGAGCCTAGCTCACTGCCTCTGACACACCTACACCCATTACCCAATTACCCCAGTTACTGTGTATCCACCCCATCAGCAGTCGTCTTCTCCTGTGCTGTCCTTCCACATTTCCAAGCATCATGTCCTTCTCTAAGGACAGATTCCTCCTGGCACCATGCCCAAAATATGTGAGAGGGTTAAATCAGGTTGCTCGTTGGAAGCAAGGATTCTGAAGCTTCTCTGCATACTTTGGACACATTGCAAGGAGAGATCAGTCCTTGGAGAGGGACATCATGCTTGAGAGGGTGGAGGGACAGCACATGAGAGAAAGACCCTCTATGAGGTGGATTGATTCAGTGACTGGAGTCAGAGAGATTGGCACAGTATAAAGCAGGGTTTAGGGCTGTTGTATTTAGGGTCGCTGTGAGTCACAGGTAACTCGACGGCACATAAGAACAACAACAACAACAACAACAACAACAACAACCGTCAAATTGGATCTGACTGATACAGGAGAAGATTGTCCCTCTTTCTCCAGCAGAGTATCTGGTGGATTAGAACCCTGCACTTCTGGGATTGCAGTGCCGTTTCTTGCCACTAGGCTGCCAGAGCTCCCTAACTGTTTAAGTTTTGTTTTCCACTGAATGCAGTGTGGCTCCTCCAAATGGTCTTTGCAATCACTTGTTATGCATCAGAGAGTTGGACAATGACTAGGGAGGATAGAAGGAGAATTGATGCCTTTGAGCTTT
>NW_006399784.1:18908682-18918631 GCF_000299155.1 Elephantulus edwardii
GACGGAGTTTAGGACTGTTGTACACAGGGTCGCTATGAGTCGCAAACGATTCGACGGCACATAACAACAACAACATCTCCTTGGAGGCAAGGATTCTGAGGCTCCGTCTAGCATACTTTGGACATGTTGCAAGGAGGGACAGGTCCTTGGAGAAGGACTTCATGCTTGGGAGGGTGGAGGGATGGCGCAGAAGGGGAAGACCCTCTATGAGGTGGATTGATTCAGTGACTGGGGTAATCGGGATGGGTGTGTAAGAGGCAGTGCGATTGCCAGAGGATAGAGCAGGGTTTAGGACTGTTGTACATAGGGTTGCTATGAGTAGCAAGCGACTCGACGGCACATAACAACATCAACAACAACAAAATGAGGATCACTTTCCTGCATTATCTCACTATGAGCATTGAGTTACTCTATATAAAACATCTCGTCTATCATAAGCTAATATAATGACGCAGTAGCTAAACAGCTGTGCTGCCAACCAAAAGGCCCAGGGTTCGAATTCATCGCTACTCTGGTTCTGAATCCTTGGCATTTAACAACAACAACAATAATTGTAAGTTCTGGTAAATACTTAAAAATAAAAATAACTTGTTACTGTCAAGTCAATTCTGACTCATTGCAACTCTCCATCAGGTTTTTAGGCCATGAATCACAAGGGGAGAAAATTGTTCATCTCCTGAGGAACCACTGGTCGATCTGAACTCCCGAAGAAGATTGGTCTTTGACTAAGCAGCACAACGTGTCACACACACACACACTCTCTTTCTCTCTCTCTCCCCCCCTCTCTCTTTCTCTATAGCTCTCTGTGTAAATATTGTGTTGTTGCTAGGTGCCCTTGAGCCGACTGTGACTCTTAGTGACTCTGTGAACACCAGTTCTGAACCTTGTTCTATCTTGCACAATGTCATGATCTCTGTCATGCTCAAGCCTACAGTGTGTCACTGTGTCAATCCATCTTGTGGAAGATCTTTCTCTTTTTCACTGATGCTCTACTTTTCCCAGCATGATCCCTCGAAGTCTCCCCATCCTTACATCTATGGAGGATTCCAGTTGTACTTCTTTCAATAAAGATTTGCTTGTTTTTTGAGTAGCCTATGGGATGGATATTCAGTACTCTCCTTCAACACCACAGTTCAAAGGCACCTATTCTTCTTCTGTAATTCTTAGTCAGTGTCCAACTTTCAGATGCATAGGAAATATCATGGCTTGGACCAGGCACACCTTAGTCTTTAAACTGACATCCTAGCTCTTCAGCATTTTTGAGAGATCTTTGACAGCAGTTTTCCCCAATGCAATACAGCTTTTGATTTCTTGTCTGCTGCTACCATGAAAACTGGTTGGGATCAAAGTAAAATTAAATCTTCGACAACTTCACTCTTTTCTTTATCTATTATGATGTTGTCTATAGGTCCAGTGGTGAGGAATTTTGTTTTCTTGATATTGAGATGTAACCAGTACTGAACACCATAGTTTTTGACCTTCTGCAGCAAGTTTCAAATCTTCTTCACTTTCTGCAAGCAAAGTTGTATCATCTGCATAAGGTAGATTGTTAATGCGTCTTCTTCCAGTTCCAATACCACATTCTTCTTTATATAGTATACCAATATTTCAAATTATTTGCTGAACATATGTATAGAATGGGTATGGGAAAAGGATACAACCTTGATAAATACCTTTCCTGACTTTAAACTATGCAGTGTTCCCTTATACAGTTCAGACAACTGCCTGTTTGTTTCTGGACAGCTTTCACAATTAAATATAACCACAATTAAATGTTCTATGATTCTCATTCTTCTCAAGGTTAGTCACAACTTGTTATGATCACAGTCAAATGTCTTTGCAAGTATTAATTAATGCCTTTGTAAATACTAACCCCCTTCTCCCAAAACAAAACTCATTACCATTTCAGTTCATAGTGGATATTAGATAGAGGAGAATTTCCCCCTGGGTTTCCAAGGCTGTACTCGTTATAGAAGCTGAGTGTCATGTATTTATCTCATGGAGCAGTTGGTGGGTTCAAACTGCTGACATTTTGAATGATGAGGAAAGCTTAATCACCATTCCACAAAGACTCCTTATGTAAGCATTAACTGTTACTAATATTTTTCCCCTGTATATTTTTTTCCCCTGTAGATTTAATGTGGCCATTAAGTATATTCTAAGACAGCATCTAAAAACAGGGAAAATGGGCACAGTATATTAAATTTTCCCCCCACAATATATTATCAAGTAGAAAAAAGCTGATAATAGCAGTGTGTGTTACATGGATAACACTTTTGTAAATACATATTATAGAGGCAAAGGGGATCTGGGAAGTAGACCAAAGGCTAGCAGTGTATATTGTTGTATGGGAGAGATTGGGATGTCCTTGTTTCCTTTCAATCATTTTACAAGTTTTCTGCCTTAGCAGTGTTTCTGCTTTTAATCAGACAACAAGAAAAGTCTATTGTATAAGGTGCTCTGGTGATAACACAGCTAAGCCCTCAACACTAACCTGAAGGTTGCAGTTGGAAGTCACCCAGAGGCTCCACAGGAGCAGAACCTGACAATCTTCTCTAGAGATGACAGCTGAGAAAGCCCTCTGGGGAAGGAGGCGGTTCTAATCACATGGGAAGGTTCCAAATCTGAGTCAACTCAGTAAGATATCTTACTGCAAGATAGGAGTCCTTGTTTGGGGTAAATAGCTAAGTGTTCGACTACCAGCGGAAGGGATGGGGATTTGAATCTACCCAAAATGTCCACGTAGTTGTGAATCTGTCGTGTAATGTCTTGTTTGACTGTGATTAAATGAAGTGGAATATTTTTGTGTTTTTTGGTCAGGCCTTTCATTTATCATTTAATTTAAGCTTTTGTTTGCCCTCTCTGCCCCTTCCTTTTCTTTGCCGAATACTCGGCTCTGGTTCTGGATGAGAAGCAGAAGCTGATGGGAGTCTGGATCTCATGACAATCACAGGGCCACTTGGGAAAGAAGTGGACAGACAGACATCTCCGTCCCTGAGCATTGCTGAATTTCTAACTGTGAAACAATGGAATGCTAAGAAGCCTCCATAAAGGACTTCTGCTGCAGCGAGGCCTGGTATTTGGGTTCTAAATGCTGTGCTGTTGTTTGGTGCTATTGAGACAAGCACATCTCATAGCAACTTTATGAACAACAGACCTGAACCCTGTCCTACACTGTGCCATATTTATAACCTCTGACATTGTTGCAGTCACTGTGTCAATCCATCTCATTGACAGTTGTCCTTTCTTAGCTGACCCGCCAACATCCCAAGCATGATGTCCTTTTCTAAGGAATAGCATCTCTTGACAACATACTCAAAGTATGTATCTTTACCTCCAACGAACACTCTGCTTGCATCTTCTCCAAGACATAACTATCTGTTCTTTTGGCAGTCCATGGGACATTCAGTACTCTTCCCAAGACCACAACTCAAAGGTATCAATTCTTCTTCTGTCATCTTTATTTATTGTCCAGCTCTCAGGTACATAGCAAATGTTGAAAAGACCATGGCTTGAATCAGGCACACTTCGGTCTTTAAGCTGACATCATTGTTCTTCAGGACTTTGGAAAGGTCCCTGACAGCAAACTTTCCCAACGCAATACATCTCCTAATCTCACTGCTGGTGCCAAGGGTGTTGATTGTGGATCGAATGAAGATGAAACAGTTGACAATGTTAATATTTTCTCTATCTATTTATCACCATGTTGCTTACCAGTCCAGTGGATTTTTGTCTTCTTGGTGTTGAAGTGCAATCCCATATGGAAGGCTGTAGTCCTTTATCTTTCAAACAAGTGCTTCCGTTCTTCCTCAATTTCAGCAAACAAGGTTGTATTGTCTGGGAAATGCACATATATATAGTTGACGAAATAATAGTTGACGAGTCTTCCTCCAATCCTGATGCTTCTTTTCCCTGCTGAGTTGTTATGAAGGCCCCATCCCTGTCACTAGATTTGGCATTCCAGCACAGGCCTTAGGGTGACTTGATACTACGTTCTACTTTTTTTTTTTTTTTTGCTTCGAGTTGCTCCATGACTCTTTTGCTCATATCTCCTGGGGGAGAACTGGAGGGTGAGAGATGTATGTCATTCTAATTGGTTAATGGAAGACTCCACACTGAGGTGTGCACATAAAACAGGTTTTTCTTTTTCTCTCTGGTTGAAACCAAGAGAGAATTTAGGCGTGCCTCAGCCTCTGAGTCACTGATGGGCTAGTTTCAATCTTTCTTGCCATTTTCTTGATACTTTTTCCTCTCCTTTTCTAGGGCCTATTGTGGATCCACTCTAGGCTTTGTAGAATGAATAAATATGTAAATGAATGATTTAGAAGAAGAATGATAGATGGGTGGGTGGTTGGCTGGAAGATGGGAAGATCAAGGCTGACTTGAACTCCTAATCTTTCCTCTGTCAAAAACTTTCCAGAAGAAAGAGGTGTGCCCCACCCACCTATGCTCTTTGTTACACTCTCCCCTGCTCTCAGCACTGGGGCAGAGACAACAGTTTAGCAGACTAAGCTAAACTGGAAAAGCCTGAAGCTAGAGTGGGTTTTTATTGCAAGTAATGCTATTGATTTCACATTTTTAATTTAAAACCTCTTGGGAAAAGCATAACTAGCAAAACTTCCAAAGCAGGTCCCCAAATCCTGGGTATTCTTGGGTACAAGGCTAGTGCAGCACTGAGGAGTCGTCATCAAATATCAGGATACTCAGGTTTTCAGGGCAGGGATATTCATTTCTTATTTTGTTTTCTTTTTAGATCCTGGGGTCTGAGCTACAGTTTATTCACAGAGGAGAATAGACATGTAGCATGACTAGGAAACTGGACTTCAAGCCACCAGTTCAGTCTTGAGGGAATGGACACAGGGGAGGGGCCATTGATCAGAGTTGAACTACTACTGACTGGGGGTATGGTTTGGGGTCATACATGATGACAGTGGCTGCAGGGTGGAGTATGGGGTCTCTGGGGCGGACAGCCAAGCAGATATGTTCACACTCTCTCTTCCTCAAATAAATTCCATCAGCTATCCTTTCAGTCTTTGAATGTTCGCACTCCATTGTTTCTCCTCTCTCTGAACATGAACCTGTTCCAATTTCCTTTATCTTGGGGGTAGGGAGAAGTCTTAAATTGCTGTCACACTGAACTCACATTCCCTTTTAGTCCCAAAATGTATGAAGCAGCCATCTGCTTTTTGTGCTCCTTCAGTCCCTGATAAGTCTCATTCCTTAATCCTTTAGAGTGTGACATATTCTGATGTTTCTGAATAGAAAATGTTACTGAAGGTCTCCATGACTTCTAAGTTCCCTAAATTAATCTTTGCTATTCTTGCTCTTGACTTCTGACAGTATTTGACACTGATGACCACTCCTGTCATTTTCTTGATTTCGGTGACATCTCAATATCCTGAGTTCCTACCCCTGGGATTTTTCTTTCTCCATCTCATCTCCTTCTGGCTAACTTGCTATGCCTGTTGGCAGACTGCAGCCTTTACTTAGCAGATGTGTAGAGCTGTTAATTGTAGGCTCCATAGAGTTGACTGTAATGACAGCTGATTGGAACCTAACTTCATCCTGTGCCATTCTCAGGATCACTGGTATACTTGGGCCCATTGTTACAGCTACTGCCTCAAACCATCTCCTTGATTATAATAGGTGGTTATAAATGTGCACTTTGCAGTGCTTAGGACAGAGCCTGGCATATTGCTACACCATCTCCAGCAGTTGTTATCGAGCATATTCTATTTGACTCAGAGTGACCTCTTTCTTTTTATTATTAATTTTAATGAAAGTTTACAGAGACTTATGGTTTCCATTCAATGTTGCACTTTTCTCCCTGCCCACCCCAGAGTGACCTCTTATTTACAGAGTTCCACAGGGGTTTCCTGCCTGCAATCTTTCAGAAGCAGATCATGAGGCCTTTATTCCAAAGCACCTCTGGGTGGATTTGAACTTCTGGGTTGGTTTGCTTTTCCAGCTTTCCGGGTCAATCGCACAGTTAGTAACCACTGAGCCACCTAAGGACTCCTGCCACACACTGAGCACTCGATACATGCAGGACTATGTTCCCACCTCCTCCCATTCCGGACCTGTAGAGTAGTGTCCTTCCCCAAGCTTTCACCATGACCAGCTATGTTCCCCTCGCAATGGATATATAGCTCTAATGCACCACTTCCTATAAATGCACTGGAATTGGCTACATAGGGGTAACTATTTCCTTCATTCAGCTGAGAACTCCACATGGAGGGGACTCTAGCTTTCTATTTTGTAGCCCTGGAAGGAAGTAGCTCATGGGTCTGGTACTAGAAATGTTAGTTTTTGCTTGACACTTTGTAGAACAAATGGGGGATTTTATGTGGGTAATCTAACTGTCTGCCTCCAGGATGGCCTTGTTTCAGTGCCTTATATTCATGTTTCATTTGGCTGCCTGCACAGAAAGTGATGCTACTAAGCCAAAGGTGGATGATTATGATCTGCGGCCCTCAGGCCTAGTTTTCATTGTTTTTGTTCAAACATTCTTCTAGGTGGTATAGCACTGGTCTGTCTATTTGCTGTACAGAGGTAACTTGTGATCTCTGTGAAGCTGAACACTGTGACCCTGATGTGTCAAATGTGATAATGGTTACCCATGGTGGAAAGTGTTTGGTGGAGCCCCCCAATTAAAACAAGCTTCAAAGCAGGAATGATATCCACTTCCAAAATAGCTTGCCTCTGGAAAACCTATGAACCTGGAGAAATCTATACAAGTGTTCAGGTCTTTTGTTCACAGGGTAGCTATGAGTCACCTATGACTTGATGGCACTTAGCAACAACAACAGCCTAACCATCTGTCTCCAGGATGGCCTGGTTTTCAGCACCTTATATTCATGTTTTAAGCTGCGTGCTGGAAGTGCAAAGGTTGAGCACTTGCCTATTAATCAAAAAGTCAGCAGTTCAAACCCCTCCAACAGCTCTGTAGGAGAAAGAGCAAGTTATCTGCTCCTCTAATGAGTATAACCTAGGAAATCCTACAGAGATGCTCTCCTCTGTCCCGTAAGGTCACTCTGAGTTGGAATCAATGTAAAGGCATCAACTGCCTGCTGACCATTTTCACATAAATATTTCAGGTTCATTAAAACCAAAGTCATGGTTTGGAACCATTGTTTTCCCGGCTACTTAATTCTGAAAAGTCTTCTTTCCTAGCTCATTAACCCAACCATCTTTTCAATTTCCAGAACTTCATCCTGTCTGAGCATCTCACGGCCAGACTGGTACTGTGGCCCTTACTCACTGGCTCACACCACTCTGATCCGTCTGAGAACACTACAGGCAAATTATCCCTAAAGCATCATTTTGAGTTGGTTACTTCTGTATCCCTATTAGCCACAAATTAATATTCCAGGAGACCTGGCACACCTTGAAGCTACTGGGGGATTAACTTCCAGATCACCAAAATAAAGCAAATGGTGAAATAAATCAAACCACATGGGCTTTTGGCTTCCTGATGCAAGTAAGTTCTATTTTTATTATCTTGCAGTCCACAAAGTTTGTGATAGCCTCATAAAAAAGTTTTAAGTTTGTAAAAATTACCAAAATGTGACACAGAGACCTAACACGAGCACAATGAATTTGAAAAAGGTTACTTCTTTCAATCTAGAGACCAAAGTGCGCCTGATCCAGGCCATGGTCTTTGCAATTACTTGCTATGCATCAGAGAGCTGGGCAATGACTAAGGATGACAAGAGGAATCAATGCCTTTAGGTTGCAGTGCTGGAGAAGAGTATTGAACATCCATGGACCGCCAAGAGAAAAAACAGCTCTATCTTAGAGTAAAACTAAGATGCTTCCTAGAAGCAAGGATTTTGAAGCTCCCAGGAGGGACCAGTCCCTGGAGAAGGACATCATGCTTGGGAGGGTGGAGGGACTTTGCAGGAGAGGAAGACCCTGGATGAGATGGATCAACTCAGTGACTGGAATAATGGAGGCAGGTGTATTAGAGACAGTGGGACTCACTCAGGACAGGACAAGCTTCAAAGCTGTTGTATATAGGGTCACTACAAGTTAGGGTTGGTTAAACGACACATAACATCAACAACAATAACAGATTTCTTTCACTCAGGGTTCACAAAACTTCAGCTTAGAAAAAATGCAGTATTTTTGAAACTTGATAAAGCAGAGGAAAGTAGGGCATAGTTTGCCTATAAAAGGGTCAGCAGCGACCTCTCACCTCCCTTTGTGTATCTACCTTTTCTTCCCTCCAAACACAAAGGTTCAATGACTTCCTTTCCTAAAGACACAGTCAACTTTCATTCCAATAACACGCTCTCTCAAGCTCCTCCCACCCCCAACATGCTTCTAGCTCTCATTTAGGTCACTGAGACTTTCTTGAGGCTGCCTTCCCTGTAAATCACCAGGGCTCCCTCCTAACACATTTAGTATGGTATAAATTAGTGTAGACATAACAGTTAGTGTCATGTCCCCACATAAGGGAAGAGGCTGTATCCTATACAGTGCTTTGAACATTCTCTCCCTCCCTCCCTCTCTTCCTCCCTCTCTCCCGCGCCCTCCCTCTCTTCCTTTCTCTCCCCCTCCCCTTCCCTCCCCTCCTCTTCCCTCTCTTTCTCTCAGTATCCCTCTCTGCCTCTTCACCCTTCTCCTTTGTTTTTGAAATTGACTCACAGCTGACCCAAATTGCATGGGAGCTCATGAGGAGCTTCTCTTGGATTAAACCTGTCAGAGAGGTGCTGCCTGTGGACTACACCACCAGAGCTCTCCTTATGCATTTTAAAGACCAAAATAAACTCAAACTCATTGCCATGGGGTTGATACTGGCTTAGAGCTGACTCTCCAGCAGGTTTTCAGAGTCATTGTTGTTGCTGATTGCAGGTGAGTTGAGCAAGACTCATAGCGACCCTATGAACAAAAGACCTGAAGTCTTTTGATAACTAGAGTCATGGACAGGGGAGATTACCATCTGTCTCCTTCAGAGCAGTTGGTGGCTTAGAATTGCCTGCCTCTGTGTTAGCAGTGCAAGTCCTTACCCACCGGGCCACTTGATTCGTCCAACTGAGTGAATAAACAATCACTTTTATTTACTTGTGATCAAAATACAACTTCATAATCAAGCTACCAATAGTGTGTACACAGAGGACTGATTTCCAACCTAAATAAGACTGTAATAATTGGCCCCTACGGGAAATGTGCAATCAGGATGCTCCTTAGAGGCAAGAATGGTGAAACTTTGACTCTCATACTTTGGCCTTCTTGTCAGGAAGGGGCCAGTCCTTGGAAAAGACATTATGCTGGAAAAGATGGGCCGGGGGCAGGGGAGGTCCGAAAAAGAAAGGAAAACCTTCAACAGCATGCGTTGACACAGTGACTGTAGCAATGGACATATCAGAGATGAGGAGGAGGACACAGAATGGCAAGGTTCAGATCTACTATTTAGTCACTTATAGTGGTAGTTGACAAGTGACCCTATTAACAATATGGCAAAAAGGATTATACAGCCAGGCCCTGGGCAAACAGTATATATTGTTTTTGTTGTTATGTGCCGTCAAGTTGCCTGTGACTCATAGCGACCCTATGTACAACAGCCCTACACCCTGCTCTATCCTCTGCCAATCTCACTGTCTCTGATACACCGATTACCCTAGTCACGGACTCTGATTTTGCTAATCAAACTGGAACAGTTGTTGTTAGGTGCTGTCAAGTTGTAAACAACAGAGCTAGAATCATGTTGGGGGTGGGAGGAGCTTTGCAAGAGCATGTTGTCATAGGAATGAAAGTTGACTGTGTCTTTAGGAAAGGAAGTCATTGAACCTTTGTGTTGGGAGGGAAGAAAAGGTAGATACACAAAGGGAGGTAAGAGGTCGATACTGACCCTTTTATAGGCAAACTATGTGCCACTCTGATTACCCGATTACCCTAGTCACTGAATCAATCCACCTCATAGAGGTTTTCCTCTCCTATGCTGTCC
>NW_006399784.1:18919081-18935533 GCF_000299155.1 Elephantulus edwardii
CCATCTATCCTGATGCTGCCAGTTGGCCCAGTGGTGAGAATCTTCGTTTTCTTGATATTGAGACTCAATCCATATTGAAGGCTGCAGAACTTGACCTTCTGCAGCAAGTGCTTCAGGTCCTCCTCCATTTTAGCAATCAGGTTGTGTGATCTGCATAACACAGATTGTTGATGAATCTTCCACCAATCCTGATGCCAGACATCTCCTCATAGAGCCCAGCCTCATGGATAATCTGTTCTGCATATGGGTGAAAAGGTATGGAGAAAGGACATATCCCTGGCATACACCCTTTCCAATTTTGAACCATGCAGTGTTTCCTTGCTTTGTTCTGACAACTGCCTCCTGGTCCAAGTATAAGTTTTGCATTAGCATGATCAAGTGTTCTGGGATTCCCATTTTTCTCAGAATCAGTATATAGAGCCCAGAAAATGAACTCAATATATAGCTGTTTCTGAAATCCAATGACTGTTGAAGGACAATGAGAGAAAGTTGTTTTGTTGTGTACCGTCAAGTAAACTCCAATTTGTGGCAACCTATCATGACTGAGCGGACGTGGCCATGGGGCATCCTCGGTGGTAATCTTTATAGGAGCAAATTGTCAGGTCTTTTTTTTTTTTTTTTCACTGATCCTGGAAGAAAGAGTAAGGCATCTAAGGGGAATAGTGGAACAAGTGAGGCTTATTTGTAAATCTCTCCTAGGACCTAGGATTTAAAAGGGTATTGCATCTCAGATTCACCATTCAGTTCTTCGGTCTCCTGCAGGGTAAACCAGGTACCTAAATGAGAGATTCCACCTTCCTTCCCTATCAACTCTTTTGTTTTTCTCTTTCCTTTTGTGGAGCATCCTAGACTATTTCAAAATCCATTTCTTCAGTCTTAGTTTAAGAACTTAATATTTCCCAGTAATTAATGCATGCGATAAAAATCAGGAGGATTGGCAGGTATTTGATTAATAAGAGGGGCGGGCTCTCACATACTTTGGGCATGTTGTCAGCAGGGGGCCAGTCCGTGGGAAAAGACATACTTGGAAATGTAGGATCAGGAAAAGAGAGGAAGATCCTCAGTGAAATGAATTGACACAGAGATTGTAAGAAAAGATTTAAGCATGGCAGAGATGGTGAAAATGGTCCAGGATAGGGGAGGGTTTATATCTGTTGTTTAGAGCGAGCATCATAGTTTATATGGTCACAGGTGACTTGACAGCGCCTATTAAAAACTGTTCCAGTCCTTTTAAAATAATCTTCAGCATGATTTTCCCTGCCTGTGATATTAATGATATTGTTTTATAATTTCCACACTCTGAAGATGAAAATAAATATAGATCTCTTCCAGTCAATTGGCCAGGTAGTTTTCCTTCAGATTTATTGGCACAATTTGATGAGCACAACCGGGAAAACGTACTTCAATTGGTATGCTAATTCCTGGGCCCATTTTTAGCTAATTCCTTCAGAGCAGCCTGAACTTTCTCCTTCATCACTATAGCCTCATGATCATATGTTATTTCATGAAATTCTTCCGTGTCAAGTACAAAGTGTCCATACTGAACTGTCTCATTTCCTCCAGTCTTCAAATGATCATTTATTCCCCTGCCTGGCTCAAACCAAAGAGCAGTTGTAATTCAAGGGGCTAATAGACTAGAGACTGTAGGATTGTGGAGTGCATAGTGGGAGGGGTGCAAAGGAGCTGGAGGGCTAGTTTTCCTCATAATTGCCCCCATATTGTGTGAAATTACATCAATACCCCTCACTGCACAGGTCAGGAGCAGTAAGAGCAAGGAGCCTTCAAAGTGAAAGTCTGTGGTGTATCCTGAAGGACTAAGAGACAGGATTGCTCAGGAGAATGGCTGTAAACCACTCAAATGCCCGCCAGTGTGGATGGGAAAACACATTCAGCAAAATGTTACCAAAAAGAATAAACTACTGGCTTACACAGCAGTAGATAAATCTCAAAATATTTTGAGAGAAAGGTGCCAGACCAAAAAAGAATGAGCATACTGTATGACTGTATTTATATAAAACACAAACCAGTTGATAATGACAGAAAGCAGATCAGTGGTTGTAGGGAACGGTGGAAATTAGGGGCAGGTATGGGCAGGGGCAGGAGAGAAGCATACCAAGGAGCATAAAGAAACCATAGGTAACAGATATGTTCATTATCTTGACTCTGGTGGTGGCTTCATGGATATATAAATACCTCAAAATTGTACATATTAAAATGTTTAATTTATCGAGTGTTGGTATTTTCTTAATAAAGCTGTTTGAGAGACAGATGTTGTGCTATCGAGTAAATTATGATTCTTAGGGACCCAGAGAACAAAAGATCTGAACCCTATTGTGTCCTGTGCCATCCTCACACTTTCTGACACACCAGAGTTCGTTGCAGCAGTCACTGTGTCGATCCAACTGGCCGAGGGTCTTCCTCTCCTTTGCTGACCCTCCAAGCTTCCTAACATCATGTCCCTCTCCAAGAAATAGCCTCTCCTAGCAAAATGACTAAAGTATGTTAAGTGTAGCTTCATCATTCTTGCCTCCAAAGAGCACTCCAACTGCACCATCACCAAGATGTATTTGTTCTTTTGGTATTCCATGAGACGTTTGGTGCTCTTATTCACCACCACTGCTAAAAGGCATCAATTCTTCTGTCATCCCTGTTTATTGTCCAGCCCTCAGATGCATAGCAAGTGATCACAAAGACCACGGCCTCACTCAGACACAAAATGTCATCATCACTCCTCAATAATTTGGAGAGGTCCCTAACTGCAGATTCTCCCAGTGCAATTTGCCTTTTTATTTCCTGACTGCTGGTCCAAGGGTGCTAATTGTGGAGCCAAGTAAGATGAAGTTGTTGATAGTTTCAGTATCTTCTCCATCCATCATGATGTTGCCTACCAGTCCAGTGATAAAAATTTTTATTTTCTTGATATTGAGACGCAATCCATACGGAAGACTGCATTCCTTGATCTTCTGCAACTAGTGCTTCAAGTGTTCCTCACTTTGAACAAGCAAGGTTGTATCATCTGCATAACGCAGGTCACTGATGAGTCTTCCTCCAATCTTGATGCCACATAATGAATAACAAATTACTGTCATTGAGTTATAATCCACTCATAACTAACCATCCAGTATATTTTGAGAGGTTATAAATTGCAAGGAAGAAGATTGCTCATCTTTCTCCTTCAGAGCAACTAGTGGATTTGAATTCCCCACCATTGAGTTGGTAGCTAAACTATCTACTGACTAGGCCACCAGAGAGATAATGAAGAAGAGAGTTAAAGGCTGCTGGTCATAGCAATCATGAGCCAGGGAAGAACAATGAAGAGAGATAGAGAGAAGCTTAGAGGCAGAGAAGTGAAGCAGAAACTAGACAGAAGGTAAACACAACATCCTGGTAATTTTTGGCCTCCACTCTTTGAACAAGTAGCTGGCCTATTTATTTAGGATCTTGCCCTGGGAATTTGGGTTGGGGGAGAGCTCACCTGGGAAAGCCACACAGGCTCAGGTTTATTTCTGATGCTAAGTGTTGAAGCAAAAATCAGGTTGCTTTCTGGCTGATGAATGAGGCTCAGCACTCAGTTTTCACCAGCACACTGGCTTCAGGACACTTGGTACCACGTGCTGAATCAGGATGGGAAGCAGGGTAGCTTGAGTTTGAGTGCCTTCCTAAACCTGCAATGTGCTGATCATATACATGCTAGGAACGGCTGCCTCCAATCTCTTTCACCCTGAAACTTTCCCTAGGTATCAAAGTGGCTTAAAATGATTTGTATATATTTAACTATGTTCCTCTCCATGCCAGAAACGATATATTCAAGCCTTGGACCCTATAGTTATGCATGTCATCATATTTTGAAATACAGGTTTCCGTGTTTAATGACTTAGGCTACATATGAGCAAAATGAATCCTAAACCTAATCACTTCTGAGTTGTGAAAAAGAGTGGTACAGAGACAGAGACACACAGGGAGACAGAGCATGTATGAGTACCTGTGTACCAACAAACGAATGCCAAGGATCATGGAAAGACATCAGAGACTAGCAAAGAGACTCACAGGTGGAATCAACACAGCCAACACCTTTATTGGAACTCTTAGATTCCTCAACTGGGAAAGATATCTGTAGTCTGTAAAGCTACCTACAAATATCTGTATTTGTGTTACAGCAGTGCTAGCAAGCTGCGATGGTGACCGTGCTCTTGGTGGATAACTCCCACCACTACGTAACTACTAGTTATATTCAATTACACGTACAGTCAGCTTGGAACCAACTCATAGCTGACCCTGCAGCAGAGCTTTGGCAGTCATAAATTGCGCAGGAGGAGATTGTCCATCAGAGGGGCACTGCCTTAGGGTGAGCATCAGAACACCCCATGCACTACACCACCAGAGCTCCCTGAAAATCGTCGGTCTGTTTGCTGTCCTTAATATTTTGCCATTGCAAGACTGTCAACAGGAGATTGTCTTGCGGGGCCTTTCAATCTGGCTTCTTTTACTCCAGCAGAATGTTTTTGACATGTTGAGTCATGCATCAGTACTCTGTTACCTTTTTTTGGTAATTAACATTCTGTTGCACAGAGTACTATCATTTATTTATCTATTTCCAAATGCTGAAGAATGTTAAGTAATTTCTCATTTTGAATAATTGTAAATAAATATGCCATAAGATCGGAATAAAGGCCGTTGCGTGAACATACATATTCCTTCACTTAGTGATGAGAATGCTGGTAACTGTACATTTAACGTTACAAGAGACTGTCAAACTGATTTTCAAAGTGGATGGACCATTTTAGACTTCCACCAGCTGAGTATGAGTGTTCCAGTTGCTCCAAGTCTTTGTTAACATTAGGTACTGTTGATATTTTTTGCTCCTTAAAATGATCCTAACACATTTGTGGTGATACCTGTGCTTTTCATTTTCCTTTCTCTAGTGCAAAAGCATTTGACTCCGTGGATCATAACAAACTGTGGAAGAATGGGAATCCCTGAACATTTAATTGTGCTAATGCGAAACCTGTACTTGGACCAAGAGGCAGCCATCAGAACAGAGCAGGGCAACACTGCCTGGTTCAAAATTGGAAAGGGTGTACGCCAGGGATGTGTCCTATCTTCATTCCTTTTCAACCTGTATGCAGAGCAGATTATCCAAGAGGCTGGGCTCTATGAGGAGAAGCGTGGCGTTAGGATTGGTGGAAGATCTATCAACAATCTGCGTTATGCAGATGACACAACCCTGCTCCCTGAAACTGAGGAGGACCTCATGCACTTACTGCAGAGAGTCAAGGACTGCAGCCTTCAGTATGGACTGAAGCTCAATGTCAAGAAGACAAAGATTCTCACCCCTGGACCAATCGGTAGCATCAGGATGGAGGGCGAAAAGATTGAGATTGTTCACAGCTTCAGTTTGCTCGGCTCCACAGTCAACACTCTTGGCACCAGTAGCCAGGAAATAAAAAAACGTATTGTGATGGGAAAGTCTGCTGTTAGGGACCTCTCTAAAGTACTCAAGAGCAACGGTGTCTCTCTGGAGACTAAGGTGCGCCTGATACAGGCCATGGTTATTGCAATCACTTGTTATGCATCAGAGAGTTGGACAATGACTAGGGAGGATAGAAGGAGAATTGACGCCTTTGAGCTGTGGTGCTGGAGAAGAGTATTGAATGTACCATGGACTGCCAAGAGAACGAACAGAATCATCCTACATAGGGTTAAACCAGGCTGCTCCGTGGAGGCAAGGATTCTGGGCTTCGTCTGACATACTTTGGACATGTTGTAAGAGACAGGTCTTTAGAGAGCTGGGTAGAGTGGAGGGACAGCGCAGGAGGGGAAGACCCTCTATGAGGTGGATTGATTCAGTGACTGGGGTAATCGGGATGGGTGTGTCGGAGGCAATGCGAGTGGCACAGGATAGAGCAGGGTTTAGGGCTGTTGTACATACGGTCGCTATGAGTCGCAAACGACTTGACGGCACATAACAACAACAACAACAGTGGCAAATGATCTTAGATATCATCCCATCCATGCACTTGTCACTCACATAGCTTTCTATATGCTGTATGTATTCCAATGTTTTGTATTAACTTCATCTCTGTAGCTGCGATGGAGACTCTTCATATCTGCTTCTCTGGTACCTGCCTACACAAGTTGGTTCAGAATCTCAATGTCAAAGTTTCCACACTGAGAAATGTTCAAATTAGTGGACTAGAGGAGTAGATAATAAAGACTTGTATAAAAAAAATAAAGACTAGAATAATGCTAGCAAAATGAAAACTATTTTATTATAATACAGAAAAGACAGAGCAAATCTTTCGCATATGAATCTGTAAGACTGAGGAATACAGGGAGACGGAATTATGGTTGTTTTGTAGAAGGAGCAAAGCTATACTGTGTTTATCCTGTAGAAGATGAGGAGCATTTCTACTATTCCAAGGGCAACTTGGCAAGATACTGTCTCCTTAAGATGTAGGCAAAATGATTTTATGGAAGGTCTAGGGAGGCCTAGTAGCCTATTGGGTAAGGTGTTAAGTTACTAAGCCAGAGATAGGAAGTTCAAATACACCATCTGTTCTGAGATAGAAAGATCGACAATCTTCTCTGAAAACCTGCTGGATGGTAAGCTATGAATTGGTTCCAATGTGATGGCACATAACAACAAGATGTAAATAGTTAATTGCCAAAATACTAACAATCAGGTGCGTCCTGGAGAAGGTGAAACAAAGCTGCTCCTTGGAGGCTAGGATTTTGAAGCTCCGCCTCACATATTCTGGGCATATGGCCAGGAGGGACAGCACAGGAGAGGAAGATCTCAGATGAGATGGATTGACTCAGTGACCAAAAACAAAACTAGGCCTGAGGGCTGCAGATTAAAATCACCCACCTTTGGCTTAGTGGCATAACTTTCTATCCACTTGGCCAACAGAGCTCTCTCTATATTGTTGTTGTTGTTAAGTGCCATCGAGTCATAGACGACTCATAGCGACCCTAAAAATGAAAAACCTAAACATTTATATAACTTTCATTGCTATTCCAAGGGAACTTGTGTAACGGAGTGGGGGAGTTTGTCGAAGTTAGTGAGATTGGCTCAGAATAGGGTAGCATAGAGAGCTATTATACATAGGATCTCTGTGAGTCTCAGGTGACTTGATGGCACATAACAACAAAAACAACTAAAAAGGTTGGTGATTCAAATCCACGGAGTGGCATGGCCAATGAAAGGCCTGCTGATCTGTTCCAGTGAGACTGTGACCATGGGGAACCCTGTGGAGTGCAGTTCTGCTCTGCACAAAAAGGGTTTCCTTAAGTTGGAAGCTACTGAAGTTACCTGATGACAGCAAGGTGGGCTTTCTTCTTCAGTAATTTAAATATAAAATCTGAGACAATGTAAACATGGCACCATGGCCAGAAAATGACTGTGCCTCCTTGTAGTTCGCTTCTTGTCAAGTTTCCTAAAGAACAGAAAGCCCTCAGCTTTCTAAGAACTGTTCTCTTCTTCGTGAATGTGAGGTGTCTGGTTTTCTTTCTCTCTGCTGAACGTGGAGGCAGTCCAATGACAGCTGCACATGTGCCTTTTAACCTAGATTGGCAGGAAATGTTTGGCGGTGCTGCTAGATGACACCATACTCTGCTGAGGTCTCACTCGGTGCTGACCAGGCACATCCCACTGGGCTGGTCACCTCACTGCTGCCCTGCCCTCCTTTCTGTGCCTTCAATCTGCACAGACCATCCTTTCTTTTTCTCAGAAGAGTTATCAGACAAAATGCTTAGGGGTTGGGACCTGGGCCAGAAATTACTTTCATACTCTGAGGATTTGTATTTTCATTTGCAGGTTTAAAGAGGTTCTAGTTTCAAATAAATGCTGAGCAAAATATTTTGAGAAGCTAGACTGTATGAAGAAGAATGTAGCATTGAGAACAGAGGAAGACTCATCAATAGCCTGCCTTATGCAGATGAGACAATCTTGTTTGTTGAAAGTGAGGAGGACTTGAAGTACTTATTGCAGAAGATCAAAGAATACTGACTTCAATATGGATTGCATCTCAACATCAAGAAAACAAAAATTCTTACCTCTGGACCCATAGGCAACATTGTGATTGTTGTTGTGTACCACAAGAGTCAGAAATGACCCATAGCTGACCCTCTGGTGGATTTTCAGAGGCAGCTAATCACACAGGAGGAGATTGTCCATCCTTCCCTCATGGAGCAGCTGGTGGCCTTGAAATGCGTGCTTCCTGGATTACAACACAGCTTCTTGACACTAGGCCACCAGAGCTCCCGCTAGACAAAAGATTTAAATGGCCAACAACTTCATCTTGTTAGGATCCACAATCAACACCTTGGTACCAGTAGCTAGGAGGAGATCAGGAAGCATCTTGCACTGGGAAAGTCTTCAGTTAGGGACCTTGCCAAATTACTGAAGAATAATGATGTCAGTTTGAAGACTAAAATGCATCTGATTGAGGCCATGGTCTTTCTGATCACTTGCTATGCATCTGAGAGCTGGACAATGAATAAGGATGACAGAAGAAGAACTGATACTGTTGAGCAGTGGTGTTAGAGAAGAGTACTGAATATCCCATACTGTCAAAAGAACAAACAGATATGTCTTGGAAAGAGTGCAGCCAGAGTGTTCTTTGGAGACAACAATGATGAAGCTTTTCTTCACATACTTCTGGCATGTTGCTACCTGGGTCTATTTCTTGGAGAAAGACATGATGCTCAGAAAGGTAGAAGGCCAGCAAAGGAAGACTCTCAGCCAGGTGGATTGACACAATGACTGCCACAATGGGTTTTAGTGTGTCAGGAAGTGTGAGGATGGCGCAGGATAAGACAGGGTTCTGATCTGTTATCCACAGAGTCGCTACAGGTTGTACTTGACTCAATGGCACCTAATAACAAAGTTTCAAATCTTTCTCTTTTATCAGGGAAAATTTGTTCCTTCCAGTTTTTCCATAAACTCAAATGAAAGAAGTTATGGCCCTTCCCTTTCTGGCTCCAATGGCGTTAGAAGCCAGCCTGGTTTGGTTCTTGGGGATAAAGAAATAGGCATCATCCCTTTAACTTATTGAGTATGACCCAGGGCACTGAGTGTGATTGAGCGAGTTTACCCCAACCCAGGACATCACCTGGTAGTTCTTGTTTCACTAGAGAAAGAACTGGACTGGAAAAGAACAGTCCTGAGGTGTGTTCCCAAGAGGGTGTAGCCTTTACAGCATAGATTCTGCTGTCTGCATACCTTGGACTCTATTATTCCTCTAGGGTCTCAAGTAGATTCAAGTAGAGAATTGCTATTAGCAGAGAAAGCTCTTAGCACTCTGTTGATGACTTGAAGCTCCAGCTATGAGTTTTTGAGTATTGTTTAGGCACAGCTACCACATGCAAGTTTTGCTTATAGATTTCTAAAAGTATTTTTAACAGTATATTTGCTGTTGTTGTAAATCATCTGGATGTACAAGTACATGCATTCCATTCTTAATCATATCCTGCAGTGCTCAAGAACGCTGACGAAATAATGATTATATAGATTCCTTTTTCACATGTCCTTGCACTCTGCTCTCACTGTGCAGTCAAATGAGAGCCCACGGGGGAGGTTTGTAGCTGGCTTGTTCTTCTCCTTGAGCTGCATATACGTGGGAGGCTGGTTGGTGGATTTAGGTTTGTTTTGTTTTTTTTTCTTTCTGTCCCCAAGAACTCTTACTTTCTAACAGTGAGAAGAACCAAAGTAAATATTTAATTGGACGAGCAAAGTCAAAGAACGTGTAAAGAACTTAATGTGAAAAGAGAAGGAGAAAGTTTTTGACAGTGAAGGAAGCCTCCTTTCATGACACAAAACCAGGTTCATTGAAGAAAATTCATAGAATTAAGAAAATGAAAATGATGAAAATTTAAAAAATCATTATCTTGCAACTTTATCATTGTTAATATTTTGAGATATATTTTGTCTGGGTTTTTCAATTAATGTATGTGTATTTACATATTTTCAAACAAAAAAAAGGCATATTATGCATGCCTTGTAATTTGCTTTTTTTCACTCATGTATATCTTGACAGTCTTTCATGTAAATATGTGTTAAAACATGTCAAAGGAAAAAAAAACATGTCAAAGAGTGAAACAGACTGCTGTGAAGAGAGAAAAGAAAGCCCTTTTTTTTGAGCGTGAAAATACAGTCCAGACTGGGAAACAAAGGGTTTAAAATGTTAGTAGTAAGAGTTCCAACATTCTGAGGGAGAGGTGATCTTTCATATAGAAAAGTGGAGGAGCCTGTGACCATAATCACAGAGGCTTGGGATCATATGCAGCATCAAGATAATCACAAATTAAGCTACAAGGTCAGCTGATTGATTTTTCTTTCTCTCTACCCTCCTCCCCAGTTGGTTCTTCTTCCCCTGCCATCCGAATGTCTGTTTTAATTGTCCAATTGCCACAGTGCTTGTCTCCCTTCTCTCCACAGAAACAGTTCCATATACAATTTTTTTCTCTAGTATATGCTGCACAAACATTCTCCTTTGACCATCTTAATGTTTTTTTTCTTTTCACAAACATGTCTTCATAAACCTTCTATTATTTTCTGAGTGTGGCTAAACTTGTACAAGTAGTTACCATCAGGTTCTAAGTCACAGGTTCTATTCTTAGGAAGGCAGAAAGGAAGACTTAGGATAAGCCAAAGTTTAATTAAAGATGGAGTGTGGCCAACACTGGAATTTGTCTCCTTAATTATACCATGTAATACATATATATAATCATATAGTATTCAAAACATCACCATATATGTTGTTGTCATATGCTGTTGACTCATATGATCCCATGAACAACAGATCTGAATGAACCCTGTCCTATCCTGGCTATCCACATCATCTCCAACACCCTTGAGCCCTTTGTTCAATCCATCTTGTTGAGGGTCTTCCCCTCTTACACTAATCCTCCTTTTTTCCAAGCATGAGATCCTTCCCCAAGGATTGGCAACATGACCAAAGTATGTGAGATGGAGTTTCACCATAAAAACATAAAACTCTTCATGAATTTGTGTGTCATAATTTACCGAGTTCATTCCCTCCTAGTTAGGTCTTTTGTGTGAAAATAACAAGTCCTCATTATTCTGACATCAAGGCCAGCAAATGCTGTACCAATATAGGAAATTTAAGAATAATGTAAGATTGAGGAGGAAAACCTAGCCGTATTAACTACAGAGAACAGGGAAGAAAGGGATTGATGTGCCAGAAATTAGGGTGTGTATATTTGGACATGTTGTAAGGAAGGAACGGTCCTTGGAGAGGGACATTATGCTTGGGAGGGTGGAGGGGCAGCACAGGAGGGGAAGATACTCTATGAGGTAGATTGATACAGTGACTGGGGTAATCAGGGTGGGTGTGTTGGAGAGAGTGCAACTGGCACAGGCTAGAGCAGAGTTTAGAGCTGTTATACATAGGGTGGCTTTGAGTCACAAGCGACTCAACGGCACATAACAACAACAACAACAACAACAACACAGCATAATGGAAAGGAGGGAATTGTAGAAGAATTTATAATAACATTGAAAAAACACAATTTTTAAGTTAAATGGGTAGAAATTCTAGTTCTGTTCTTAGATAAATTGCATAACCATTTTGAGCTTCTATTTATTTCCCTGTAAATGAGTGATTTTTTTTTTAATTCGGGTAACTACCAATACAAATAACAACAGAATGTGGAAACTACAGAACAATCTCACTGATTTCACATGCAAGCAAGATTTTACTGAAGATTATCCAAAAACGACTGGAACAGCACATCAACAGAGAACTACCAGAAGTCCAGGCTGGTTTCAGAAGGGGTCGTGGTACTAGAGATATAGTAGCTGATGTTAGATGCATCTTGGCTGAAAGCAGGGAATACCAGAGGTATGTCTATCTGTGTTTCATTGACTATGCAAAGGCATTTGACTGTGTAGATCATAACAAACTGTGGCTGACTCTGAGAAGAATGGGAATCCCAGAACACTTGATCGTTCTAATGCGAAACTTATACTTGGACCAGGAGGCAGTCATCAGAACAGAGCAAGGGAACACTGCATGGTTCAAAATTGGGAAGGGCATACGCCAGGGATGCATCCTATCTCCATACCTTTTCAACCTATATGCAGAACAGATTATCCGGGAGGCTGGGCTCTATGAGGAGAAATGTGGGGTCAAGATTGGTGGACGATTTATCAACAATCTGCGTTATGCGGATGACACAACCCTGCTTGCTGAAACTGAAGAGGACCTGAAGGGCCTGCTGCAGAGTGTCAAGGACTGCAGCCTACAATATGGATTGAGGCTTAATGTCAAGAAGACAAAGATTCTCACCACTGGACCAATTGGCAGCATCAGGATGGATGGTGAAGAGATTGAGATTGTACACAGCTTTAGTTTGTTTGGCTCCACAGTCAACAGTCTTGGCACCAGCAGCCAGGAAATTAAAAGGCGCAATGCCATGGGAAAGTCTGCTGTTAGGGACCTCTCCAAAGTACTGAAGAGCAATGGTATCTCTTTGGAGACTAAGGTGTGTCTGATACAGGCCATGGTCTTCGCAATCACCTGTTATGCATCAGAGAGTTGGACAATGACCAAGGAGGATAGAAGGAGAATTGACGCCTTTGAGCTGTGGTGCTGGAGAAGAGTATTGAGAATACCTTGGACTGCTAGGAAAACAAGCAGATTTGTCCTGGAAAGGGTTAAACCAGGTGGCTCCTTGGAGGCAAGGATTCTGAGGCTCCATCTAACATACTTTCGACATGTTGTGAGGAGAGACTGGTCCTTAGAGAGGAACATCATGCTTGGGAGGGTGGAGGGACAGCGCAGGAGAAGAAGGCCCTCTATGAGGTGGATTGATTCAGTGACTGGGATAATCGGGATGGGAGTGTCAGAGACAGTGCGATTGGCACAGGACAGAGCGGAGTTTAGGGCTGTTGTACATAGGGTCGCTATGAGTCGTAGGCGACTCGACGGCACATAACAACAAACAACAACAACTACCAATATTATATAAGTTGTTATTATTGGTAGGTGTCATTGAGTCAACACAGAACCAATTGTAAAGATGGTCAGAGGTGAGAGAGTTCTAGGAAAATTTTTTAAGACAAACAAAAGTCTCTAGGTCTGAGGCCTTTATGGAACTTCTTTTGTTGACCTAGTTAGTCAGCAAGCATTACGACAACACTTCTCAGAGTCTGAGCATCAGACCAGCAATATTAACCTCTCCTAGGAACTTGTTAGAAACACACATTCACAATCAGAAAAAGTCTATATGTGGGCCCAGCAAAGTGTGTTTTAAGTCCTCTAGATGACCATGTTACTCTCTACAGGCGAAGTAAGTTTAGAATGTCAAGAATCTTAAAAACCAAGTTTCACTCAGCTTGGTGTATACTTTAGTTTTGTTGTTGTTGTTGTTGATTGCTATCGAGTCGAACATGACTCATAACCACACTATGAACAAAAGACCTAAAGCCTTTCTCTAACAATCAACATTTACCACAGTTCATAGAGTTTCCAGAGGCATATTGTTTAGAAAGTGGATGCCACTCCTACTTCCAAAAATACTCTAGCTTTACCATACACTATACAATACCTCAGGCAAGTCACACACTTCTCTAGGCTTCAATTTTTTTACTTAGAAATTGGGACAATATCTTCCCCTAGAACTTCAGAGAATTATTTTATAGAATAAATGAATTTAGGAAGGTTAAAGATAATCAAGTAATATAAAAGTACAAAGTGTGATTAGATGACAATAGCCCTACTTTAATTGATTACTTACAAATACAGTCTGTGATTTCCATGGAGAATCTTACTGGATGCTTTGCTAACCCTTATAACATTGTCTACTGTATAAAACTTACATGCTTGTGCAAGTGGCTTCAGTATCTCAAAGATGGTATAAGGATAATATCAAACAATAAGAAAGAAAATACACAGTAAAAACAAAATCATTTTTTGGCAATGTAAAATGCACTTAGGCACAGAGTTAATATTTATTGTTTGTTCTGCTTTTTTAGGTCCTTGGTGAAAACAGAGCACAGCAGGTCACTACTCTGTGGGTTCAAGCCCCTCATCTACTCTGAAGAGTGCTGTTAAGCTGTCATTCAGCCTTCCCCTTTACCCAGGCAGGATAATTCTGCTTTCTTTCACCTCTGTTCAAAGGCTTCCTTGTGCAGCCTTTCGTCATCATTGTTTTTCTGAATCAACATGCTCTTTAGCCACAGCCTTTGATTAATGTGAATTGATAATCTTCCTCAGTTTTGGAGTTCTGGAAATGGATGCAGCACCTTAATCATTGTCAGAGCAGGGCCAGGGGAGATGACCTCATGGCTCCAGTACAGCTCACCTTGTATTTCACTCCATGAACAAAGCTCTGACATGATGCCTGGCTCTCTCTACGGTGTGACTGTTTTTCAGTTTTGGTCTGACTTACCTAGTTACTCTTGTTTTATTTTTGTTTCTGCTGGTGCACTATCTTGTGTATGCCTCCAGTAGCTTAGTGGTAAGGAACTGAGCCAATTTGAATCCACCAGTAGCTCTTTGTAATCTCCTTCTGTGTGATTTTTCTGAAAATCTTCTGAAGGGTTAACAGTGATTGTAAGAATGGAGCAGGATCAGGCAGGGTTTCATTCTGCTGTACGTCAGATCACTGTGAATAAGAACCGAATTAACAGCATCTTCAAATATTTTGTTCATAGGGTCACTATTAGTCGTGCTCAACTTGATGGCAATCAAGAACAACAGCAATAGCAAAATTTTAAAGGATTGGGATCCAGAAGGTAGGCCTATTTGACTTGATTAACATTTGGGGACTTTGGAGCCTCTTATTTAAAGCAGTTGGGATCCAGAAGATATCTCTCTCTCTCTTTTAAAATTTGATTAACAGTCAAATGCTTTGGCATGTTTCTAGGAGATGCTAGTTCTTTTTAAAGAAGGACATCATGCTTGGAAGGCAGGGGGTAGGCAAAGGAGAGAAAGACCCTCAGCCAGGTAGATTAACACAATGGTTGCAGCAATGGGCTCATGAGGATGGCACAAGATAGGACAGAGTTCAGATCTGTTGTTCATAGGGTTGCTATGGGTTATACTTGACTCGATGGTACATGATAACAATAACAAAGTTCAGGTCTGTTGTTCCTAGGTGTGTTGTGAGTTTTAGTCTACTTGGTGACACTTAATGACAACAAGAATGAGTGTTTATTTCTCTTCTCCAACTTATTCAATTTTTTAATAAGAGAAAGTAAAGCTACTTTATTTATGTATGCAGAGTGTCCTGGTGGTTAACATGCTTAACAGAGAATTAAAATTCTGGGAATGGTTGGGGGTTTAAGTCAATCCAGAGGCAACTTTATAGGAAGTCATGGCAATCTACTAAAAACTCAGCCGTTGAAAGCCCTGTGGGACATCGTTCTACTCTGACATACTTAGATCTCCACCAAGGCAGAAACTAGTGACATGTGCACAAAAGCTTAAAGCATTTTAGTAGAAAAAAAAATTGGAAAGAGAGACATCAAAACCTTAAAAATAATTTTCTCTGGGAGGTGGAATTATATATTATTTTATTTATTTTCTCCTTGTTTCTCTGAACATTTAATACTATTATTGTTGTGTTGCTGACCAAAGTCCACATTTCTTAGGAAGTTCAAATCTACCCACCAGTGTCTCTGAAGGAGAAAGATGGAAGTGTCCTCATGTTGTAATTTACAGCATCAGAAAAACTGATGGAGGATCACCATGCATGAGAAGGGCCTCGATCACAGTAAGTGAAAGACTATTGACATATCATTTGTTAAATAGTAATAATTTTAAGAGCAAAAATTCCAGTTGTAAAATTAACTCTTTCCTTGCTCACAGGACAAAAAAGAAAATTATTAAGTGCTTATGTTAAATCCACTATTTTTATTTGCCATCTAGTCAACTCTAACTCATAGGAACTTCATGTACAAACAGTATAAAACATTGCTTGATCCTCTATCATCCTCACTATTCTTATATACTTATGTCTATTGGCCTCTAGTGGCCTATTGTTGTTTTTGTTAAAGGCTTTCATGTTGAGTATGACTTACAATGACCCTAGGAACAATAGATCTGAATCCTAAACGATCCTGTGTGCCATCTTCATCATCTCTGACACACTTGAGTCCATTGCTGCAGTCACTGTGTCAATCCGTTTCGTTGAAAGTCTTCTCTCTTTAGTTGACCCTGCACCTTTCTAAGTATGATGGCTTAGTTGTAAGGAATTGTGCGGCCAACACAAAGGCAGGAGGCTGAAATCTACCAGAACTTCCACAGGAGAAAGATGGGCAATCTCCTCCGACTTACAGCCTCTCAAAACCAGCTGAGGCCAGATATGAGATGGTTCCAGCTCAATGGTACAAACCAACACCACTAACATTGTTGTGATGACTGTGTATTTTGAGTGCTCAACTTCTGGAATTATATTGAACAATTCCCTTTCTCTCTTTTATTA
>NW_006399784.1:18955495-18962906 GCF_000299155.1 Elephantulus edwardii
ATGCCCAAAGTATGTGAGACAAAGCTTCACTATCCTTCCCTCCAAGGAGCACCCCGGTTGAACCTTCTCTAACACCTTCAAGTTGTTTTTGACTTGTGGCCCAATATAACAGTGTAGAACTACCCCACAGGGTTTTCTTAGCTGTCATAATTACAAAAGCAGATAACCAGCTCTTTCTGCTATGAAGCTCCTATGTAGGTTTGAACCACCAACCTTTCAGTGAGTATTTAACCGTTGTGCCTCCAGGGCCCCTTAAGAATATAATGTTGTTAAGAGGTACTGTCAAGTTTGTTTCTACTCTGAGCAAAGTGCCTTGTGTGTACAACAGAGTGAAACACTGATTGATTCTGCACCATCCTCACAATCATACTGATGAGTGTAATGCTTTATTTCCATCCCCTCCAAAGAGCAAAGAAGATCATTAAGGAAAATCTGACTCTTTATTTCCATTCCCCACTCTCCATCTGGCTTTTAAAATTCCTCTTCAGAGAGACACTGTTAATTCCTGATGGATCCTATTCTCTTATAAATAGATATCTTTTCATATATACACACATATACTTTTTTCGTTCCTTTCAACATGTGTGTGCTTGTGGATTAGAATGACTAGTTGTTATTCTGTTGCCAGACAAAACACTTCTCAATCCCCAATGATAGGCGAAGAAGAGATTTCTTAGAGCTTTAGAAGTATCTAGACTAGACTCTTGCTCTTAACGAACCCCACAGGAGCTCAGCTGGAGCTGCAATTGATGACAATTTAAACAAACCTCTAGACATCGCAGGCAAATACCATCAGGTATTCACACATGATAAACCAAATATTAAATCTCCATCCTACTGTGACTGATTTGAAAGGACCCAGAGGAGGGAGGACAGACAGGTTGATGTAATGGAAAAAACAGCTCTACGCCAGTGGAAGACAGTGAACGTTCTTCCTGCAAAGGTTCATGGATTATGCTCCTGGCAGGAGACGGTAAGAATTCTTACTGATTTGGTAACTTGTGACTATTTACAAAATTGCTGGTGACTGAGCACAAACAAGAACTTTTGTTTTTGAAATTATTTGCTTAAGAGCCATTTTTATTTTTTCTGGTGGTATCTGTTTTAATATTCTTTTCTTTTGAAAAAAAGAAAATTTTATTTTAATTGTGATTTAAAGCAACATTTACAGAGAAGCTAGATTTTCATTCACTTATCATCACAAATTTACCCCCTCTCCTTCCCTTCCCCCACCCCAGTTCACTTTTTAAAAAAATATTTATTCATTGTTGAACAATTATCGACCACCCCCACCCCAGTCTTCTTTGCAAATATACCCCTTATTCTGAGCTGTGGTTGTATGTATAATACCTAATCATACATTTCTTTTAGACAGTTCTTTCCTTCATCTGTTCCAATACAATGCTCATTATCTAGTCACTCTTATCCTATTTTCCTCCCAACACTCTCCTCCATGTCAGACCTGCTTTATGACAGTGGTACCATGCAGTATTTGTTCTTTTGTGATTGAGATATTTCACTCAGCATGATGTCCTCCAGGGTCACCTATTTTGTGTAATGTTTTATGATTTCATTGTTTTTCAGTGCTGCATAGTATTCCATTGTATGAATATCCATAGTTTTTCTATCTATTCATTTGTTGTTGGTCACTTAATTTGATTCTCTTTACTATTGTAAATAATGCTGCAATAAACATGGGTGTGCATATATCTGATCCGGTGGTAGTTATGACTTCTTTAGGGTATACTCCCAGTAGTGGAATTGCTGGGTCAAATGGAAATTTCCAACTTCTTGAGAAAGCATCAAACTGCCTTGCACCATTTTATACTCCCATCAGCATTGAATAAGTGTTCTAATCTTTCCATAACCTAGTTAGCATTTATTGTTTGCTGTTCTGTTGAACTTTACTATTGTTGCTGAGATGAGAGGATATCTCAGAGCTGTTTTTATTTGTATCTCTCTGATAGCTAGTGATTTTGAACATTTCTTCATGTGTTTATTTGCCATTTGAATGTCTTCTTTGGTGAAGTGTCTTTTAATATTCTGTGCCCATTTAGCTATTGGATTGTTTATCTTTTTCTTGTTGAGGTGCTGCAGTATTCTATAAATTTTAAATATGAGTCCCTTTCCGGAGGCTGGGCTCTATGAGGAGAAATGTGGCATTAGCATTGGAGGAAGACTCAACAAGAATCTGTGTTATGCAGATGACACAATCCTTCTTGCTGAAACTGAGGAGGACCAGAGGTACCTGTTGCAGAAGGTCAAAGACTGCAGCCTTCAGTATGGATTGATGCTTAATAGCAAGAAGACAAAGATTTTCACCACTGGGCCGATTGACAGCATCCGGATGGATGGTGAAGAGATTGAGATTGCTAACAGCTTTAGTTTGCTAGCTTCCACAATCAGCACTCTTGGCACTGGTAGCCAGGAAATTAAAAGACAAATTACAATGGGAAAGTCTGCTGCAAGAGACCTCTCCAAAGTACTGAAGAACAACGATGTCGGTCTGGAGACTAAGGTGTGCCTGATACAGGCCATGGTCTTTCATTTACTTGCTATACATCAGAGAGCTGGGCAATGATTAGGGATGATAGAAGGAGAATTGATACCTTTGAACTATGGTGTTAGAGAAGAGTATTGAATATAACATGGACTGCTAAGAGAACAAACAAGTTCGTCCTGGAGAGAGTTAAACCAGGCTGCTCCATGGAAGCAAGGATTCTGAAGCTTTGTCCGGCATACTTTGGAAATGTCCCAGTCCTTGGAGAGGACATCATGCTTGGAAGAGTGGAAGGACAGTGCAGGAGAAGAAGACTCTCGATGAGAAGAATTGATTCAGTCACTAACGGGGTAGGTGTGTCAGAGACAACGAGCTTGGCACAGGATAGAGCAGGGTTTAGAGCTGTTGTACATAGGATTACTATGAGTTGCAGATGACTTGATGGCATCTAACAACGATAACAAACATCAGATGTGTCATTACCAAATATTTTTTCCCCAGTCTGTGACTTTCCTTTTACCCTCTTGGAGAAGTTTTTTGATGTGCATAGGGATTTGACTCTTAGAAGGTCTTATTCATCTATTTTGTTCTTTTCTGGTAGTAGATTTTTCATTATGTTTGGAAGACTTCATACTGTGGATTATTCCAAGCTTTACATAAGAGCCATTTTTAAGTTCATGTCTTTGGTCATTCAACATGTATTAATTGATTTTAAACTTGATTATGAGGCAGAGCTTTGAGTAAAAGGATGCCATAAAGTGAACATAGACATGCATCTGCTTTTTATAAGCACTTAGTAGTTTGTTAGAGCAGAAAGACATATTCTAAATCATGTAGTGCAAATATAATGTGGTAAAGGGGTTGAGTGCAGCTGTATTGCTACAAGTGCTGCTAATACTCCCTTCCCAACAATCACTTTTGGACACAGGCTCAAACACAATGATCCAGGGAATCACCCAGGATGCCATGGGTGGTAAGGCATCATGACTCAATTGTGCATATTTGCTGCCTGGACTGAGTAGTGGTCCCCTGCAGGAGACCGTCACAACAAGAATGGAGATGACAGCACCAGGGAGTGTGAACAACCTCATTTCCAAGGCTCCCCAAGCTGATGTGACATTCTCAGTGCTTCACATCTTGCCAAGTGTCTCTTATTTCAGTCTCTCACTCTCTCCCGTCATGTAATGTTACATCACAAACAGTTCTGAATATCTCTGTTGCTCACATCAAGAAAACAAAGATTCTCACCACTGGGCGGATTGGCAGCATCATGATAGACAGTGAAGAGATTGAGATTGTTAACAGCTTTAGTTTGCTTGGCTCCACAATCAACACTCTTGGCACCAGCATCCAGGAAATCAAAAGACTAATTGCACTGGGAAATTCTGCTGTCAGAGACGTCTCCAAAGTACTGAAGAGCAACTATGTCCATCTAGAGACTAAGGTATGCCTGAGCCAGGTCATAATCTTTGCAATTACGTGCTATGCATCAGAGAGCTGAACAGTGACTAGGGAGGACAGAAGGAGAATTGATGCCTTTGAACTGTGGTGTTGGAGAAGAATATTGACTATACCATGGACTGCTAAGATAACAGCAGTTTCGTCCTGGAGAGGGTGAGACCAGGCTTCTTCTTGGAGGCAAGGATTCTGAAGCTCCATCTGACATGCTTTGGGCATGTTGGAAGGAGGGACCAGTTCTTGGAGATGGAGATCATGCTTGGGAGGGTGGAGGGACAGCACAGGAGAGGAAGACGCTCAATGAGAAGGATTGAATCAGTGACTGGGGTAATGGGGGTAGGTGTATTAGAGATGATATGGTTGGCACAGGCTAGAGCAGGGTTTAGAGCTGTTGTATATAGGGTCGCTATGAACTGTAAGCGTCTGGACAGCACATAAAAACAACAACATAGGTCTGCAGGTCAACTGTTACTTGGCTGATCTAGGAGGCTGAGCAGGGCTAGGCTAGCTCCAGATTTCTGATCATGTTGGAGTCTGCTTCACATTCTAAGTCTAATATTCTCACATCAAAGAAATGTAAAGGCACAAGAACACAAGAAAGCAAGCTAGATTATCTGATGCCTTTTAAAGACCTTTGCCCATGCCCAGGACCCTAGAGCAATTCAAAGGTCTGAATTCTTCTTCAGTCTTCCTTAATTCATTACCCAATTTTCAGATGAACAGGAAGGCAATTGAAAATACCAAGGCTTGGATCAATCATGTCACAACTTAGGCTTTAAACTGACACTGTTGCTCTTTAGTTCTTTGGGGATGGCTTGACTTCAGTTAACAATATCCTAGAGGAGGGAACACACATTGTTGTTGTTGTTAGTTGCTGCAGAATCAACCACAATTCATAGCAATCCTGTAAACAATGGATCTGAGTCTTGCCCTTTCCTGTGCCATCCTCACATCTCTGATATTCAGAAAGGTATGAGTGACTGGGAACAGTGACGCAATCCACTCTACAGAAAGAAAAAAAAAAGCAAGGGACCTCTTTGCATATAATAGAGCTACTGCTGACCTTTGGTTGTAAAGTGTGACTACTGACACTAGTGTTCTGTGTGGTTAGCTGAAACAAACCCCACTGCTGACTTGAAGACTTGTGTGTGGCTTCAGCCAGGTCTTGTGGCCGCTGCTTCACATCAGGCAAAGGAACCACTTCATTCTTTTTGGGGCATTTGCCTGTTTATTTCCTCTCTCCTGTCCTTTTTGAGAAATTAGCTTGGTTTTCAAACCTGTAATGGTTCTGGCTGCCCCATTTCAGCTCAGTAACACCCGCTGAGTCACGGTTCTGTAAGTCCCGGCCCTCCATTCTTATCCAACCAACAAGGACTACTTTGCTGCTATAAATACATTCTTCCATTTCTAGGTCTCAGTGATGATGGATGGAGCAGCTTAAGAAATTGGCTGAGTTGATTTTAGAAAACTCAGGTCTTTAGAAGCTGAATTTGACTTCTTTGAAAAACTTTTATTCTAACTTCCCCAACTCACCATCAACCTTTTATAAGCCGGTCCTGGAGGTAATGTCATAACTCATAGAATATAATGTTGGGACCTTCAGAGATCATCTAGTCAGTTTTACAGATAAGGTAAATGAATCCAAGAGAATTTAATTAATTAAACAACTAAGACTGGAAATGTAGACTTTTGTCTCTCAGCCTTGAAGATTCATACTGTTCCACCTCTGTTCTTCTTCCCTGCTGGGAAAGTCACACTAGTTTTCAAATTATCATGAACTTATGTGGCAGGATGTTGTTGTTGTTGTTATGTGCCGTCAAGTCGTTTCCGACTCATAGCGACCCTATGCACAACAGCCCTAAACCCTGCTCTATCCTGCGCCAACCGCACTGCCTCTGACACACCCATCCCGAGTACCCCAGTCACCGAATCAATCCATCTCATAGAGGGTCTTCCCCTCCTGCGCCGTCCCTCCACCCTCCCAAGCATGATGTCTCTCTCCAAGGACCCGTTCCTCCTGGCAACATGTCCAAAGTATGTCAGACAAAGCTCCAGAATCCTTGCCTCCAAGGAGTAGCTTGGTTTAATCCTCGCCAAGATGAATCTGTTTGTTTTCCTGGCAGTCCATGGTACATTCAGTACTCTTCTCCAGCACCAGAGCTCAAAAGCATCCACTCTCCTTCTGTCCTCCCTAGTCATTGTCCAACTCTCTGATGCATAACAAGCGATTGCAAATACCATGGCCTGTATCAGGCGCACCTTAGTCTCCAGAGAGACACCGTTGATGAAATATCTTATATTTTGCCATCTAGATAAATGCCATCCACTGCAGTCCACTTGATTTTTTACTCCAAGTGATCTTATAGAGTAGAACTGCCCCATAGGATTCCCAAGGCTGTAAATCTTTATGGAGGGAGCAAACCTCCACATTCTTCTCTCATAGAGAGAACAGTGAGGTGAAATCACCAATCTCTTGGTTGAAAGTGTAATGTTTTAACTACCATGGTGTAGTGCCTTCTATGGTGTGATGCTAACCAAGTGATGTGAAGCCATCAGATGCTTCTTGGGAGAAAGAGAAAAAGTCTCTTACTATAGAAATGTAAAGCCTCAGAAATCCACTGGAGTATTTTTGGTATTCTAAGGGATATTCAAGATTCTTTGCCAAAACCACAATTCAAAGACATCGATTCTTCTTCTGCCTTCCTTATTGCTTGCCCAACTTTCAGGTGCATAGAAAACAATTAAAAAGACCATAACATGGATCAAGTATGCCTTAGTCTTTAAACTGACATCTTTGCTTTTTGTAATTTTGAGAAACAAAGTAAAGTATTATAATGAAAAGTAAAAAGAGCTGGAGTCAGAAAATCAAAGGTACCGAAATCACTTAGCATTTCTTAAGCTCAAGGAACTGAAGAACAAATTCAAGCCTTGAGTTGCAATACTTAAGGATGCTTTGGGCAGAGCATTACATGATCCAGGAAGTATTAAAAGAAGACGGAAAGAGTGTACAGTCACTGTACCAAAAGGAATTGATGGACACAGAAAAATTTAATGAAACAATGTATCAGCAAGAGCCTGTGGTGACGAAGGAAGATATTCAAGCTGCTCTGAAAGAATTGCAAAAGACAAGGCCCGAGGTTGACATATTTCAACAAACAGATGCTGCCCTAGAATTACTCACCAAATTGTGCCAAGAAATCTGGAGGATAACCACCTGGCCAACTGACTGAAAGAGATTGATATTTGTTCCCATTCCAAAGAAAGGTGATCCGACAGAGTGTGGAAATTATCGAACGGTATCATTAATATCATATGCAAGCAAGATTCTGCGGAAAATTATCAAAACACAGCATATCAACAGAGAGCTATCAGAAGTGCAGGTTAGGTTTAGAAGAGATCATGATACTAGAGATTTTGTAGCTAATGTTAGATGGATCTTGGCTGAAAGCAGGG
>NW_006399784.1:18965075-18981868 GCF_000299155.1 Elephantulus edwardii
TTTCCAACTCCTTGCTATTGTGAACAAAGCTGCAATAAACATGGGTGTGCATATACAGTCTGCTCTTTGGAGGCAAGGATTCTGAAGATTCGTCTGAAATACTTTGGACATGTTACAAGGCAGGACCAGTCCTTGGAGAGGTACAGCATGCTTGGGAGGGTGAAGTTACAGTGCAAGAGAGGAAGACTGCCAATGAGATGGATTGATTCAGTGACTGAAGTCAGAGACCATGAGATTAGCACAGGACAGAGCAGGGTTTAGGGCCGTTGTACATAGGGTCACTATGAATCACAGATGATTCAATGGCACCTAACAACAACAACCATCTATCATGATGCTAAAGTAATAAGTCTTCCAAATCCCTATGAATATAACCAAAACATTGTCTGAAACAGTGCCTAAAGGTGAACCCCTTGGGTTGGAAGATACTAAAAATTCAACTGGAGAAGAGCAGTCTCCCCCAAATAGAGTCTACCTTAATGCCAGGGATGGAGCAAAGCCCACATACAATGAAGGGCCATTGTTTGCGGGTGTGAACGACTAAAATTGAAGAGAAACAGCTAAAACATCCATTAATAATCAGAACGTAGAATGTATACAATATTTATCTAGGAAAAATGATTTAGAGCATTGAGCACATCCAGTGTTGCACCCGTCATAAAATTAAATTATATTTAGTTCCAAGAACTCTAGCAGGCAAAGCAAAAAGGGAAAAGATGATGTGGTATTGACATAGTGCATAGTTCATCTGGCTGCTTATGGGAAGATGGATGGTTCAATATTCTCATACAAAATATGGGTAGTCTCCTCCTATAAAGACCTAGCCTCAGAAGTCTAATGGAGGGTTGTCATGAATCTCAATCCATTCCATGAGTTTGACCTGGTTTTATTTCTTTCTTGCTCTTTAAGAAAAAGTGCATACTCTTCTAGGGGTTCAAAATTCTATCAGTGACTCCCTATGTCACGAATAAAAATCCTCTTAGAGATCATTACAACTTCAGAGATACTAATTCAATAAGTATGAACCTGGAGAGAGGACATAAGTTATACAAGAGTGCAGGCCTTTCGTTCATAGGGTCGCTATAAGTCACCTACGACTTGACGGCCCTTAACAACAAGAACAGCATAGAGAGAGATCAGTTGGCCTGGTGGACAAAAAGTGATGCTACCAAGCCAAAGGTGAGTGATTTTAATCTGCGACCCTCAGGCCTGGTTTTAATTGTTTTTGGTGAAACATTCTTTTAGGTTGTATAGCCCTGGTCTGTCCACTTGATGTACAGAGGTAACTCGTGGTTGCTGAACACTGGAACAGTGATGTGATGTCAAATGCGTTAATGGTTACCCATGGTGGACAATGTTTGGTGGAGCTCCCTGATTAAAACAAGCTTGAAAGTAGGAGTGGCATTGACTTCCAAAATCGCTTGCCTCTGGAAACCCTATACAAGTGTCCAGGTCTTCTGTTCATAAGGTCTCTCTGAGTCGCCTACGACTTGACAGCACTTAACAACAATAGCGACAACAATAATATAGACAAAACTCCAAACCAGGTTTGTTTGGTTTTGGTTTTTTTTTTAAATGTTGCTATAAAAGTAAGTAGACTTCCTAACTTTACATTATGATTTAAGTGAAAGTTCACAGAGGAAGTTGGCTTTCCCTTCAACAGTCCTTGAATATTTTTATTGATGACATTGATTGCAATTCCCACAATATAGCAGTTCTCTTCTCACTTCCTCCCTGTCCTTCATGCTTTCTTCTTCCTGCCCTCTGAGCTGCCCTTTGATCTCTTATGGTCGGCTATTCTAGGAAATAAATACCTCCCTGGGGTTACTATTCATCTTCTAGGGCTGTTTCCTGTTTAACTGAAAGGTATGCCACAGGGATTCCCTATCAAAGATCTGCTCCACATTTTCCTCCCATTATTTTGAAGGTGGTAGCTTAACACCATCCAGCTCTGATGATTTCAAAGTTGTGGAGACTGGATGGAGTTCATGTGGTCTGTTCGTCCTTTGGATGTTGTGTTTCCACGCATCTTTGATTTTCTTCACTCTTCTTTGCTTTAGATTGGGAAAGAGCAATAGCTGCACCTTATAAAATGTTTCCTCCATTCATTCATCCATCCATTCATTCATTCATTCATTCATGAGATTGTGGATTCATTCCTAAATATATGTTAAGCAGGGTCCCCGACATACAGATGGATTGGAGAACAAGAGAGATAAGACCCCTGACCTTAGGAATACTCTGTGTAATTACAGATAGACTATTATATCTTAGTGCCCTTAATACTAAGTACAAAGGTGCACCTAATCCAGGCCATGGTCTTCTCAATTATTTGTTATGCTTCAGAGAGTTGGACAATGACTAAGGATGAAAGAAGAAGAACCAATGACTTTGAGTTGTGGTGCTGGAAAAAGTCTTCAACATTCTATAGTCTGGCAAAAAACCAAATAGGTCTGTCTTAGAGTGAAACCAGTTCTCTCCTTAGAGGCTAGGATTTTGAAGCTTTGCCTCACTTACTTTGGGCACGTGGCCAGGAGAGATCAGTCCTTGGCTTGGAAGTGTGGACAGACAGTGCACGAGAGGGAGACTCCAGATGAGATGGATTGATACAGTAACTGGCGCAGTTGGGCGTTGGTGTGTTGGAGTTAGTGAGACTGGCTCAGGACAGGGAAGGGCTCAGAGCTGCTGTACATAGGGTCACTATATATTGCAGGTAACTCAATGGCACATAACAATAATAACATACTATGAAAGGTTTGGATGCAGGAGTGGCATCCCCTTCCTAAACAACATACCTCCAGAAACTCTATGAACTTTGATAAATGTTGATAGTTATAGAGCGGCTTCAGGCCTTTTGCTCATAGGGTCACTATGAGTCATGCAATCAACAACAACAACCCTTAGTTGATGTGCTTCCATCCATTCTCTCAGATGCTACTCAGAGGCTCCCCAAAGAATTTCCCAAGCCTTAACTCATATGCCGGCAGCTACTCCAACTCCTAATCACAATCCATTTCATTTTCATTTTGAACCACATTGTCTGTATAGGTCCCTATTAGGAGGAAAAGTTAGTGGCTGGGGCCTGTAGTGGAAGTCCCAAGAATTTCTCAAACTCTCCAGTGGCTTCTCTGAGTGAGCAGGTGAAGAGAGACCAGAGCTAGCAGCCAGGATTCAGGTACAGATGCCACAAGGGTTCTGACGTGTATACTTAGGGGTGTTGGTGAACCTGCTTGTAGAGGCTCTAGCTGCTGCAGACACAAAGGTAATGAAGCTTCTATGCCTTCTCTCTGAAGGGCTCATGGAGTCTGTGTGCTGTGGGAGATAGGAAGAAGGGAGGAGGAAGGGAGAAGAAATTACATGATCAATTCTATAAAACCTAGAGCTGATTCCTTTAAAGTGGTAATCCTTAGAACCAGTAATGGGTGTCTTTTCTCACCCTGCTGAGCGTCACAACAGCATCACATCGTGTCTTCCTGGCATTTTCTAGACACAACACTCCTTTTAGAGGAAGACATGGTGGTCCAGTGGTAGAATCCTTGCATTCTATGCAACAAGCAGAAGAGCTGCAGTCCACAGCGAGCTGTTCTGCTAATCCAGAGGCTGTGAGTGTATGATAACTAGCGGGATCCACCAGTATCTCCTTGGAGAAAGATGAGCAGCTCCTCCCATTGCAGGTTGCAGCCGCAGAAAAATCAATGAGGAGGGGGTGGGGGGTGTCACTGGGAGTTGCAATCGACTTGACAGCAGTGAGTTTTGAGATGCAGGAAACCTGGGTTTGATTCCTGTTCAATCCACCTCGGGTGTAGATACCATCTCTCTGTTAGTGGAAACTTTAATGTTGCTGTGATACTGAAAAGGTTTCAGAGGAGCTTCTAGACTGAGACACACTGGGAAGAAAAAGCCTGGCAATCTTCTTCCAAAAAAATCAGGCCATGAAATTCCTATGAATCAAAATAGTCTGACACTCAACATCATGGGTATGGCACAGGACTGGACCACATTTGGTTTCTTTGTGCATGAGTCAAGGGCCTAGTCTGTAGCTGCTAACAGTGACAACATATTCCGTTCACACCAGTGGAAAGCCAATGGTAGGCACCGAGGCAACTTTATCCCTGGCCACCTGCCTTCCATTCACAGTCCCATGACTGTGACCTAGGTGTTAAGTTTCTGCTGCGAGTGTGTCAGGATTTAATCTGAGGTTGGACAGCCGCTTGTCAAAGTTAATGGTTGGTAAAATTAGAACAAACAGAAGAAAATAGCCTTTTGCCTACCACACAGTCTTCCTGGGACTTTAACTGCAGCAAAGAGATCACGGAGCTGCTATAATTTTCTGATCAATGATGGTCATTTTCTCCCCGTGAAGATCAGCTTAATCACGCTAAGGGTATTGGAGAGCATAGGGTCAAAAGAAAATTACATGGTTGTGCAGGATATCTCCATGGCCCCAGTTTATTTTGTGTCTCACTCCAAATGATGGAGTATAGTGGGCTCAGAAGCATTGGCTAGAACACAGGGAGAAACAGGAAATCCCCACTGAGGCTCTGGCGGGCCAACCCCCGAGGCTATGCCAAGGACTGCCTAATAGCACAGTCTTGGATTTTATTTTGGGGAAAATACTACCCTTTTAGTCACTTACATTGAATATTCAGCAGAAAGGGGCAGAAAAGTTGGTAAATGGAAACAGGGAGCCCAAGGTGGATGTGGTAAGAATGTTGACACATTGAGGGGTTTACCACCAAAGTGAAGAAATGATCTACGTGTAAATTATTACATAGAAAATGAGTTTGCTTTGTGAACTTTCACCTAAACCACAATGAAAAGTTCAATTACAAAAAAATAAATAAAACTATCTAGTGGTTGGTGGAGTAAATGGGTAAGTGCTTCACTATTGTTGTTATGTACTAGCTAGTCAGAACCGCCTCATAGCTGACCCTCCAGTGGGTTTTTAGAGGCAATCAAACATTTTAAGAGTAATCCAAACTACTGAGGAGCAATGATATCACTCTGAGGACTAATGTGCGCCTGATTCAGGCCATGGTCTTTTCAATCACTGGCTATGCTGCTGAGAGCTGGACAATGAACAAGGATGAGAGAAGAAGAATTGATGCCTTTGAGCTGTGGTGTTGGAGAAGAGCACTGAACATCCCATGGATGGCCAAAAGAAAAAACAAATATGTCTTGGAGAAAGTGCAGCCAGGGTGCTCTTTGGGGGCAAAGATGGACAAACTTCATCTCACATACTTTGGGCATGTTGTTAGGAGAGGCAATCCTTAGAGAGAAGCATCACGCTTGGTGAGCGAAAGAGAGGAAGACTTTCTTGACAAGGTAGATTGATGCAATGACTGCCACAGTGGGCTCTACTGTGTCAGGAGGTGTGAGGATAGCACAGGATAGGGCAGGGATCAGATCCATTGTTCATGGGTTCGCTGTGGGTCATACATGACTCAAAGGCACCTAACAACAACAACAAATGGCACAGGAGGAGATAGCCCATCTTCTTCCCACAGAACAGCTGGTGACTCGAACTGCATGCATTTTGGGTGATAGTGCAACTCTTTGCCACTGAGCCACCAGAGATCCCTACTATGAAACAGCAAACCGGTGCTTAAAACACACCCCAAATAACCTCAGAAGGCAGACCTGGTGATCTGCTTCTGAAAGCCTCGGAGCACGTCTGTTTTGCACACATGGGTCACCACAAGTTAGAACCCAACAAGTTTGTCTGTCTGTTTCTTTGTGGTTTAGCCACAGATACTTCAGTTTGCAGTCTCCATAGTGAGCTATAGTTTTAAAATTTAAGAATCCAACCCTAGTGACGTGCTCTTGCCAAACGCATGCTTCAACCTTGAGATTTAAAAATAGTTTTAATAAAGTTTAAATGGGAAAAAAAACAAACCAACCCTCCACAGTCATCCAAGCTCTGGGTCCTCTCGCCCTGTGTGGAGCACAGCTGGAGAAACCAGGACTAGGGCTGGAATAATTGCCAGCCAAACAGTGCTGAGGGCCACGGAGCCCTGATCTATTCACACACCCAGCGTGGATTTGGCTAATAGTTATTTCCCCGTTGTTTTCAAACCAATCATCCAGTTTTCCACATGTCTATTTTCTTTTACTATTTGTTCTGTTTTTGTCACCTAAACAGGAAAAAGCATATTTTATCAAGAGTTAATATAATTGTTGGTTTAAGACATTAAAAAGTGTTACTGTAAATCCATTAACAAGCTGATCATTACATGAATCACCAACCTCTCTCGGGGATCAGAACTGTGACAAACATGACTAATGACACTAAAGAGTAGCGATACACTGAAAGGGGGAGGGAACTGAATGGCCATTTTGGGGGCTGAGGGCTTTCAGTCGCCTCATGTGCTAACAGATCACTGAAGATGAAGTCAGCCGGAAGTGATGACTCAGATGGTATCAGCCAAGAAAGGCTGAGCGATAACTTGGGTGTTTGTCACTGTCTCCATCTGCCCAACTCTCCTGTACCACAAGTGTGATTATAAATTCGTGTTCTGTGCAATACTTTGAAAATCTACACCAAGGGAAAGACTTCAGTTAGAACACAAACCCCCAACACATTCTAATCTCCTCTGAGTACTGATCTAGACAGATACCTCCTTCCTTCATTGTTTTCAGTTGGGTGGAATTTCATTCTAATCCAATTCAGTCCTAGTTAGTATGCTAAGACCTTCTGAGAAAATTACTGTTATGTGAGAAGGAAGAAAGGTGAAATGCAGTTTGCTTTCTCACACCTGCCTCCATCCCACCAATCCAAACAATTCAAACCCCCACTCCACCCTGAAGTGGATTCTGACTCCAGGTGACTCCGTGTGTGTCAATGTAGACATTGCCCTGTCAAGTTTTCAGTGGCTGATTCTTTTTAGATGGCCATGTCTGTCTTCTAAGGCATTTCTGGGGGACTCAAACCTCCAAGCTTTCAGTTATCAGTCACGCACATTAGCGATTTTCACCTCCGGAAACGGACAAGATGTGATTTTTTTAATCTTTTGATCTTTTGATCATTTCTCTTTGAGGAAATAAAGGAGACCATATTTCCTTGGCACATGGAAATGGCCATTTTCCACCCCTGGATGAGCCCTGGGGAAGAGGAGGGGTCTTGCAGAAGACAAATGGTCTGACTCTTCTGAATATGTTGTCTAGAACATTGTACCTGCTGTCTGAGGCTGCAACGTCCAACACAGCAGCCCCTAACCACGTGGAAATATTTAATAAGGGAAATCAACTAAATTAAAGAAGTTGGTTGATCAGTTGCACTCATTATATTTCAGGTGCTCACAGTAGGCTATGCGACTTGAGAAAACTCATTGCCATTGAATTAGAACCGACTCATAACTGACCGTCCATCAAGTTTTTATGGCTACAAATAAAGAGCATGGGAGGAGACTGTTCATATTTCTCTCAGCGTCTTTGCTAAGTTAAGAACCTTCAAGGAGATCTATGGCCTTTGAATCAGCAGCACAACTCCCCACAGCCTGGGCCACCAGAGATCCTTTCTATGTGACTTGTTCTTTTTGACTTGTTTTCAGGTGCCATCAAGTTGAATACTACTCATAGCGACACTATGAACAGCCAGACTGACCCCTGTGCCATCCTTATCATCTCTGACACACTAGAGCCCATTGCTGTCATCATCACATCAATCCATCTTGTTGGAGTTTATCCTCTCCTTTGTTGACCCTCCATCTTTCCAAGCATGATGTCGCTCTCCAAGGAGTAGCCTTGCTTACCTACATGTCCAAAGTATGAAAGTCAAAGCTTCATCATCTTTCTTCCAAGAAGCACTCTGGCTGCACCTTTCCCAGGACATTTGCAATCCATGAGACATTCAGTACTCTTTTCCAACACCACAATTCAAAGGCATCAATTCTTCTTCTCTCATCCTTATTCATTGTCCAGCTCTCTAATGCATAGCTGGTGACTGAGAAGATCATGAGCTGAATTAGACACATCTTAGTCTTCAAACTGGTATAATTGCCCTTCAGCATTTTGGAGAGGTCCCTGATAGCAGATTTTCCCAATGCAACACGTCTCCTGATTTCCTAACTTCTGATACCAAGGGTGTTGGTTGTTGATCCAAGCAAAATGAAATCATCGACAGCTTCAATATTTTCTCCATCTTTCATAATGTTGATGGTTGAGCCTGTGGTGAGGATCTTTGTCATATGACGTTAGATGAAATCTATACTGAAGGCTCTAGTCCTTGATATTCTGCAGCAAGTGTTTCATATCCTGCTCACTTTCAGCAAGCAAAGCTGTGTCATCTGCATAATGCAGGTTGTTGAATCTTCCCTCATCCTGATGCCACACTCCTTTTCAATTATTTGATCAGCATACATGTTAAATAGGTATGGAGGAAGGATAGAACCCTGACACATAACTTTCCTGATTTTAAGCCATGCAGTTGTTTCCTTGCTCCGTTTGCACAACAGTTTCTTGGTCTAGATATAGATTCCATGTGAGCACAATCAAGTGTTCTGGGATTCTCGTTCTTCTCAATTTTAGTCATAGTTTGTTATGATTCACACAGTCAAATGCCTTTGCATAGTCAATAAAACCCAAATAGATATTCTGGTATTCTCTGCTTCAGACAAGATCCATCTGACATCAGCAATGATATCCCTGGTGTCATGGCCTCTTCTAAAAACAGCTCGTTTTTCTGGTAGTTTCTGGTCAAAGTACCATTCTAGCCATTTTTAAATGATATTCAACAGTATTTTGTTTGGATGAAATATTAATGATATTGTTTGATAATTTTGACATTCTGTTGGATTGGGAACAAATATGGATCTCTTCCAGTCAGTCAGCAAGGTAGCTATCCTCCAAATTTCCTGGCATAGACTGATGAGCACAACCAGGGCTGCATCTCTTTAAAAGCATGTCAACTGATATTCTATTGATACCTGGGGCCTTATTTTTTAACAATGCCTTCAGTGCAGCTTGAACTTCATCTCTCATTACAAATGGCTCTCATTCATATAGTATTTCCCCAAAATTTTTGGTGTCAACTAATAATTTTTGATACAGCAGTTCTATATATTCCCTTCCATATTCTTTTGATTATTTTTTTTTCTGGATCATTCAAGATTGTGCCCATAGCATCTTTCAGTATTGCAATTTGAGGCTTAAATTTGTTTTTCAGTTCTTTCAGCTTGAGAAATGCTGAGCAAGTTCTTCCCTTTTTATTTTCTTACAACATATTATAATATTTTGTGTTACCTTCTTGAACTGCCCTTTGATATCTTCTGTTCGGCTCTTTTACTTCAGCTTCTCTTCCTTTGTTTTGACTTCTAGACATTCTCGCAATATTCTTAGTCTCTTTTGACAACAATTTTGTGTTTTTTTCCTTTCTCCTCCTCCTCCTTTGTAATGATTTTTTGTTCTCTTCGTGAATGATATCGCTTGTGTTCTCCCACAGTTTCTCTGGTTTTTGATCATTGGTGTTCAATGCCTCAAGCCTGTTCTAGAGATGATTCTTAAATTCAACTGGGATAGACTCAAGGCTGTCTTTTGGCTCCTGTAGAGTAGTTTTCATTTTCTTCTGCTCCAGTTTAAACTTTCACATGATTAATTCATGGTCTATTTTACAGTCAGCACTTAGCTTTTCTTTGACTGCCGATATTGCACTTCTCCAAAGATTCTTTCTACAGATAAAGTCAATACAATTCCCATGGAGTCTGTCAGGTGATGTTTATGTGTAAAGTCACCCTTTGTGACTTTAAAAAGGTGTTTGCTAGGGAGCTCTGATGGCCTAGTGGCAAGAAACTGTGCTACAATCCCAAAGGCATGTGGTTCAAATCCATCAGATGCTCTGCTGGAGAAGGAAGATGACCTCTCCTGAGCCTGTCTGATCCGATTTGATGGCATACAATAAGAAAAAAATAAATTAGGAAAAAAAGGTATTTGCTATGAAGAAATCATTGAGCACAGAAAACCTGATTATTAAATCTCTGGCCTCTTTTCTATCATCAAGTCCATACTTTCCTATTCTCATTCCTTCCTCGTTGTTTCCAACTTTTTTGTTCCAGTCTCCAATAATTATTAATGCATCTTGATTATGTATTTGGTCAATTTTGGACTGCAAAAAATGGTAGAAATTCTCAGTCTCCTCCTCTTTGACTTTAGCTGTTGGAACATATATTTGAATAACAGTCACATTAACAGGTCTTTCTTGTATGTATATGGACAGTATCCTATCCCTAACAGCATTTTATTTCAGGACAGAACTTGAAGTTGCCTTATTTTTTAATTAAAAATCAGTTTTATTTACTATTTAGTAATTATAGTTTGATATAGAAATTTCCATTTTGAACAGATAAAGATCATAAGATGAAAAACATTTTAACATCAATGTATTACTTGGCACGTAATATCTGAATTAATTTGATAAAGGTAACTTGTACTTGTTAGAAATTAATCAATTGTCTTTTTTTAATTTAAGTTAGTTTGTTTATTTTTCATTTCAATGAACATCTACAGAGATTTTGGAATTCCATTCATTCATTGTTGCACCCTTCTCCCTGCACAAACCCCTCTCCCCCCTTTGCTCCTCTCCTTGAAAAGCAAAAGAAAAACTCCCTCATTGGCAAACAATCCCCCCCCCGCACCTCCCCAAACTCCACCCCCACCACCAAATATAATCCACTCTGCAACCCTCATAACACCGCTATTTTTCCTCAGTTTTTCCTGCTCAGCATAGTATATCATGTGATTGTCTGATTCAAAGGGGCCCACGCTTGCCCATCTCAGTTCACTTGTGACTAGAATGTCATGTGTTCCATTTAATTTTTGACAACATCCATTTTTCCTACATTCATACTTTGTACACACCATGTTGCAATGATTAATGACTGTAGCCATTTCTACTTATTTCTAGTGACTTTCTATCTGGGATCTATACTATAACTACTCACATTTTCCTGTTCATAGGGTTTTTGAAGGCCCATTCTTTTGGGAGTGGATGGCCAATCCTTATCCCTAGTTTATTTTGCACAGTCAATGACCTATTCATTGCAAATACATTTTATAAGAAACATAAACGCAGGTTATACACATGGATTTCACCTGATGGTATGCATAGGAATCAGATCGATTATATCTGCAGAAAAAAATGCTGGAGAAACTCCATATTGGCTGTGAAAACAAGGCCAGGTACTGATTGTGGAACAGACCACCAGCTACTCATATGCAAGTTCAAGCTGAAGTTGAGGAAAATTAAACCGAATCCACTGGAACCAAAATACGACTTTGAGTTCATCCCACCCAAATTTCAGAACCATATCAGGAACAGTTTTGAAGCCTTGAACACTAAAGAGCGAAGACCTAATGAAATATGGGAGGATTTCAAATGTATCATCCAGGAAGAGTGCAGATGGTCATTACAAAGACAGAAGAGGAAGAAAAGACCAACATGGATGTCAGAAGAAACAATGAAGATTATACTGGAGTGCAGAGAAGCCAAAGCACAAGGAAGAATTCAAGATACTAAAGAGCTGAAAAGAAGATTCCAAAGGACAACATGAGATGACAAAGAAAATATTACAATGAAATGTGCAAGGAGCTGGAGTCGGAAAATCAAAAGGGCCGAACTAGCTCAGCATTTCTTAAGCTCAAGGAACTGAAGAATAAATTTAAACCTCGAGTTACTATAATTAAGGATGCTTTAGGCAGAATATTAAATGATCCAGAAACTATTAAAAGAAGATGGAAAGAATATACTGAGTCACTGTATCAAAAGGAACTGGCAGACACAGAAGAATTTAATGAAATCACATATGAGCAAAAACCTATGGTGACCAAGAAGTTCAAGATGCTTTGAAGGAAATAGCAAAAAATAAGGCCCCAGGAATAGATGGTATACCAATTGACATATTTGAGCTAACAGATGCTGCCCTGCATGTGCTCACCAAGTTGTGCCAAGAAATCTGGAGAACAACCACTTGGCCAACTGACTGGAAGAGATCTATATTTGTTCCCATCCCAAAGAAGGGTGACCACACAGAGTGTGGAAACTACAGAACAATATCATTGATTTCACTTGCAAGCAAGATTCTACTGAAGATTATCCAAAAACAACTGGAACAGCACATCAGCAGAGAACTGCCAGATGTCCAGGCTGGGTTTAGAATGGGTCGTGGTGCTAGTGATATTGTAACTGATGTTAGATAGATCTTAGCTGAAAATAGTGAATACCAAAAGAATGTCTATCTGTGTTTCATTGACTATGCAAAGGTGTTTGACTGTGTGGATCATAACAAACTGTGGCTGACTCTGAGAAAATGGGAATCCCAGAACACTTGATCGTTCTAATGTGAAACCTATACTTGGACTAAGAGGCAGTCATCAGAACAGAGCATGGAAACACAGCATGGATCAAAATTGGGAAAGGTATAAGCCAGGGATGTGTCCTATCTCCATACCTTTTCAACCTGTATGCAGAACAGATTATCTGAGAGGCTGGGCTCTATGAGGAGAAGTGTGGCATCAGGATTGGTGGAAGATCTATTAACAACCTGTGTTATGCAGATGACATAACCCTGCTTGCTGAAACTGAGGAGGACCTGAAATGCTTGCTGCAGAGGGTCAAGGACTGCAGGCTTCAGTATGGATTGAAGCTCAAAGTCAAGAAGACAAAGATTCTCACCACTGGACCAATTGGCAGCATCAGGATGGATGGTGAAGAGATTGAGATTGTTAACAACTTTAGTCTGCTTGGCTCCATGGTCAATACTCTTGGCACCAGTAGCCAGGAAATAAAAAAAAACGTATTGCAATGGGAAAGTCTGCTGTTAGGGACCTCTCCAGGGTATTGAAGAGCAATGGTGTCACTCTGGAAACTAAGGTGCGTCTGATACAGGCTATGGTCTTTGCAATCACTTGTTACGCATCAGAGAATTGGACAATGACTAGGGAGAATAGATGGAGAATTGATGCCTTTGAGCTGTGGTGCTAGAGAAGAGTATTGAATGTACAATGTGGACTGACAAGAAAACAAACAGATTCATCCTAGAGAGGGTTAAACCAGGCTTCTCCTTGGAGGCAAGGATTCTGAGGCTTCGTCTGACATACTTTGGACATATTATAAGGAGGGAGAGGTCCTTGGAGAGGGACATCATGCTGGGTAGAGTAGAGGGACAGCGCAGGAGGGGAAGATCCTCTATAAGGTGGATTGATTCAGTGACTGCGGTAATCGGGATGGGTGTGCCAGAGGCAGTGTGATTGGCAGAGGATAGAGCAGGGTTTAGGGCTGTTGTACATAGGGTTGCTATGAGTCGCAAGCAACTTGATGGCACATAATAAAAACCACAACATTTTAATCTAGGAGCTCTGTTGCAACCTCTCCACCATGTGTAACCTCTTTGGTACCTGAGACACTGGTGGCACAGATTCTAGCATCAGAGTATCACACAAGCTATAGCCATACAGCAGACTAACAGACAAGTGCTGTACCGGTAGGAGCAAATAATAACACCCAAATGTATACACATCTAAGATTAAATAATTGGCCACATGCAAATCATTTCCCAGTAATCAAACTGACAGATAGATATTAAGCAAACTGTAAAGACAACCAGGCATACAAATATCATGGTATCCTTTTCAGGCCACAGCTTAGGCCCATAGTAGCATGGCAGGATGGGCTCTTAGACAGACATTAGCATAGATTGATATTTAGTGTTGATGCTTAAGACAGGCCATTGGTTCACTAAGTCTTCAGACTTAAGGCAAGGGACCTGGGGAGGGGGTTTTGCCTGGCTCTGGGTTGCCCAAAAACTTCCGCTCCACTGCTCAGGACCTGATGCAGGGTCCTGCTGGCCCTGCTAATTCCTGAAGACCTCTGCCCAGGGCCTCTAGATCCAGGCATCTAGGCAGAGCGTGGCTTGACTCCCTATCGGCCACATTAAATGGCATGGTGCAAATTTGTATATATTTTTTTTAATCAATTGTGAAAGTTTAGGAGACAGAGCTGTTCTGCTTACTGTTTTTGTTGTGATATGCTGCCAAGTTAGCTAAGGCCCATAGTGACCCTATGAACAACAGATCTGAATCCTGCCCTATCCTGTGCCAGCCTCATCCGCCCTGAAATACTGAAGCCCATGGATGCAGTCACTGTGTCAGGACATCTTGTTGAAGTTTCATCCTCTCGTCACTCCATCCTCCATGTCAATCATCCTCTTTTTCACTGACACCCCACCCTTCCAATAATAATGTCCTTTCTTAAAAGCTTGTCCCTTGTGACATGTTCAAAGTATGTGAGAATGTCATCATTCTTGCCTCCATAGAGCACCCTGATTGTCCTTTTCCAAGACATATTTGTTATTCTTTCGGCTGTCAATGAGATGTTCAGTACTCTTCTCCAACACCACAACTCAAAGGCATCAATCATTCTTCTGTCATCTTTAGTCATTCATTGTTCAACTTTTGGATATATAGGAAGAAATTGACAATGCCTTGGCTTGGATCAGGCACACTTTAGTCGTTAAGCTGACACCATTGTTATTGTTGTTGTTGGGTTCTATTGAGTCAGAATTGACCCGTAGCTGACTCTCCAGAGGGTTTTTAGAGGCAGTAAATCAAGTGGGAGGAGATTACCCACACTTCTGCCAAGCGACTGGTGGACTCAAACCTTATGGTCCTCTTACCACGAGGACCCCCAGAGCTCCTTTAAATTGATTCAGACTGATTGGGACCGCTCTTAGACAAAGTAGAACTGCTTCACGAAGTTTTCAAGGCTGATTAGATTGACAGACTGATCTTCTGAGATGCCTTGACTTAGTTTGAAACTCAGATCCTAGTTGTGAATAGTCCAGAACTTAGCCATTTGCACCACTCAGAGCCTGCTCTGGTTTCTAAGGCAGACCCAGGGCCTCAGGGGCGTGAGCAAAATTACAAAGGAGACGTGCGTGGTCCAGGGCCCCTGGTTCCAGATAACCAATGTCATCTGAACAGATACTGTCTCCTCTGGGGCTGCTTCCGAAGATGGAGGCCCGTGGCAGGGCCAGGACTGCAGAAAACTGTTTCACAGGGAGGCGTGCTCCCTGAATCACAGCTTGAAGAACAACTGCTCTTTTGCAATCCTTGCTGGTCTGACAGGCTCCTACAGAATTACATCACTTCCTAAAAAACAGGCAAACACCTCTCCTTCAAGTTAGCACGGACCCAAACAAGCAAGAAACAGGAAATGTTCACGTTTCAGGGAGGCTGAAGCCCGCGCAGCATCCTGACCGCGCCGGGTCGAGCTGACATGACGGCTGTGCGTGCGGCGCTCGCCTTTGCTCTGACCCTCTCGCTGGTCCACGCCAACCAGGGTAAGCCAGCCCCGACTCCTGGGAAGGAGGAGAGCGAAGGCATGCTTGGTGCCCGAGGCTGCAGAACTCTGTTGGAAGGGAAACACCCAGAAAATCTAATCCTTTCCATGAAAGATGTAAGCAGAAGAGAACTTTAAAGGACTAGAGGGGGGAGTGGGAGAAGGGGAGCTTCGCTTTCCCTGCAGCTACAACTCTGACTTTATTTAACCCTCCTACAACTTTTGTCTTCTTAAATATGTAGATCCCAGTAATTCACCAGCTTTAATGGGCATATTAAGAAAACCATAAACTCTTTGGCAGACCATGTAAAAGGACATTTCAATCAGCTGAAGCAGAGAAGTAATGAATTTGATTTTAATGATGTGGGCTGTGAAGTCAGCTGGTTCCAAAAAAACTCCCGGGAAAAGCCGGGACACGGAAATTTACTGCTGGAAAATACACTCAAGAAAAGTCCCAAGTGTTGTTTTGTTTTGTTTAAAAAAGTAAACAGGAAGTTATTCGGGGAGTTAGCAGGCACCCATTCTAATGCATATTTGGGTCTTTCTTCTGCTTTAGTTTGATCTTGTTACTTTGGGAGAGCGTGGGGGGGTATGCTCTTTGCGTGGATTGTTATTAATGAAAGTTTGTTTGGAAAGGTAATGTGATTATAGCAGTTAAAAGGCACTGGAAAAGACACATAGTAAATCTCATTGTTTGGACCTAAGAGCAGCAATTGATTTCTGTGTTTGACAGTTACTATGACAAGCATAGTCACCCTCAATTGCCTCTTCGGAGTCTGTTGACTTTTCTGTGGGTAAATAGCTTCACTGTCCTGGTTTTTGTCAGTGGGCACTACCACCTGCTTTTCATGTAGGGCAGGATTTCAAACAAGAGGAAAATTCTGAGGTGTTTAACAGGGTGGGGGCCTGAGATGTGGCAACTTCCTGGAGATCAGCAGTCAGCCCTCAAACTCACTCACCCCCCTTCACCCATTTCCCTTTCCTTGGGTACTCTCCCCAAGATCTCCCTGAGCACCTGAGTTAGCAAAAAGAGACAAAGTGAAACTCAAAACAGTCTAACTGGAAAGAGGTTGAAATTGAGGTTAGGGTTTGATATTATTTAACAGTCAATGTATTTTTATGCACCAACTGGAGGCAGCAGAAAGATGGTCCTTTTCAAGTCTTACCACAGGGTACAGGTGAACAAACTGAGGCACAAGAGGGAGAGAGGCGTGAGTCCCACTATTACTCAGTTCTTCTGACTTCTCCAGGATTCTGTTCATTCCTTAAGAGAGAACTAGCCATTCTCTTGCTATGTCCTCTGGGACCAGTCTTGCCCCTGCTTGGAGGGCCCCCCTCCAAGGGAAAGCCTAGCACTTCCTCTTACACTCCTTTTAGCCTTCTGGAAATATGACTACAAACATTGAAGTCTACGGGGAACAGAATAGTTTAAAAGTATTATAGTTTAGAGCATTATGTTTATCGT
>NW_006399784.1:18982048-19006179 GCF_000299155.1 Elephantulus edwardii
AATGAATGAATGGAATTCCAAAATCTCTGTAGATGTTCATTGAAATGAAAAAGAAATAAATTAAAATATATTTTTAAAAAAACCCACACAAAAAACCCACTCAAAATAAATCTACCATGGTAAAGTTAATACTGATTCTTAGTCCTCTAGGACAGAGTAGAATTGCCCCATAGCTGTTTCCAAGCCTGTAAATCTTTACAGGAATGGATTGCTACATCTCTCTCTTGAAGCAGCTGGTGGGTTTGAATCTGCGCCACCAGGGTTTCTAGCATTACCATGACTGCAGATTCCTTGAAAGCTGCATGCTTTCCTGAGTTTGGGAGGAGGTAGTTGGTATCAGTGAGGAAGCAGGTGTCTCAAGATATCTGTGGCTCAGCAGAGACAAAAGGGGCATCTGAAGAGATTCAAGGAACAATTCTCTTAAAACTGTATCTGATCATATGACACTTCTACATAAAACCTTCAGTCTCTCCTCATTTATGTCCTTTAGACTGTAACTTCATCTTTGTTTCCAGTGGCCTCTCTTTCTCATGTCCTCTACTCTGGGCAATACTAAAACTGCTCCCTGGTGGCCTGGTGGTAAGAAACTGCACTGCAATCTCAAAAGCACATAATTCTAATCTACCAGCTACTCTTCGGGAGAAGGGTGGACAATCTCTGTCTCTGATTAACCCACTAGAGGGTCAGCTATGGGTTGATTCTGACTCCATGGTACCCCACAACAACAATAAAACTGTTCCTAGATTGAATATGAGGCCGATCACTAAAAACTCACAAGCTCCTTAGGTATTATTTGTATGGTAACAGTCCACAATAAGAGCTGCATAGTAAAGTGAACTGTGGTGGGGATGAAGAATTGTACAACAATGCAAGATTTTTCCCCCCCAAAGAAAAAAGTGAACAAGAGGGGGGGGCAGGGAGGAAAATGTGCAACAATGAATGAATGGAAATACAAATTCTCTATATTTTCATTAAAATCTAAAAAAAAACCCCAAAACCCCAACAAAAACTAGTGTTAGGATGCCTAGAGAAGTCAGAGATAAGAATATTTCCCAAGAGTGAGGAGATGGCCCAGACACACTTATTTGACCCTGTCTAAATCCCCTATGTCTGAAAATGCAAAAAAAATCCCACGTACAAAAAGCCATATAATAGAAACTTATTATTTTGGGATTAGTCAAGGAGATGGTTATTCTAAATTAGAAACTAACTATATAGTTTTGTATTAATTGATAATGTAAACTCATATATAAATGCATAATCTTTTGCCTGGAGGGACCAATAGTTGGAGGACATCATTCTTGGAGGTGGAGGGGAAAACCCTGGAAGAAATGGATTGACACAGTGACTGAGGTAATGGGGACAAGTGTGTCGGAGACTAAGACTGGCTCAGGATAGAGAGGGTTCAGATCTTCTGTTCGTAGGGTCACTATGAGTTGCCTTTGACTCAATAGCACATGACAACAGTAACAGTCTTTTGACCTAATGATACTGAAGACTTCTGGATGAGTTCATGTGTAAGGGAACTTAGTCCATAAGGCACTGGGCTGCTAACCAAAAGACTGCTTGGGTGGTTCAAACCCATCAGTGGCTCTTTTACCATTGTGATTTACAGCTTTGGAAACCTGATGGAGGGTCAGTATGGATTGACACCAAATTGATGACAGTGACATAAATGTCACATATCTGGAGATGTTTTATAAGAGGCTCTAATCTGCTGAGTCACCTGAATATCTTCCTTGCAAGCATATTTCATTAACAACAGGCAAGCAACTTTATCTAATGTCTATAGTTACAAAAGACCGTCATCATTGCCCCTGAGTCAGTATCCTTCCTCTTCATAGAGAAAAGGCCTGATTCCATCTCATGCAGAATTGTGTACTATCCTAAATGAAATGAACCACTTACATATTACCTGGAGAGAATTAAGTAACAACTTTTTGGCTATTTTGACCAAACACCGTTAAAGAAAAGTCCTAGACTTGAGTACCTCGTTAGTATAAGATCCTACAACCATTTACGGAAGCTCTGGTGCCTTAGTGAACAAGGAGTTGCACTGCTAACTCAAAGGCAAGTGACTCAACTTCACCTCTTGCTCCTCAGAAAAAAGATGGGCAATCACCTCTTGTGTGATTTATAGCCTCCGAAAACCCTCTGGATGGTCAGACTGGAGCTGGTTCCAACTTGACAGCAATGAGTTTGTGAGTTTAGTTAAAACCATTTAGACTCCTTGTAACTTGCTTTATGAAGAGGTATGTAGCATCAGGATTGGAGGAAGACTCATTTACAACCTACGATACGCAGATGGCTCAACCTTTTTTACTGAAACTGAGGCAAACCTAAAGTGCTTGCTGCAGAAAGTCAAGGATTGTAGTCTTTAATATGAATTGAAGCTCAACATCAAGAAGACAAAGATTTTCACCACTGGGCCAATTGACAACACCATGATGGGCAGAGTAGAGACTGAGGTTGTTAACAACTACAGCATGCTTGGCTCCACAATCAACAGTCTTGGCACCAGCAGTTAGGAAGTCAAAAGATAAATAGCATTAGGTAAATCTGCTCTCAGGGACCTTTCCAGAGTATTGAGAAGCAACGATGTCAGTCTAGAGACTAAGGTGCAACTGATCCAGTCCATGGTCTTCGCAATTACTTGCTATGCATCAGAGAGCTGGTTAATGACAATGGATAATAGAAGAATTGATGCTTTTGAGTTGTGTTGCTGGAGAAGAGTCTTGAACATACCATGGACCACCAAGAAACCAAATAGGTCTTTCTTGGAGAGTATGAAACCAAGTCTCTCCTTGGAGGCTTGGATTTTGAAGCTCCTTCTCACATACTTGAGGCATGTAGCCAGGAGGAACCAATCCTTGGAGAAGGATATCACGCTTGAATGGGTGGAAGGACAGCATCGGAGAGGAAGATCCCAAATGAGATGGATTGATACAGTAAATAGGGCAATGGGAGTAGGCATATCTGAGTCAGTGAAATTGGCTCAGAGTAAGACAGGCTTCAGAACTGTTGTACATAGGGTCATCATGAATCACAGGCAACTTGACGGCACATAACAACAACAACAGTAACAGCAACAACAATAATATAGCTAAGCTCTCTCTGATTGCTGTCCAGTTGGAACCAACTTGTAGCTGACTATCCATTGAGTTTCTGAGGCTGTAAATACAGTGGGAAGATGTTGCCCATTTCTTTTCCTTTGGAATGGGCCTTGGTGCATTTGAACCACCAGAACGGCAGGGCCTCTGAGTTGACAACTCAACTCCCTACAGACTTATGCCACCAGAACTCCTTACCTCATCAGTGGAGTTAATTATCCGTAGGAGTCCATGCTCTAACATACGCTATGTTGCTTCTGGGTTTTCAGGTTCTATCTGGTTGTTTCCAGTCTTTAGTTTGGGAAAACATGACCTTGGTACTTTCTCAACAGCAGGTGTATCACATAAGCACTTCTCAATTGGACATTAAGGCCACTAAAGGCTAATAGAGCTATATTTGTTTGTGTTGGGTCAGAGACTGTAGAGGAAAAGGAGAGGTGAGAGTTAGCGTAAACCTTGTCTTGTGGGGGAGGAAGGGAGGAGCTGAAGAGGCACTAGTTAAGCATCAAGACAATCCTTGTATTAGCATAGTTAAGATCAGAAGCAGGAAACAGGGAGTGTTGAATTCACTGAACGAGAAGCTTCTGGGTGTGTGGAACCAGGGAGAAAAACTAGCCTCATGTCAGGCAGCACTGCTGCGGGAACACACTGAGAATCAAACCTCAAGGACTGAGCACTTAGAGGAACCAAACAAGTGGGGAGGAGGGCAGTGGGAGGCACTGTTGCTGTTGTTGTTAGGTATCATCAAGTCAGCTCCGTGTGCCCACCAGAAGGAAACCCTGTCTGATCCTGTACCGTCTCTGCCGTGCCTAATTAAGCCCAGTGCTCCAGTCACTGTGCCAAGACATCCCTTACTGATGCAGTTCTTTCCAAACCATGATAACCATTTCCAAGTACCGGTCCCTCTGAGAGGGGAGTAAAAATGAATAAGTGGGCTGGGTGAAGAGAGAGGCTATTAGGGGTTGATTAGACATTGTAATTCATTTCAATGGCATTTCATGTTGAAAGACAAAACATCTATGAATGGGTATATGAAAAATTAATATGATTTGTAAACTTCCACTCAAATAAAAATAACATTTAAAAAATATTTTAACACCCCCCTTCCCCAAACTGGTGACATGCTCTAAGGGTGTGAGATGAGTCTTAAACCCTTGTGCGCCTACATTTTTAAAACTTTAGGAAACCTGAAGAAAGACTGCTTTTGATTGGGATGAGCTCAGTTCTGAAAAGAAACAATGCAATCTGTGATTTGTCTTCCTGTGAGTAATTGGTGCTCTCCTCAGGTGTTGGGAAATATGTGAAGTAAAAGGAACCCTGTGTACGGTTGGTGGGAGGATAAATGAATGCATTCACACTGTGTGCATCCTGTTACTTAGCCTATCTGTTGGGCTTTTAATTTATCATATCTTTTATTTCTAAAAAAATCTCCCCTTTTACTGTGAGATCCCCCGCCCCAACCTTGTGTCATTTTTTAATTACATTAAGTATCTTTTACTTTCTTGGTAATTCTTATAAGCAGTTATGTAGTCCTAGCTTGCTGCTTGATGTGTTTGCTGACCTCCGTTCATGCTGGTGGGAGCTCTGGTGGTATAGTCCCTACGGAACTGTGCTGCTAACCCAAAGACCCTGTCTCTCTGGGGGTGAGAATATAACAGTGACTCCAACACAGAAAAATGGATATTCTCATCCCCATTCAATTTACAGCCTCAGAAGCCCCAGTAAAAGGTAAGCTACGAGTCAGTTCGGACTCAACAGCATTCAGTGAATGAGTAAGTAATGCATGATTGAAATCTTCAGGACACTAGGTGTGGAACCTGGGCCATACAAGATTCTATTAATACACTATATTGTCTCTCAAATAATACACATGGTATATGTTTTCTTGAAACTGAGCAACTTTCTTGTTCTTTAGTTTCTTACTCAATACATGAGAAGCAAATAGTGTTTGAATACTATCTGTGCAAATACAGTAATCCTAAATTTTCTGAATGCTTCATCAATACTTTCCCAACACAACCCCAGTACCCCACCATAAAACAAGACTTGAAAGAAACACAGGGAGATATGTGGTTTAAGGAGAATTTAAGATGAACCTCAGACTAAAACACCAGCCTGGAGATGAAAAAGAGGACAGGCCTCAGGAGTTACCTTCAAGAAATTGAAGAAGGAGGTGCCAAGACCTCATTAAAGGCATTATTTAAAGAAATAATCCCATAAAAGCCAGCATTACAGAGACAGCAATGGAGCTAAATCAGTAACGAGAAGTAGCCAAACTAGAAGACTAAAGTGACTGCCAATGAGAAAGAAATTAGGAGAGGGCAAAGCCAAGCTGAAAAGCAAAAGCAGAGAAGAGACCTGGTTTCTCAGGGGTCAGGATGATGGTGCCATCATCAGCCTGGGACAGCTCACATGACTAAGCTTTGCAGCTGCTCTTCATCTTTTAACCATGGTTTTCTATAATAACAAGACCATAAGTGACACAAATGGTTAAACAGTTGGCTACTAACCCAAGAGTTGTTGGTTTTAATCGCCTATAGAAATACTAGGAGATCTGCTTCTAAAAGGCCACAACCATAAAATCCTTTGGAGTCTCGTTGTTTTCTGACATTCAGACTCATCATGTGTTAGATCAACTTTACTTATGGCAAATGTTTTGTTCTTCAAGGGCTTGTTTGTTGTTTGGTGTAGTGGGTTACCTTTAACTTTGATCCAGTAGACAAGAGGCTGCCTAAGTACACTAAAAAAATCCCCAGTTGAAGCTGATTATGCACCAAATAATTATACTTATTGAAATTTTTTAAACATTCAAAATTATGCAAGAGTACTGAATATACCATGGACTGCTAGGAAAACAAACAGATTCATCCTGGAGAAAGTGAAACTAGGCTAACACCTTGGAGGCAAGGATTCTGAGTCTTCATCTGACATACTTTGGGCATGTTGCAAGAAGGGACCAGTCTTTGGAGAGAGTTTGGAGGGTGCAGAGACAGCTCAAGAGAGGAAAATCCCTTGTAAACCCATGTTTATCACAGCTTTATTCACAATAGCAAAGAGTGCCCATCAACAAACGAATGGGTAGAGAAGCTGTGACATATTCACACAATGGAATACTATGCTGCTTTGAAAAACAAAGAACTCATGCAATATTATTCAAAATGGGTGACCCTGGAGGACATTATGCTGAGTGAAAGATCTCAGTCACAAAAAGACAAATACTGCATAGTGCCACTGCTGTAAAACAGGACTGACATTGGGCTCAGGGGGAGACTGAGAAAGATGGGATAAATTATGTATACTGCGTTGGAACAGATGAGAGAGAGAGAAAACTGTTTAAAAGGGATATATGATTAGGTATTATTGTCATGACAGGAGTCCAGAAGAATGAAGGCTGTACAGTGGAGTGGACTTGGAGGATTGTATAGCAATGAAATAATTTTTCTTTTACTTTTCAAAGAGAAGAGGGTACTGGGGAGTGAGGGGTGAGCAGGGAGAAAAATGCAACAATGAATGAATGGAAATCCAAATTTTCTGTAAATGTTCATTAAAATGAATAACAAAAAAATTGAAGCAAGTAGAAAAAGAAATTGAAAAAAGAGAGGAAGATCTTTGATGAAATGAATTGACTCAATGATTGGTGTAATGGGGGTAGGTATGTCAGAGATAAGATTGGCTCAGGATAGGGCAGGGTTCAGAGTGGTTGTACATAGGGTCACTATGAATCACAAGTGACTCGACGAAACAAAACAACAACAACAACAACAATAAAATTATGCTATATATTGCTTAGAGACATGGGCATATTTGGAAGATGTGGGGATGTTACTTACTATTCTAACTTAAGGATAGTAATTTCCTTGAGGAAAAAGAAAGTCAGAGAAAAGAATAAGAAGAGTGTCAATTCTAACTATAGTATTGTGTTTCTTTCAGAAAAAAATACAATAGTACAGTGATTAGCAAATTTAGACTCACAGGCCAGATTCAACCAGCTTCCTACTTTTCAGAACCCCTGACAAAAGAATGATCTTTACATTTTTGATAAGTTTTATTTTAAGTAGAGTGACATCCACTTCCTAAATAACATGCCTTCGGAAACTCTTTACAACTTTTATAAATGTCAGTAGTTGTAGAGGGGCTTCAGGCCTTTTGATCATAGGGTCGCTATAAGTTGTGCTCGACTCGAAGACAATCAGCAACAACAGCATATAAATATTTATGTAATAGCTCCAGTTTTGCATCTTGGACCTCAAAATCTAAAATATTTACTCTTTGGTCCTTTGAGAACAAGTTTGCCAACCCTTTCTCAGTAGAGCTAAATTTAGTAGGCTAATTAGCTTGTGAGTAGGTAGGTACCCTGTTATTTTAGATCATTTCTCATTCTTTTCATTAGGTGTACATTTATGATTAAAAATAATGAGAGAATGTGTTTTTCTTTTTTTCTACTTTAAAAATAATAAACATAATTCAGTTATAATTTATATATGATAAAATAAATATTTTTAGGAGATCAGTTCTGTGAGTTTTAATAAACTTTACAGTTAGCTCACTATCACTACAATCGATGTGTTAAGTGTTCACAACACCCCAGAATTTTTTTGTCCCCTCTGTCATCAGTTCAGTGCCACCCCCACCTCCAGCCCCTGACAATTACAGATCTGACTTCTGTGCCTAGAGTTTATCTTTACTGCATGTCATGTAAGTGGAATCCTAACAGTAAGTGGCTTCTTTCATTTGGCATAATGTTGCTTTTAATATTTGATTGTGTTTTTGATGAAGGTTTGTTTACCCAGCATTTTAGCTCACCGTCCAACAATTAGGTGAGCGCCCTCCATCCTTCAGGCTTCCTTCAGGTCCCCTTCATCTTTCAGTCTCTTTGGAACACATTTCTATTTTCTCAGTTTCCATTTGTCTCCCAACCCACCGCGATCTGGCCAGCTCAGCACTCAGATTGCTCTTACTGAGCCCCGGTGCCCAAATCACTAAACCCAAAGGATTAATTGGTTTCTTTTTTTTTTTCTCCTGTAGCATTTAACACAATCAATTATTAAAATGTTCTTATTCCTTGTGTCTTATGATTCCATTTTCCAGAGTCTCATCTGACTCTGATTGCTTAATTTCAGTTATGAGGTGGCCTGTTCAGGTCATATTAATATTTCTCTTTCCACTTCTCACTCCTTACACCATTCCTAGGCCTCTGTACTCAGGTGGCTTTCATCTCACTGCAAAGCCAATGCTATGAATCATCACCTCCAGCCAGACCAATCTGCCCAGCTCTAGACCTTTATTTTCAACTGACCAAAGGAAGACCCTCAACACCATGGATTGACACAGAGAATGTAACAGTGGGATCAAAGGTATCAGAGAATGTGATTATGAAGTGCGAAACAGGGCAAGGTTCCCCTCTGTTGTTCATAGGATTGCTATAAGCAGTAGTCAGCAGAACCTAACAACAACAAAAATGAACCCTCTTTGTATATGCCACAGGGACCTTACACTCTGCATGTCCAAAACAGGACTCATTTTCTGGTCTCTCCTAAGCCAGGCCTTCCTCAGCTCACCTAAGCAGCTCTGGTGGTTGCTGTGCATTGATGCTGGGCTGCTAACCAAAAGTTGGATATTTGAGTCCACCAGCTGTTCTTTGGGGAAAAGATGGACAGTCTACACTCCCATAGATTTACAGCCCCAGAAACCTGATAGAGGGTCACCATGAATCAGAACCCATTTCACAGTAGTGGATTTGGTTTCATTAACTTCTTAACTGTTCTTGCCTCCACTCTTATAGTTCTCAAACCCATTTTCACATCATCTCTAGATAATCTTTTCACAACAAAAATGAAATCATTTCCTCTTGTCCTTATCTTCAGTGAGGTTGCTTTCCTATAGGATAGATTTCAAGCCCTTGGTCACACAAGGCCCCTTTCGAGTTGCTTCTGATGATCTTCTGAACTTACCCCTTGCCACTTCTCACCATGAGTCCGTGATCTAATCACTATAATGTGCCCAACTCTCTTGGGTAATTAAGCCTTTCCATATTCTCAGCCCTTATTTATAATGCCTTTTCCTGCCATCTTTGCTTGAGGAACTCCTGGGGTTCAGTTCAACAACAAATTGCTCTGTGAATTCACCCACCCAGAAAGGTGACAGAGTAAATGAATGACTTAAAAAAGATTGGTGGATAGCCCTGAGCTTAAAAGACAAGATTAGAGTAATTTAAAGAGTAAAATGAAACTAGAATGGATAACTGTGATGTTAATAATTGTACCCCAAAACATTACCTTATTCAGGCCTTGAACTCTGTTGGCCTAGTGGTAAGAAACTCCTCCCGTACAATTACTGCCTCTGAAAACCTGCTGGAGGGTCAGTTATAAGTCAGTTTTGACTCGAGAATACACAACAAAAAAAACATGCAGCTGAGAGCTGGACAATGAATAAGGATGACAGAAGAGCCTTTAGTTGTGGTGTTGGAGAAGAGTACTGAATATCCCATGGGTTGCCAAAAGAGCAAACAGAGTTGTCTTGGGGAAATTATAGCCAGAATGCTCCTTGAGGCAAAGAGATAACGCTTTGCCTCATATACTTTGGGCATATTGCTAGGAGAAGCTATTGCTTTGAAGAAGAACACCATGCTTGGAAAGGTGGAGGAACTGTGAAATAGAGAAAAACCCTCAACCAGAGGGATTGATACAGTGACTGCAGCAATGGGTTCAAGTATATATTAGAGAGTGTGAAGATGACAAAGGCTATGAAAAAGTTCAGATATGCTATTTGTAGAGTAACTATAAATTGCGCTCAACTCGACGACACCGAACAATAATGTTGATGTTGTTGTTGTTATGTGCCATCAAGTCGCTTGCGACTCATAGCGACCCTATGCACAATAGCCCTAAACTCTGCTCTGTCGTGTGCCAATCACACTGTCTCTGACACACCCATCCCAATTACCCGTCACTGAATCAATCCACCTCATCAGAGGGCCTTCCCCCTCTGTGCTGTCCCTCCACCCTCCCAAGCATGATGTTCTTCTCCAAGGACCAGTCTCTCATTACAACATGTCCAAAGTAGGTTAGATGGAGCCTCAGAATCCTTGCCTCCAGGGAACCGCCTGGTTTAACCCTTTTCAGGATGAATCTGTTTGTTTTCCTAGCAGTCCATGGTATCCTCAATACTCTTCTCCAACACCACAGCTCAAAGACATCAATTCTCTTTCTGTCCTCCTTAGTCATTGTCCAACTCTCTGATGCATAGCAAGTGATTGCAAAGACCATGGCCTGTATCAGATGCATCTTAGTCTCCAGAGAGACACCATTGCTTTTCAGTACTTTGGAGAGGTCCCTAACAGCAGATTTTCCCATGGCAATGTGCCTTTTAATTTCCTGGCTACTGGTGCCAAGAGTGTTGACTGTGGAGCTAAGCAAACTAAAGCTATGAACCATCTCAATCTCTTTACCATCCATCCTGATGCTGCCAATTGGTCCAGTGGTGAGAATCTTTGTCTTCTTGACATTGAGCCTCAATCCATATTGGAGGCTGCAGTCCTTGACCCTTTGCCGCAAGAATTTCAGGTCCTCCTCAGTTTCAGCGAGCAAGGTTGTGTCATCTGCATAAGGCAGATTGTTGATAGATCTTCCACCAATCTTGACCCCACATTTCTCCTCATAGAGCCCAGCCTCCCGGATGATCTGTTCTGCATACAGGTTGAAAAGGTATGGAGACAGGACACATCCCTGGCATATGCCCTTCCCACTTTTGAATCATGCAGTGTTTCCTTGCTCTGTTATGATGACTGCCTCTTGGTACAAGTATAGATTTCTCTTTAGCACGATCAAGTGTTCTGGGATTCCCATTCTTCTCAGAGTCAGCCATAGTTTGTTATGATCCACACAGTCAAATGCCTTTGCATAGTCAATGAAACACAGATAGACATTCCTCTGGTATTCCGTGCTTTCAGCTAAGATCCATCTAACATTAGCTACAACATCCCTAGTACCACGACCCCTTCTAAACCCAGCCTGGACTTCTGATATGCTGTTCCAGTAGTTTTTGGATAATCTTCAGTAGAATCTTGCTTGCATGTGAAATCAGTGAGATTGTTCTATAGTTTCCACACTCGGTTGGGTCACCCTTCTTTGGGATGGGAATAAATATAGATCTCTTCCAGTCAGTTAGCCAAGTGGTTGTTCTCCAGATCTCTTGGCACAATTTGATGAGCACATCCAGGGCAGCATCTGTTAGCTGAAATATGTCAATTGATATACCATCTATTCCTGGGGCCTTATTTTTTGCCATTTCCTTCAAAGCAGCTTGAACTTCTTCCTTCATCACCATAGGCTCTTGCTCATATGTGATTTCATTAAATTCTTCTGTGTCTGCCAATTCCTTTCGATACAGTGTCTCAGTATATTTTTCCTATTTTCTTTTAATACTTCCTGGATTATTTAATATTCTGCCTAAAGCATCCTTGATTATAGCAACTCTAGGTTTGAATTTGTTCTTCAGTTCCTTGAGCTTATTAAGTAATGCTGAGCGAGTTCAGCCCTTATCCATTTTTCCTTTGTTGTGAATAGTTCTCTTCCGTCTCTTCAATCTTAAACAGGCACCAATCACTGCTCCCTGTCAGGATAGAGAAAGGTCTCCAGGTGGTGCAAATAATTTGCACTTGATTATTAGCAAAAACAAAAATGTGATGATTTGAACCAATCCAGCAGCACTGAGGCATAAAAGACTTAGTGGTCTTCCTCTGCAAACAGGACAACAAACAAAACTCTGTATGAACAAGTTCCACCCTATAACATCCAGCTACATGGCACAAGACAGCAAGAATAGAGAGAAGAGTATGCTGCTAGGTCTATGGAATAGTACAGAGGAAGAGTTCTTACCCACTTTCTGCTCAAAGTAAGGATGGAAGTTCAGACCTCTGCACTGAGGAACATGATCATTACTGGAAAGGTCAAGTAGTCACAGCCCATTAGATAAGGATTTCAACGGGAAAATAGAGGAGAGAGGGAGGGGGGAATACAAATATATTCAATAGTCAACTCTAAACCAGAAAAAGCTGATTTGAGAATTTGTAAAAAAAAAAAAAACAGAAATATGCATAATAAAACTAATGGGGAAATCTACCTTAGTCAAATGAGGCAGAAGCATTTCCTGTGTAATTGAAGGAGGTGACTCAGAAGGAGAGTTATCTGCTAGTTAGGTTCTAACCTTGATTCTTTTGGTTTTCTCGTCCGTAAAATAAAAACCATATAATCTACATAATTTTCAAAATAGTTTCTCTGTTTTTTTATTTGGTATGAATTGTGGCTGACTCTGAGAAGAATGGGAATCCCAGAACATTTAATTGTGCTAATACAAAACCTATACTTGGACCAAGAGGCAGTAGTCAGAACAGAGCAGGGTAACACTGCATGGTTCAAAATTGGGAAGGGTGTACGCCAGGGATACATCCTGTCTCCATACCTTTTCAACATGTATGCAGAGCAGATTATCCGAGAGGCTGGGCTCTATGAGGAGAATTGTGGCATCAGGATTGGTGGAAGATCTATTAACAATCTGCGTTATGCAGATGACACAACCCTGCTTGCTGAAACTGAGGAGGATCTCATGCACTTGCTGCGAAGGGTCAAGGACTGCAGCCTTCAGTATGGACTGAGGCTCAATGTCAAGAAGACAAAGATTCTTACCACTGGACCAATTGGCAGTGTCAGGATGGATGATGAAGAGACTGAGAGTGTTCACAGCTTCAGTTTGCTCGGCTCCACAGTCAACACTCTTGGCACCAGCAGTCAGGAAATAAAAAAGCGTATCGCGATGGGAAAGTCTGCTGTTAGGGACCTCTCTAAGGTACTCAGGAGCAACAGTGTCTCTCTGGAGACTAAGGTGCGCCTGATACAGGCCATGGTCTTTGCAATCGCTTGTTATGCCTCAGAGAGTTGGACAATGACTAGGGAGGACAGAAGGAGAATGAATGCTTTTGAGCTGTGGTGCTGAAGAAGGGTACTGAATGTACCATGGACTGCCAGGAAAACAAACAGATTCATCTTGGAGAGGATTAAACCAAGCTACTCCTTGGAGGCAAGGATTCTGGGGCTTTGTCTGACATATTTTGGGCATGTTGCCAGGAGAGACGGGTCCTTGGAGAGGGACATCATGCTTGGGAGGGTGGAGGGACAGCGCAGGAGGGGAAGACCCTCTATGAGATGGATTGATTCGGTGACTGGGGTAATCGGGATGGGTGTGTCAGAGGCGGTGCATTTGGCACAGGATAGAGCAGGGTTTAAGGCTGTTGTGCATAGGGTCGCTATGAGTCGGAAAGGACTCGACGGCACATAACAACAACAACAACAATGAATTATAACCATCCTTATTATAGTTACTTCCTTAACCTATCATAGTTTTCAGGGACAATAGTGTTCGAGTGGTTAGCTAGGCTTTGACTAGGGAATCCCCGAAGACTGTGCTTATGTGAAACCTATACTTGGACCAGGAAGCCGTGGTCACGACAGAGCAAGGTTCAAAATCAGGAAAGGAAAGTGTCTGTGTCCTGTCTCCATACCTTTTTATTCTGTAGGCAGAACAGATCATTCAGGCGAATAGTCTTTCCTCTTTCCCTTTTTTCTTCCTTAAGCAAAGACCATCTCTATACTGATTATTCATTGAGAACATAGACATACTGTCCATGCAGCCTGATAAAAAACCTAAGAAAAATATTTAAACAGCGCCCCAGCCCATTCAGATAAGTAAAGAGCCCATCTTTGGAAAAACAAAAGACAATAATCTAAGATATTAAAACCAAAATTTCAAGAGTACCTCAACTTTAGAGGGTCTAGCAATGTAGCTCAGTATATTAAAAATATGTTGTTATAAGTACCATTGAGTTGGTTAGAAATATACGAGGAGAAAATGTGATTGTTTATCATAGAATTATAAAAATAGATGCAGAAAAAGAATGTTGGGAAAAGGCAATTGATAGCAACCCAGAATCCGTATCTCAAGGAGCAACACTGGAAGGCAGTGCTTAAGGCCTATTAGACTGTTCAGTACAGGAGAACAGATCCTTCAAGGGAAAACAGGCTCAGAAGCAAATCAGACGGTTAAGGGCTTTGCTGATCCTTGTGCACCACTTCAAAGACCTCAGCAACTTGTTTTGCTCTTAGCCTTGGGTTAGAAAACTTCAAGCAAGATCAAGCCATGCTCCACAGAGCTGGGTGAAGAGGAACTTCTGGTTACACACGTCTGAGCTTACATCCTCTCCCCGTTCCTCCTCTGGTGTGGAGTGTGCTGGCCTCTCAGATAGCAGGCCATATCGCCTCTCCCTGCTTTGCTGTTCTCTCATTTATCACAAAGATATATCTTCTATGTATACTTTGGTTTGTCTCTGTTGCTTTTTCTGGCAATGCTGAAGTTGTGCCAAAGCACGCGATCCAGTATGTAGGGTTCAAGTGACCCTGCATTAACTCATCTTATTTATAGACTGGAATGGGCAGTCCCGCCTTCTCTACTGTCTCTAGCTCAGAAAGAGACTGTCAGAGCAGACTGAAATGACTAATCCACTCTTCTCATGTTCCCCAGGGTCTCCCAGGCTGTAACTCTTCACTGAAGCCGACTGACACATCTTGTTTCTACAGGGGTAGCTCATAGGTTCGAACCACTAACCTTTCGATTAGCAGGCAAGTACTTTAACACTGTGCCAGTAAGGCTCCTCTAGCAGAGTAGGTCAGGTAGTGAGTGGCAAATAGCCTGGGGAAAAGACTTGGCTACAAACATTTTATTTTGAGGTAATATTTTAAACTGTAATTTCAAAATTGGCTGTTCAAAGAAGAGATAGAAAAAAAATTGAAAACTCTTCTGTTTAGTAACAATAAGAACTATCATTTAATAATCAGGGATTTTCTTTTCATTTCAAAACACTTCCATAGCTAGTTATTCCACTGATAGAATGAAGCGTTTTTTTAAATGCTTCAGAACACATATTCATTTCTATATGTTGTCCTATCAATTAGACTCATTTCTTTAAACTTCTAGGTTCTACTTACCTGCCAGAGTAGGATTCCAATGTATTGAAAGGTAATCTTTGTAGTGAAAAATGAAACTTTCCAAAATGAGTAGGACAGGCAAATCATAGTTTAGGCAGATCCAATTAAATACAAGCAAGCTTTGTCATAAAAAATTTTAAAATAAATTTTAAAAAATAGGATATCATCATTGTCGGGCCCCCTTGTTTAGACAAAATGGCATGTTTCAATTTGATCATACATTAAAATTGTGTGTTTTCTCAATCAGTGATGTAAAAAACATTAATATTTCAAACAAAAATGACCAGAACTGACCTCAGGCTCACCTTGTTTGAGTGTGTTTCACTTTACTGCTCTTACAGATAACTTTATTTATTTTATTTTATTTTTTAAATTGAAGGTCTTGGCAACCCTGCATAGAACAAGTCTATGGCACCATTTTCCCAACAGCATGTGTTCAATGCATGTTTCTTTGTCACAGTATTTCTAAATATTTTCATATCTTTTTGCACATTTAATAGACCACCCAAATAAAACCCACTGCATTTTAAGTGAGTCATGACAGCCCTCCCCGAGGTTCCAGGTCCTTACAGGAGGGGACTGTCTCATTTTTCTTCTGTGAAGTAGCTGAAGCCTACATTTACTTAGTAGCTCAAGACGTAACATACTATGCCACCATGGCTTCTGTAATAACTATAGTATAGACACAGTGACTATAACAAAGGGTTTAAATGCCGCAGAGACTGTGACGATGACACGGGATCAGGCAGGAGTTCATTCTGTTTACAAAGGGTTGCTTCAGAGTCAACTCAACGGCACCTAACAACAACACAACACGTTAACAACTTTCGTATGCATTGCGAAGCAAAATGCATGTGATTTGCTCTATTCCAATTCTTTCTTGCAATGGTCTGGAATTGAACCTACAATATCTCTGAAATAAATTAGTATTGCATTAAAGCAATTTTATCAAGTAATCCTCCTGAAAATGAACAAGAAGAAACTTGTCTTAGTGTTCTTTTGACATAAAGAGTGTTACCTGTAGTCATCTGGTAACTAAAAAGAAAAGGTGTACAAAACAGTCATTACTTGGCCTGAACTACCGTTTGATGTACCATTAACCTTTAATGCTCTTTCCTTGCATCTGTTCAGTGGCATATCTGTGGAGAATAGCATCGATAGCAATTAGTTTTAAACTGCCGAATGTTCTCTCACAGCTGGCGGTGAACACGACAATGGCCAATTGAAGCTACTCATTGGCGCCCCACCTCAACTGGCACCGCCTCAGGGCCGCATGCCATGCCTGCCAGGCCTTAGATATGTCCCTACATCTGTTCTTCCATCCATTAATTCTGACCGCATCTTCTTTAAGAAAAATATCAGGGGGGAAAATAACAAATGAATACTTTTCACAGAGCAAAAATTTCCAAAAGAACAGTAGAGCTTATAGTGGAAGCAACAACCCCCTGTTCCCCATCCATTTTGGGGAGAGAATTAGGTCACCTGCCCTCACGCGTTGCCTTTGAATTAATTCATTCTCTTAGCAATGCCTTGAGTGTCAAAGTAGAACTGTGCTTTCTGGGCTTCTCAAAGGCTTATTTTTTTTTTTCAGAAGTAGATCATTAGACCTTCTTCTAAGGCGTGTTTTGGTAGATTTCCAATTTTTTGGTAAAAGCTGAGAATGTTAACTGTTTATATCTTGAGACTCTCACCTGAGCCGTACATGCCAGACACCCTGAGAAACAACCCTGTTCCCTTCTCCTAGAAGACTTGTTGGTGTGTGGCGTTGAATCAACTCTGACTCATAGCAACCCTGTGTACAACAGACTGAAACTTTGGTAGGTCGAATTAATGAGACTGGCTCAGGACCGGGAAGGGTTCAGAGCTGTTGTACATAGGGTTATATACATCACAGGCAACTCAATGGCACATAACAACAATAACATATTATGACATGTGTGAAAGGAAGAGTGGTATCCACTTCCTAAAGAACGTGCCTCCAGAAACTCTGTGAACTTTGATAAACGTCGATAGTTGTAGCAGGGCTCCAGGCCTTTTGTTCATAGGGTCTCTATAACTTGTGCTCGACTCAAAGGCAGTCAACAACAACAACAACTGGTCCTGCACCATCCTCACAAACTCTGCTGTATTTAAGCTGATTGATGCAGAAACTGTGTCAGTTATTTTATTGAGGAACTTCCTCAAACTCAAACTCAGTGCTATTGTGTCCATTCTGACTCAATGAGTCATGATTTCTGAGGCTATAAATTGTAGTGGGAGGAGACTACCCATCTTTCTTCTGCCGAGATGCCGGTACATTCAAACCACCAGATTCAAGGCCTTTTGGTTAACAGAACAACACACTAGGGATTACACCTCCAAAGGTCCTTCAGATCAACAAACTTTCCCGGCGGTTCTGATACACACTATGGCTTAAAGCCACCAGGTGCCATAGAGTCACTTCAGCTTATGGGGACCCCTTGTGTGTCAGAAGTGTACTCATTAGAGGTTTTTGTTGTTGTTATTGTTGTTTTTCATTAGTGTTTTTAATGCCAGTTGGGCTTTTTTAACTAGATCACCAGAGCTAGCTCTGGTGGTATAGTCCTTAGAAAGTTTTGCTGTTAATCCTAAAGTCCTACATCTCCAGTGGTTCAAATCCACATTCCACCCCATGGAAAAAAGATAGGCAATCTCTTCCTGTGTGATTTACAGTCACAGAAACCCACTGAAGTGTCAGCTATAAGTCAGTTCTAATTCAATGACAATATGAGTTTTGAGTAAATTCTAGGTAGACTTAAACATCTAATCTTTCAAATAATTGTTGTTAAGTCCTATCAAGTGAAGTCTGGCTTAGTGTTGTCGTTATGTGCTGTTGAGTTGCTTGAGACTCATAACGACCCTATGTACAAGAGCCCTAAACCCTGCCCTATCCTGTGCCAACCTCACTGTCTCTGACACACCCACTCCCATTACTCCAATCACTGAATCAATCCATCTCATTGAGGGTCTTCCTCTCTTGCGCTGTCCCTCCACTCTCCCAAACATGACATCCCTCTCCAATGAGGTCCCTCATTGCAACATGCCCAAAGTATGTCAAATGAAGCTTCTAAATCCTTGCCTCCAGGAAGCAACCCGGTTTCACCCTCTCCAGGACAAACCTGTTTGTTCTCCTAGCAGTCCTTGGTATATTCAACACTCTTCTCCAGCACCACAGCTCAAAGGCATCAATTGTCTTTCTATTATCCCTAGCCACTGTCCAGCTCTCAAGCACATAGCATGCAATTGTGAAGACAATGGTTTGTAGTGACCCTATAAACCCTTGACCTGAACCTGCCCTATCTTGTACCATCCCCATAATCTCTAACACACTAGAGCCCATTGCTGTAGTTACCATGTCAATCCATCTCATTGGAGGTCTTCCTCTCCTTCTCTGACCCTCCATCTTTCCAAGCATCATGTCCCATTCAAAGAATAGCCCCACCTAGCTACCATGTCCAAAGTATGAGAGACAAAGCTTCGCCATTTTTGCCTCCAAGGAATGCTCTGGCTGCACATTTTCCAAGACATACCTATTTATTCTCTTAGCAGTCCATATTTATTTAGTACCCTTCTCCAGCACCACAACTCAAAGGCTTCAATTTTTCTGTCATCCTTATTCATTGTTCTGTTCTCTGATGCATAGCAGATGACTGCAAAGACCTGAATCAAGCCCATCTTAATCTTCAAACTGACATCAGTGCTCTTCAGCATGCATTTTGGAGAGTTTCCTGGCAGCAGACTTTCCCAATGCAATACTTCTTGTTTTCTGACTGCCAGTACCAAGAGTGCTGATCATTAATCTAAGCAAGATTAAATCATCAGCCAGCGCTTGAGTGTATATTGAGTCAATCGACTTGAAATGTTGAAAACTACTGGCTTAAACCACCGACTTGGACTATCAGCCGTAACGTTCAGATATGAGTTTTAAACCTGACATGTCTCTTTTAACCACTTTCACCAAGAAAGCTTGGCTGTCATACACCCATGTCATTATGCTCTTGCAGATTATCCCAGGGGCTCAAGGCTTCAAGGATGATTTTATAGGGCTCTGCTGACAGAGTTGGCAGCAGGAAGATGAGATGTGGCCCCACAACTCTCTGACTCCCAATTCACATAAAATTCATCAAGAAAGTACTTAGACAACCATATGGGACAATGACTCAGGATAGCTCAAAGGAGCCCCAGAAATTGGAATAGTCTAGTGGACCAGTGATTCTCAACCTTGGCTACCTTCTGAAGTCATCTAAAAATCCACTGACATAGAATCAGTTCTGATTCATGATGAATCTATGCAATAGAAATAGTTTTTTACAACAGAACTGGCCTATCAGGTTTACAAGGTTGAAAAGTTTAATGGGACTCCTTCAGAGTCACTGATAAATTTGAACCACCAGAGCTCTCTTGGAATCATCTGGAGCATAGTGAAAAAATGTTGATGCCTGCTTTTTACCCCTAGATATTTTGTTGTAAGAAAAATGCATCAAGGAATGTGGGTTGAGCATCAGGAGTGTTAAAATGTCCTCAGGGGATTCTAGAATGCAGCCAGTACTGAGGGCCACTGTAGGAACATCTTGATTTTTCTTTCTACCTAGCATTTGGGAGCTCTGGTGGCTCGTGGGTAGGGAGTTGCTCTACCAAGTCAAAGTTGTGTGATTTGATTTGTGTGAGCTGCTCCATGGGAGAAAGATGGGCAGTCTCCTCTTATGTGATTAATGTTGTTGTTGTTATGTGCTGTCGAGTCACTTGCGACTCATAGCGACCCTATGCAAAACAGCCCTAAACTCTGCTCTGTCCTGTGCCAATCGCACTGTCTCTGACACACCCATCCCAGTTACCCCAGTCACTGAATCAATCCACCTCATAGAGGGCCGTCCTCTCCTCGCTGTCCCTCCACCCTCCCAAGCATGATGTCCTTCTCTAAGGACTGGTCTCTCCTCACAACATGTCCAAAGTATGTCAGATGAAGCCTCAGATCCTTACCTCCAAGGAACAGCCGGTTTAACACTCTCCAGAATGAATCCTAGCAGTCTATGGTATATTCAACACTCTTCTCAAGCACCACAGCTCAAAGGCATCAATTCTCCTTCTATTCTCCCTAGTCATTGTCCAACTCTCTGACACATAACAAGTGATTGCAAAGACCATGGTCTGTATCAGATGCACCTTATTCTCCAGAGAGACACCATTGCTCTTCAGTACTTTGGAGAGGTCCCTGACAGCAGACTTTCCCATCGCAATATGTCTTTTCATTTCCTGGCTGCTGGTGCCAAGAATGTTGAGTGTGGAGCCAAGCAAACTAAAGCTGTGAACAATCTCAATCTCTTCACCATCCATCCTGATGGTGAAGCGGTGAGAATCTTTGTCTTCTTTGATATTGAGCCTCAATCCATATTGAAGGCTGCCGTCCTGGATGTGTTTATATTTATAGACTCTGAAAACCCACCAGAGGGTCAACTATAAAGGCAGTGAGTTGTTGCCATTCTTGGGTAGTAACATTATTTGAGGGTCCCTATTGTTGTTGTTGTTGTTGTAATGCGCCATCAAGTCGTGTATGATTCAGCAACCCTATGAACAACGGATCTGAACCCTGTCCTGTCATATGTTATCATTATCATCCCCAACCCACCTAAGCCCTTTGCTGCAGTCACTGTATCAATCCATCTCTCTGAGGGCCTTCCTTTCTTTTGCTGGCCTTCCAAATTTGCAAGAATGGAAAGTCCTCTTCCAAAGAATAGCCTCTCCCAACAACATGCCCATAGTATCCCGAAATGACTGGAACAGTACATTGACAGAGAACTACCAGAAATACAAGCTGTGTTTATAAGAGGTCGTGACACTACGGACATTATTGCCAATGTCAGATGGATCTTGTCAGAAAGCAGAGAGTACCAGAAGAATGTCTATCTGTGTTTCATTGACTATGCAAAGGCATTTGACTGTGTGCATCACAACAAATTGTGGCTAATCTTGAGGAAAATGGGAATCCCAGAACACTTGTGCTTATATGAAATCTATACTTGGACAAAGCAGCAGTCCTCAGAACAGAGCAAGGAAACACTGCATGATTCAAAATCAGGAAAAGAGTGCAGTGCATCAGGGATGTATCCTGTCTCCATACCTTTTCAATCTGTATGCAGAACAGATCATTCAGGAAGGAGGACTTTATGAGGAAGATTGTGGCATCACAATTGGAGGAAGATTCATTAACAACCTACGATATGCAGATGACACAACCTTTCTTGCTGAAACTGAAGAAGACCTGAAGTGTTTGCTGTAAAAGGTCAAGGACTTAGTCTTCAATATGGATTGAAGCTCAACATCAAGAAGACAAAGATTCCCACCACTGGGCCAATTGGCAGCACTATGATGGATGAAGACGAGATTGAGGTTGTTAGCAATTTCAGCTTGCTTGGATCCACAATCAGCACTCTTAACACCAGCAGTCAGGAAATCAAAAGACAAATTGCATTGGGACAATCTGCTGTCATGGACCTCTCCAGAGTGCTGAAGAGCAATGAGGTCAGTCTAGAGACAAAGGTACACCTACTCCAGGCCATGGTTTTCTCAATTACTTGTTATGCTTCAGAGAGTTGGACAATGACTAAGGATGACAGAAGAAGAATAGATGCCTGCAAGTTGTGGTGCTGGAGGAGGGTCTTGAACATACCATGAACTGCCAAGAAAACAAATCAGTCTGTCTTGGAGAAGGTACAACCAAGTGTCTCCTTGGAGGCTAGGATTTTTAAGCTCTGCCTCACATACTTTGTACAGGTGGCCAGCAAAGACTGGTCCTTGAAGAAGGACATCATGCTCGAAAGGGTGGAGGGACAGCACAGGAGAGGAAAACCTTGAATGAGATGGATTGATACAGTATCTCTGGCAATGGGGGTTGGTGTGTCAAAACTAGTAAGACTGGCGCAGGACATATGCTGTACATAGGGTCAATATACATCAAAGGTGACTCAATGACAAAAGTGATTCACATAACAACAATATATTATATTGGTTGGTTTTTTATTTAAGCCTCTTGTTTAGAGTCAACAAGACCTTGGGGAGGGCCTTTGTGTTTAAAGTTTGTTGTTAATATATTTTGGAGAAACATTCTTCTAAGTGGTACCACACTCTTCTGTCAATTTGTTGTACTAAGGTAACCTGGGGTTACTGTAATACTGAACCTTGTGCTGTTGGGGTGTCAAATGCCATAACAGTTACCCATAGTGGACAGTGTTTGGTGGAGCTCCCAGTTTAAGACAAGTTTGGAAGCAGGAGTGACATCCACTTCCTAAACATGCCCCTGGAAACTCTATGATCTTTGATAAATGTCAGTAGTTGTAGAGGGGCTTCAGGCCTTTTATTCATAGGGTCACTATGAGTTGTCCTCAACTCGAAGGCAATCAACAACAAGAAGTATATAACATATTGGGCTGATAACCAAAAGATTGGCAGTTTCAATCTACCACCTCCTCTTCAGGAAAAAATGAGATGACCTCTTTTAAAAAGACTTACAGCTTCAGAAACTTTAATGAAGATCACCATGTCTAGGCACTGACTTGAGAACAGGGGGTTTGAAACACTGCATGTTTGCTATGTACTGAGGTCTAAGTAGAAAGGCTGAAAGTAGGCTACATTCCCTGGTATCTTGAAATACTTAAAAAGTCAGTTACTCTACAGAGCAGGTGAAAATATAAATGCCTTACCTCTTACCTCTGTTTTCTTTTGCTTCACTTTTTAAATTATAAACGTATTTCAACAGTTTATGTACAGAGTCTCTGCATAATTAACAAATGAAAGAGTGGGCACCAGTTGAGGTCAGCAAAATTGATGCTATCCTGAGGTTAAGTACATTCTCTTAGCATTGTTTTACTTCATGTTGCAACATCAATGTGACAGTCTTCCAATGTGTGTAAGACTTGACTTTAAAACCTAGAGTTTGACACACATCTGTTCCACTTTCAGAAAAAGAGAAGCTTGCTGGTTTGCTTTAGCAAGAGGTGGAGTCATTTCCACCAAGTGCCCTGAGCAGCGATAAGGAGAGCAGCATGCCCCCTCCCTGTGGGAGCTGCTAGCCTCTTCTGAAGCATTTCCCATGTATGAGGAGTCTCCCCAGGGTTCTGGACAGATGTATGGAATATGAGTCCCAGATGTGTTTGCATAAATATTGTCAATAAATGTTTGTCAGTGGTGCTGTACACCATGCAGTTCATTATCTGGTAATTACCTCTCCTGTTTTGGGATGAAAAGGAAGTATTGCAGCTTAGTTACATCATTCCCATGAGTGCTTGCATGTGGGGCTAATAACACGACATTATCTGAGCAGTGACAGAGAGAAATGTGGTCACTTGAGAGATGATCATGACTAGACCACCCGAAAGGCTGAGCTTCTACAAACCTGGTAGCCTAGGAGTCCACAATGTCAGCCCTCCTCTTCTGAGCCAGAGACAGTGGGCACATGAGGGCCACAGAGTCACCCAGAGACTGCCACCCAGCTTCTGCTTTCACAGATGTCATCTCCTCTCTTCTCTCCCGGGAGTTGGCTTGCTGGTGCCATGCTCCTCACTTTCACTTCTCCCCTGTCTCCTGCAGCTCCTCCAGTTTCACCCCCAGGTCCCCGCCCTTTCACCCTGAAATATGTCCAAATTTAAACCAGAAGATACAAAAATGGAATGTGGAAGTTCAACCAGGCAGATTAACCTCCCCAGGAGCAGCCAGAGAAAGAGATAAATCTAGAGATGAGGGAGGAACTGTGTTGAGCAACCCAGTGGGCATGGGAAGTGTGAGCTCACAGGATTTGCACTTGCTCACAAGTTGGTAGTGAGCAATTTACATTTGTTAACTATATCAAAGATTCTGTATCTAGGTGGTACTGGCCTCTGCCTCTCTCCTGATCCCACAACACCTTCCTACACAGTCGCAACTCTTTTGTAACATACAATCCCTGACCTACATGGAATACCAGTAAGCAGGTAAA
>NW_006399784.1:19007823-19069844 GCF_000299155.1 Elephantulus edwardii
ATTCCTCTGTATCTGCCAATTCCTTTCTATATAATGACTCAGTATATTCCTTCCATCTTCTTTTAATACTTCCTGGATCATTTAATATTCTGCCCAAAGTATCCTTGATTACAGCAAGTCTAGGTTTGAATCTGTTCTTCAGTTCCTTGAGCTTAAGAAATGCTGAGCGAGTTCGGCCCTTTTGATTTTCTGACTCTAGCTCCTCTCAGATTTCATTGTAGTATTTTGCTTTGTCATTCCGAGCAGCCTTTTGGAATCTTCTGTTCAGCTCTTCTGTTCAGTTTCTTCTCCAGCAGCACAGCTTAAAAGCATAAATTCTCCTTCTGTCATCCCTAGTCATTGTCCAGCTCTCTGATGCATAGTGTGTAATTGCAAAGACCATGGCCTGTATTAGGTGCACCTTAGTCTCCAGACTGATCTCAGTACTCTTCAGTACTCTGGAGATGTCGCAAGCAGACTTTCCCAATGCAATTCATCTTTTACTTTCCTGGCTGCCAGTACCAAGAGTGTTGATTGTGGAACCAAGCAAACTAAAGCTGTTCACACCCTCAATTTCTTCACTGTTTATTATCATGCTGCTAATTTAGCAAAGAATTTTTTGTTTTCTTGATATTGAGCTTCAATCTATATTGAAGGCTGTAGTCCTTGACCTTCTGCAGCAAGTGGTTCAGGTCCCCTCAGTTTCAGCAAGCAAGGTTGTGGCATCTGCATAATACAAGTCTTTGTTGAGTCTTCCTTCAGTCCTGACAAAGCCCAACCTCCTCACAAAGCCCAACCTCCTGGATGATCTGTTCTGCATATAGATTGAAAAGGTATGGTGATAGGACACATCCCTGGCATACACCCTTCCCAATTTTGAACCATGCAGTGTTTCCTTAGTCTGTTCTGATGACTGGTCCTAATAGAGGCTTAACATGAACACAGTCAAGTGTTCTGGGATTCCCATTCTTCTCAGAGTTAGCCACAGTTTGTTGTGATCCACACAGTCAAATGCCTTTGAATAGTCAATGAAACAGAGATAGACAGTCCTCTGGTACTCTCTGCTTTCAGTCAAGATCTATCTGACATTAACTATAATATCCTGAGTGCCACTGCCTCTTCTAAACCCAGCCTGCACATCTGGCAGTTCTCTGTTGACGTGCTGTTCCAGTCGTGGTGGACATTTTTATTTGGTTGCACCTCTTCTTTGATTGGGTGATCCATAAATGAGAAGGAGAGTGGATAGTACAAAAAGCAAGTGGCAAATAAAAGAACCCCTGAGATGTGCGCGGGATCTTATGTAAAGCATCTCCACTTTTGTTGTTTCACTTGTTCTACATACCAATTCAGGCAGAGCAGAAGGCCTCAAATTTTTGAAAACTGAGGGTTGAGAAGTTGAGATCTTCTAAGGCCTCACGCTAATGAGGACAGGGCTATAGTCTCAAGTCCAGCTCTTCTGAAAGAATCAAAATCCAGACTTCTTCCAGGCACCAAAGAAGAATCTACAGAGTCCCGACGCACAGTACAAAGGATGCTCCTTCAGTCCTGCAATGAATATGCTGTAGACTCATTCATTTGCCCAAAGAAAATTCTAGGTCCTTTCATAGATCTTGACGTCTGAGGTTGGAAGAATCACTTTAATCCAAGAAGCATAGGATGCATCCTACAGGAAATGAGCATCGACCTTTATAAACCCCAAACCAGCCACTGCCTCTGAGTAGATTTGGCCTCACAGCAACCCTCCATGGGGTTTCTAAGACTGTCAGTTTTAACAGGTTTTTGTTGTTGATTGCTGTTGAGTCACGTACAACTCATAGCGACCCTATGAATGAAGACCTGCAGTGTTTCTATACCTATTAGTGTATCTCAAAGTTCATAGAGTTTCCAGAGTCATGTGATTTAGGAAGTGGATCTTAACAGAAGCAGATTATTTTTATCCCCACAAAACAGCTGATGGATTCAAACTGCTAACCTTTTAATTGGCAGTCCACTAAGTCAACAAAGCATTTGACTGTATGGATCATGACAAGTTGTGGCTGACATTTAGAAGAATGGGAATCCAAGAGCACCTAGCTCAGAAGACTGTTGTGTGAATGGAGCAGGGGAGCACTGCATGCTTTGGAATTGGGAAGGGACTGCATCAGAGTTGTATTTTATCTCCATACCCGTTCTGTCTGTATGCTGAGCAAATTATCTGAGAAGTTGGGCTCTATGAAGAGGAGTGTAGTATCAGGATTGGAGGGAGACTCATCAATGACCTTTGTTAAGCAGATGGCACAACCTTACTTTCTGAAAGTAAGAAGGACTTGAAACATTTCTTGCAGAAGATCAAGGAATGCAGCTTCCAGTATGGATTCTGTCTCAATATCAAGAAAAGAAAAAAAAAGATTCTTACCACTGTATTGATGATGGATGGAGAGAAGATTTAACAACACCCTTGGTACCAGCAGTCAGGAAATAAGGAAATGCATTGCATTGGAAAATTCTACAGTTAGGGACCTTTCCAAATTACTGAGGAGTAGTGATGTCACTTTGAGGACTATGGTGTGTCTGATTCAGGCCATAGTGTTTCTGATTATTAGCTATGCACTTAAGACTTTGACAATGAGTGAGGATGACAGAAAAAGAATTGATCCCTTTGAGCTGTGGTGTTGGAGAAGAGCCCTGAACATCCCATGGATGGCCAAGAGAATGAACAGATATGTTTTCTTGGAGAGGGTTCAGCCAGAGTGCTCTTAGGAGGCAAGAATAATGAGGCTTCACCTCACATACTTTGGGCATGTTGCTAGGAGGGGCTATTCCTCGGAGAGGGACATGATTCTGGGAAGAGTGGAGAGTCGGTGAAGGAGAGGAAGACCCTCAACTAAGTGGCTTGACATGGTGACTATTGCAATGGGCTCTTGTATGTCAGGAAGTGTGAGTATGGCACAAGATAGAACAAGGTTCAGATCTTTTGTTCATAGGGTCTCTATAAGTCATGCTCAACTCGACAGCACCTGACAAGAATGACAACAACCTGGCAACAATGAATGACTATGTGAGCCACTACACCTCCAAGCCTCCTTATCACTCTCATAGGCCATAGAAAATGTTTCGTAGAAAAGCCTGACACCACAGAGGCATCTGAGGCTGATAGTGCTTTTAAGGTGTCCACTGTCCATCGGGTCAAGAGCAGCCATTGACCCACAGTCTCTGCTTCTGCATATTCTTGTGTGAGAGGACAGGACTGAGGTTGTCTTGGAGAACATTTGATCTTCAGATATTAGGAGTGGTCTGGGGCTTCCCTCCCACTTCCTGCACCCTGCACTCTTTTTCCACTCTTTCCACTTTCAAGATACACTGTGGAATATATGGTATACGTGTAAATGGGAGGTGGGGGGATGGGGAGATTCACAAAGATACTTATTATAGAATTAGAATTGCACAAGAGAAGAGCGTACTGGGAAGGTGGGCGGGAAGAAAAGTGCAACAATAAATGAATGGAAATCCAAACTCTCTGTAAATATTCATTGAAATTAATAATAATTTAAAAAATAAAAGAAAAATAATTGCTGGCAACAGAAACAAAGTGAACTGAATCTCCATCAGTAAGAATGCATGACTGTACCTTCAAATAAGACAACTTCTCTATACAGGCTCAGAATACCAGTAGTCTTCAAGATCAAATATCTGTGAGGAGCAAGATAGTATAGAAATTTTGCTGTTGTTAGTTTTGTTTGTCTTTCAATCAAATTTTACCTAAAGATGTCTCTTGTGTCTTTCATAAATTGAACAACAGTTTAGCTTCACTAAGAATGTCTGCCTTGAATATTGCCCTTTTGAAAAAAAATATGTGGTTTGTTTTATTTTTTAAAATCTGTTTCATTGAGGTGAAAGTTATAAACTTCCACTGTTATTTCTCAATCATTCATAAGCATTAATTATTGTTGATTAATGCATTGCACTCTCTTAAAGAACTGACTATAGGGGATGAAACTGACAACAGCAACCTGAAACACTGGCTAGGAAGCTTAGGGAACAGAGTGTCTATGTTAATGTGGGGAGCAATTAGGAAAAGAAGGGTAAAAATGTACAACTCAAAGAATGTACTTATGTCAGAGACCTGTACCTGAAGAAATTGTTGAATTAATGTGTGTGTTGTGCCTATTGTCAACAACAAACAAAATAAATTAGTAAAACAGAAAAAATATCAGAAAACAGCACTTATGCTTATATATGCATAGAGTTTATCTGGAAGGCAGCAGACACAGTATTTATCTCTGGATCAAGTCACAAGGCCAAAGGTAGTGGTGAAACTTCCTTCTTGAGTGTGATAGCATGTGAATAGTTCCTTTTCAAGAAAATTACTCAAAGGCAAAAGAAATCCTTTAGAATCACAGTTGTTATTAGCTGACATGTTATCCCATGCAAACCCCAAGCACAGCAGAACAAAACGCTGCCCAGTTCCACACCATCCTGCACGACTGTTGTAATCCATAGGCTTTTCATTGTCTTGTTTTCTGAAGTAGATCACCGGGCCTTTCTTCCTCGTCTCTTTTTGTCTCGAGGCTCTTATCTGTATACAAGCCTCCCCTGACGATTGGGTGGTGGCTATACATGAGGTGTGTGGACCAGATTCAGGCCGTAGGCTCCTGTGTGGACAGAAGAAGTGTTACCACTGAGTCACAGCATCTGTTGCCATGGAGTAGATTCCAACACCGAGATGAGCTCCAGGACAGAGTAGAACAGCCCTTGTCGTGTTCCCAGTGTTATAATCTGGACAGATTACAGATTGGAATGCCCTTCTCTCTCAGAGTGCCTGGTGAGTTTGAATGGTCAGTTTTTCCGTTATCAACCAAGAACTTAGCCACTGTACCAATAGAACCCTGTTTCAAGTCAACAAACTCAACTCATTGCTTTTGAGCCAGAACTAACTCATATGTGATCCTCTGTTGAGTTTCTGAGGCTATCAATCACACAGGAGTAGATTGCCCACCTTTCTCTCACAGGAAGCTGCTGCTGGTGGATTTGAACCACCAGAGAGGTGTCACCTTTGGGCTGGCAGAGCAACCCCCTGAGCTCCCTGGACTCCTTGCAAAGAGATAGAAATAGACACCGCCACCCGGCACCCCCAAAATATACTTCAATAACAAATCTATTGTCATCCTGTTGATTATGACTCTTCTAGAAATTCCTAATAGGATCACCTAGTTCAAATTTTTAATTGTACAGATAAAAACAGTAAGCCAATAAGGGCTGATTTATCCAAATCCCCACATCTACTATCTGGTAGGTCTGTGACTAGAAACTACATCTATCGTTTGGCACATCTGTTGATAGGCTTTGAGGAAATGTCACTTCCCAAATCTTCTGTATCAGAATGATGATAAAGTTTGCTGCACAGACAGCAGCATTGTAAATTAGGAGAAGACCTTTTGAGGCTCAATTTCTTCATCTGTGAAATGTGTGTGATAAAGTTATGGTGAGATTAAGTTAGATAATGCATGTTTATGTCAGAACACATGGAGCTTTTAGCAAATGCCAATTGTTATTTATGGTTTTGTGGCTGTGATGGGGTTGGTTGGTGGAGGGAGTTTTGAGGATGAGGTTTTAGGAGACCCTGGAGGTGGGAGCTTGCAGGTTTAAGGAAAGTAAGAGTGAAAAATAGTCCTTGATCTAAATTGCATTCATTCAAATAGCCACTAGAAAAATAAAATAATGCTTAGGATTGAAAACATATGTGAAGATGTTTGAGAGGGTATTGTAGAGAGAACTTCTGGCACTTTTCACTCTGCAATGTCATAAAAGCCACCTATAACCAGCATTGTTTCTCATGCCAAAAAATACATGTATACAACCGAGGCTTTTAGAGGTCTCACTTTTACTCTCAGTTATCAGAAAGTCCACATTATGCTTGTTTTCTACTTTCTTTATTTTTCTCTCTTTGAATCCTCTGGTGCCACAGGTCAAGTGATGACTCGGAGCTCTAAGAGTTCTACTGGAAACTTCCTTCAACTTTGTTGCGAAGTGCTGAAAAGATCCTCTTATCTGGGCGGAGTTTTTCCCAGTGAAAGCCTGAGCGGAAGCTTTCGAACAGCATCTTGCCCTGCAAAGTTGAGGTTTCTAGGAATCTTTCCCCGCCCCTTACTCTTGTGGGAAGACGACCTCCTGGTGTAAACACAGGCAGCTCTGGGGGCCTGTAGGGAGGGGGCTGTGCAGCTGACTCTAAGGCAGGCTGTTCTAAACCAGCAGGGGAAAACGATGAGCAATCCCCTTCCTTCCATGCGATTTACAGCTTCTGAAAACCCGCTGGAGGGTCAACTGTGCCTCAATTCACATACACAGCAGCGCACACACACACTGCAAGCCCAGGGACAAGGACATAAAGCTCCCCTTCTTGTTGACCGCTTTGTGGGCAAACTTCATCATCTGGAACCATCACATCCCTCCTTGATTGAAAATTACAAGCAGACTCTGCCTTTAGTCCTCCGACGTTTATCCCAGCACCTCTTTGTTCCATCATGTTAGCTCTGTGATCATGGATGGGTTTTACCTCTTGTCCAGTTTCCCCATTGGAAAAAGATGATGAGGAAAGAAAGGATAATGCAGGTAAAAGTCAGAGCACAGAGGCTGGCCCTTCGTTGTTCTTTATAATGATTAGCCTGAAATAGTAGCAGCAGCTACAGTGGTACTAGAAGTTCACAACAGAATTAAGATGGGTCTGAGTATTTGAGAAAGATTCATAACCACTGGTCCCCAGGATTAAGGATGACTGCCACCACAATACCGGGCAGTGGTAGCTCAGTGGTTAATTTGTGCTTCAGTTTAGGACACTTGGCTAGCCAGTGCATTTCACATGCAGCCCCAACCATATGGCATGTTGCTATGATGTAGAACACATTTCAGCATTTCCAGACTGAGACAGATTAGGAAGGAAGGCTTGGTGACATACTCCTGTAAGCATCAGCCAATGAAAAGAACTTAGCAAAATGGTCCAATGCTGTTGTGAGGAGATCTCCATGAGTTGGAGGCTGACTTAACAGCAGGTAAGAATAACAACTGCACTTGGAAATGCTCCGTCCTTCCCCTGCCACATGCGTGCGGTCATCAGTGGCACGGCTTATCAGTGGAGAATGTGGGTTGATCATGCTAATTCTGAATCTGTTGTTGTTAGACGCCGTTGAGTCAAGTTCGACTCATAGCAACTCTATGAACAGTAGATCTGAACCCTGTCCTATTCTTTGGCGTTCTCACAATCTCTGACATACTTGAGCCCATTGCTATAGTCACTCTGTCAATTCATCTGGTCGAGAGTCTTCCTTTCCCTTCACCCAACTTTTCTATTACTTCTTATTTCCCTCTCCCTCGCTTTTCATCTGTTAACTCTCCAAGATTGAGTCTATCTATGTGTAAACCTTTTCTTTGCTTTTTCTTTTCATTGTCTTACACATTATTGTCCTTTTGTGACTGAATTATGCCACTCAGCATAATTTGCTCTAGATTCATGCACCTTATACAGTATTATACATGATACTTTGGGCCCATTAAGGAGATCTGATGATGCAGTCTGCAGAGAGTTGCTCTGCAAACCCAAACTGAATCTACTTATGGTTTCACAGGGTGGAAGCTCACTGGAGGACCAGCCATGAGTTAGTTCTGACTTGATAGCCATGCACTATTTTTTTCTTTTTTATCCCCATTTAAAATGGTAGGCAACATTAAATACAGCCTATTAGAGATTAACCTTCAGCTTGTCCTCTAGTAACTACTGCAAAATCAGGTTAAGGAAAGGTTTCTCAAACAGTTTTCATAGTTGTTGCTGTTAGGTGCCATTAGGTTGAGTATGACTCATAATGACCCTATGAACAGCTAGCCTGACCCCTGCCCTATCTGGTGTCATCCTCATCATCTCTTGCACCCTACAGCCCATTGCTTAAGTCACAGTGTCAATCCATCTCATTGAGCATCTTCCTTTCCTTCGCTGACCCTCCATCTTTCCAAGCATGATGTGTCCATTTCCAAGAAATAGCTTCACCTAGCTACATGTTCAAAGTATGAAAGTAATACTTCCTTATTCTGTGATGAGCCATGAGATGATCTTTCAGTGCAACCTGACTTCGGAAATAATTAACTTGCTTGTATCTTGTTAGGAAAAGCTCTAAGCATGCATCTTGTTAAGTGAAAATATAGGTACAGGTCTCTGAAGGAACTTCCTCCAGATCATTTGACTTCACAAATGTGATACACATATTATTTTACTTTTTAATCTCACAGGATTTCTGTCCTATTATTTCAGTGGCCGATTCAGTTCTGCAAAGAGTGTGAGTTCTGACACAGCGATCAAACAATTCACCCCAGATTCAAAGGGTTCCTTCCCATCAATGAGAATGTTTTAATAAAAAAAAAAATAAGTGGGTCACTGAATGCATTGCAGCATATTGAAATGTGTTATGTGGCAGGTGCTTAAATTTCAGTAAATATGAATTTAAACTTATTCTGAAATTTTATTAAGGCATCTTGACATCTTTTTAACAGGAGATTTCCTGGAATATCCTCCAAATTAGCTTAGGCAATCACTCTTGACATGACTAAGCTTCCCCATGCAAATTGCTTAAGCATGCCTGAAGGGTCTGGTCAAGGGTGAACTGCCTGCATTTGTGAGAGCTTTGTCTCTGGGCTCTGATTCCATATTCAATGCACTCTTTACTTGAGCTCCATTTATGGTACATCAATACTGTGTGTCACACTGAACTGCAAAGCTACGTACAGTGGACGTACAGTGGATCCAGTTTCTCACTGCATGCACCTTGGGCAAATTTGACAATCACTGACAGTAGAGCATGCTGGCATTGTCTCCATGGCAATCTCAATTTTCTGTGTGTTCCTACAGATTATTTTGAGGACTCAGAACTGTCAGCAGATGGACCAAGGGCAGAAGATAAAGAAGTTGAACAGAGTGTTTCAAATGTATTTACTGCAGTGAACATAGAAACCTTCCCTGCAGTGACCACAGAAACATTCACTGCAGATACGAATTCTACCCTTATTGCTTATGAGGAGTCAAGCCAGTTAGAATTTGTATCAATGGTAATGATCCCATTGATTTTATTGGGCCTTCTACTTTTATCAGTAGTATTCATTGGAATATACTACAAAAGAAAGAGAGCAAAGCAAGGTAAATATGTGGTATGGCCCCATTTCCAGATAATTACTTCAGGTGTTTATGAATTATCAGTAAACACGGCCCTTTTTGCTTCTACGCAGAGCCTTCTAGTCAAGGATCTCAGAGCGCTCTACAGACATGTGAGTATTGTCGAAAATTTGTCTGGGCTTGGGGGTGGGATAAGAGAAAGACCTGAAAGGCTTTTAGAACTAAAGAATGTTGTTGTTGTTGTTATTGTTGTTGTTATGTGCCATCGAGTTGCTTGCGACTCATAACGACCCTATGTACAACAGCCCTAAACTCTGCTCTGTCCTGTGCCAATCGCACTGTCTCCAATACACCCATCCCAGTTACCCAGTCACTGAATCAATCCACCTCATAGAGGGCCTTCTCCTCCTGCGCTGTCCCTCCACCCTCCCAAGCATGATGTCCCTCTCCAAGGACTGGTCTCTCCTTACAACATGTCCAAAGTATGTTAGCCGGAGCCTCAGAATCCTTGCCTCCAGGGAGCTGCCTGGTTTAATCCTCTCAAAGATGAATCTGCTTGTTTTCTTGGCAGTCCATGGTATATTCAATACTCTTCTCCAGCACCACAGCTCAAATGCATAAATTCTCCTTCTATCCTCCTTAGTCGCTTGTCCAACTCTCTGATGCATAACAAGTGATTGTAAAGACCATGGCCTGTATCAAATGCACCGTAGTCTCCAGAGTGACACCATTGCTCTTCAGTACTTTGGAGAGGACCCTAACAGCAGACTTTCCCATTGCAATGCGTTTTTTAATTTCCTGGCTACTGGTGCCAAGAGTGTTGACTGTGGAGCCAAGCAGACTAAAGTTGTTAACAATCTCAATCTCTTCACCATCCATCCTGATGCTGCCAATTGGCCCAGCGGTGAGAATCTTTGTCTTCTTGACCCTGAGCCTCAATCCATATTGAAAGCTGTAGTCCTTGACCCTCTGCAGCAAGTGCATGAGGTCCTCCTCAGTTTCAGCAAGCAGGGTTGTGTCATCTGAATAACGCAGATTGTTAATAGATCTTCCACCAATCCTGATGCCACACTTCTCCTCATAGAGCCCAGCTTCCTGGATAATCTGTTCTGCATACAGGTTGAAAAGGTATAGAGACAGGGCACATCTCTGGCATACACCTTCCCAATGCTGAGTCAAAATAGTCAAAGATAAATTGTATTTTCCACTTAATTTTTCTAGCACTTACTAGTGTTATATTTCAGTTTAAAAATGTGCTGTCAGCCTAAGCTGAAATTGAAAAGACACTGGTGTCATGTGTATGAGTCTCTGGGTGGCATAAATGGCTACGTGTTGGTTCTTTGAACTCCACTTGAATATCCTGAGGAACACTTCTCCTCTACACACATGGCGTCATCATGAGTCAACCGTGTGGCAACTCCCAACAAGAATCATCTTTGTGCATGATGCAGATAAGGGCTCTCCATAAGCTTGGCTGGTCCAGGTCAACTTTCCCTGCTGGAAGGAAGGCTACACTGGTGAAACGGTGGACTAGCTTCGGGATATGTAGGAATGGGGAGAACCTGGCGGGTCATCCTCACAAGAGGAGGAGTTTTCCATTCACGTATCTATCACAGGGATTGCTTTGTTTCTCCTCCGTCTCCCCCTGACACTTTGATCGTGAAAAAATCTGGTGGTGCCGTGGTCCTTGTTCTCATTAAAGACATGACCCTGGAGACTTCTGATTAGTAGCCTTTTGCACCATGGACATCACTAGCAGTCTGCTTTTGTTTTTCTTCCTTTCTTCCTTCATTACTTCCTTCCCTTCCTCACTCCCTTCCTTTTTTCAACTGGTTGAAATGAATTGAATTTTGAAGATTACTAGGGAGTTCTGATGGCTTAATGACAGAGTCAGACTTCCAAAGACTCAAAGGCAGGCAGTTTGAATCCACTACAGCTCCACAGGAGAAAGACGGACAATCTCCTCCTGTGGGATTTATAGCCTCTAAAAACCTGCTGTAGGGTCAGCTTTGGAGGGTCAATCGATTCTAATTTGACAACACATAATGTGAAAGAGTAGATAGATAATGAAAACTGCTTTGGATCAGATTATGGAAAGAACTGTCTGAAAGGAATATATGGTTAAGCATTATATGTATGAGAATAATCTGTAACAAGGGATATGGCAGAGAGGGCTGGGGGTGGGGAGAGAAAAATGTGCAACAATGAAATATTTTTGATGTTTAAAAAACCAACAACAATATTAATCTAAAGGAAAGTCTCCTAAGTCAGAGGAACACTCAGAAAGCATTCCAAAATGATTTTGGGATTATAATCCTGTAATTTCAGATTTCAGAGTTATTCTAGATCCCAGAGAGATTTAGTGGCAAAGTCCACAATGAATTGTGCTGCTAACCCAAGAACTGGTTGATTCAAAAGCTACAGGGATTCAAAGCTGCAGGGGCTTCTTAGAAGAAAGTTGTCTCCTCTCATTGCAATTCAAAATTTCAAAAATCTGAAAAATATGAAGGGAGGTTGCTATGTATGGAACTGACTGGACAGCAGTGAATTTTGTTTAGCTTTAGGGAGCTCTGGTGGCCTAATGGATAAGGAGTTCCACTGTCAACACAAAGGCACACAGTTTGGGTCCACCAGCTGCTCCGAGGGAGATATAGGCAATCTTCTCCCTAAAGATCTCACATGAGATTTACAGCCTCTAAAAATCACCTTTGAGTTAGTTCTGACTTGAGGGCACATAACAAAAGCAACACAGAGTTCGAAGGGAACTCTGATGGCTTAGTTGGTAGGAACTTCCATTGTCAACCCAAAGTTGGATGGTCCAAATCCACCAACAGTTTTGCAGGAAAAAATGGGCAATCTCCTCCCATGTGATGGGCCCATTGGTTCAGACATGTTGACAATGAGTTAGGTGAGTGAGGGCGCTCTGATGCCCTAATGGGTAAGAAGTTGCACTGCCAGTCCAAAGGTTCGAACCCACCACCTGCTCTGAGGGGAAAAGATAGGCAATCTCCTCCAATATGATTTACAACCTCTGAAAATCTACTCTATGACATCTAAAACCATCAACAATAGCAGATCCACAGCAGGCTTGGATGCTTTTGACCTGTGTTGGTAAAGAGACTCCAGTTTTCAGATTTCTAAGTGGAAGACTTTAAAATAATTTTTAAAAAAATTCTCGTGTAATTTAAAGTCTTTTCTAATAAGACAATAATAATACACTGCTTATAAGACTCACCCCACAGCCCTTACACCCACTAATGGGGCATACCTGGCTTTATGCTTTGGCCTGGGTACTTAACTTGCTGTCTTAACACTGGGAGAGAGAGTTTCTCAGGATGGGTTGTTAATGGTCATTTGCGATGTGTCAGCAGATAGGGAGTCGTTGTCCCCAGGAGAAAGGAGCTGGGAAGAAGCACAGAGGCGCACTTCCTTCTGTGAAAGGAACTGACATGATTGATGTAAGATAATAATAGTAAATTCACATGCTTCTCCAAAGCTCGAAAACTTAAGTGACTTCATAACAGTGGGCAAGTGCAAAGCCTTCTTCTAAGCGAAAGAAAAACAAAGGCAAACAGAATAGTCCACAACTCCTTTTTTTTTTTTTAACCTCATGGAAAGTAAGCACTTGCTGCCCAAAACCAAAGCTCCTCAGCCAGTCTTGCCTAACTGGTTACGTGTAGGGTGCTGGGAACACCTCGTCAAATGGCCATGCCCTTAATCCAGAAAACAGTTTGTGTTAAGCTTTCCTGTCACAGATCGAAAGTCATAGTTGAGCCTCGGAGAAAGGGCCTCTCCTCCTCAGACACAGTTCAGGCATCCTACACCACAGGAGAAATGTCTGCTATTTCAGGCACAGGTAATGAAGGGACCCTGGGGGGACTCAGCTGCTACACAAAAGGCCAGTAGTTCAAACCTACCAACAACTCTGCAGAAGATGTTGTTGTAAGGCAGTCTATTCTCTATAAAGATTTACAACCTTTGAAAAACTTTGCCTTTTCCTATAGGGTCTCTGAGTTGTAACTAACTCCACATCAGTGGCTTTTGGGTAGATGTTGTTAAGTGTTGTTGAGTTACTTGCGACTCAGAGTGACCCTATGTGCAACAGCCCTGAACCCTGATCTATGTTGAGCCAATTTCATTGTCTCTGACACACCGACCCCCATTGCTCCAGGCAGAGAATCGTCGAAGGTCTTCCTCTCCTGCACTGTCCCTCCACCATTCCAAGCATGATGTCCCTCTCCAAGGACTCCTTACAACATGTCTAAAGTATGTCAGACAAAGCTTCAGAATCCTTGCCTCCAAGGAGCAGCCTGGTTTCACCCTCTCCAGGACAGACCTGTTTGTTCTCCTAACAGTCGATGACATATTCATTACCCCGGCACCACAGCTCAAAGGCATCAATTCTCCTTCTATCATCCTTAGTCATTGTCCAGCTCTCTCATGCATAGTGAGTAGTTGTCAAGACCATGGCCTGGATCAGGCGCACCTGCATGTATTGCATTTTCATGGTGCTTCAATACCTTGTTGATGTTTATCCTGCTCCTTGCAATTTCTTTCTTGTCTGTTGGAAAACGTCCACCCCACTCTTTAGTGTCCAGTTCCAAAGTTTTCATGAAGTCCTATGGCCTCAGTCCCCAAGTAAAATTGATGTCCACCTCTTCTGAGATCCCCTAGCACTTTGATAATTCGTTCAGACTTACTTTTCACAACATATACACAGTTGTAAGTTGTTTACTTCTCTTTCTTGTCTATGTTTTAAGGACCAAGATCCTCTTATTTGCCCTATTAACAATATGTTATTAAGGGTAAGAGCCCAGGTTCTAAAACCATCATGCCTCATTGACTTTTCACATCTTAGCTATCATGAATTCTCTGTTTTGGCATCTGTAAAATGGGGACAATTCAATACTCACCTTGTGAGAATTAAATGTGGGAAACATTGTCAATAAAAAGCACCTGGTGCTCAGTAAGTGTTGTTTATAATTATTATCCCTTTTAATATAATGCTTAACCCAACACATATAGTAGCTGTTGAGCAAATGCATGTTGAATGACTGAGTCACTAAAAAATGCTGGAAAAAATCCTCAGTGGGTTAAAAATGAAAGTTTGTCCATTCTCTATAATATAACCCGGCACATTACTTTTTGTTTAAATGTGTCATGCTTTAAAAAAACCCACAAAATGTGTACACCAATATTCATAGCAGCAGCATTATTCACCATTGCAAGAATATGGGAACATCACATATGTCCAACCACAAATGAATGGATTGAGAAATTATGGTTCATTCACACAATGGAATACTACACAGTACGCAGGAACAATGCTTTTGTAAATTATTACCTGACTTGAGAGGAACTGGAGAGTACTAACTAACTCAGTCCCACAAGGACAAATAATGTATAAAACTATTATTGTAGAATGAGTATAAGGATTCAGGGTAGGGATGGGGAGGGTGGAAGCAGAGGGAGGAGGATGTGCAGGGGGAGGGGAGAATTAATCATGGGATTGTACAATTTGGTGGGGGAGTGAGGGAAATTGGAAGAATCTGTTCTAGAAAACAATGTATTTGAATTTTATAAATAAACTAGTTGTGCCAAGAAATCTGGAGAAAAACCACTTGGCCAACTGACTGGAAGAGATCTGTATTTGTTCCCATTCCAAAGAAGGGTGACCCAACTGAGTGTGGAAACTACAGAACAATATCATTGATTTCACTTGCAAGCAAGATTCTACTGAAGATTATCCAAAAACGACTAGAACAGCACATCAGCAGAGAATTGCCGGAAGTCCAGGCTGGGTTTGGAAGGGGTCGTGGTACTAGGGATATTGTTGTTGATATTAGATGGATCTTGGCTGAAAGCAAGGAGTACCAGAAGAATGTATATCTGTGTTTCATTGATTATGCAAAGGCGTTTGACTGTGTGGATCATAACAAACTGTGGCTGACTCTGAGAAGAATGGGAATCCCAGAACATTTAATTGTGCTAATGCGAAACCTATACTTGGACCAAGAGGCAGTAGTCAGAACAGAGCAGGGTAACACTGCATGGTTCAAAATTGGGAAGGGTGTACGCCAGGGATGCATCCTGTCTCCATACCTTTTCAACATGTATGCAGAGCAGATTATCCGAGAGACTGGGCTCTATGAGGAGAATTGTGGCATCAGGATTGGTGGAAGATCTATTAACAATCTGCGTTATGCAGATGACACAACCCTGCTTGCTGAAACTGAGGAGGACCTCATGCACTTGCTGCGGAGAGTCAAGGACTGCAGCCTTCAGTATGGACTGAGGCTCAATGTCAAGAAGACAAGGATTTTCACCACTGGACCAATTGACAGCGTCAGGATGGATGGCGAAGAGATTGAGTTTGTTCACAGCTTCAATTTGCTCGGCTCCACAGTCAACACTCTTGGCACCAGCAGTCAGGAAATTAAAAAGCGTATCGCGATGGGAAAGTCTGCTGTTAGGGACCTCTCTAAAGTACTCAAGAGCAACGGTGTCTCTCTGGAGACTAAGGTGCGCCTGATACAGGCCATGGTCTTTGCAATCGCTTGTTAGGCATCAGAGAGTTGGACAATGACTAGGGAGGACAGAAGGAGAGTTGATGCCTTTGAGCTGTGGTGCTGGAGAAGAGCATTGAATGCACCATGGACTGCCAGGAAAACAAACAGATTCATCCTCGAGAGGATTAAACCAAGCAACTTCTTGGAGGCAAGGATTCTGGGGCTCCATCTGACATACTTTGGACATGTAGCCAGGAGGGATGGTCCTTGAAGAGGGACATCATGCTTGGGAGGGTGGAAGGATGGCGCTGGAGGGGAAGACCCTCTATGAGGTGGACTGATTCAGTGACTGGGGTAATCGGGATGGGATGGGTGTGTCAGAGGCAGTGCAGTTGGCACAGGATAGAGCAGGGTTTAGGGCTGTTTTGCATAGGGTCGCTATGAGTCGCAAATGACTCGACAGCACATAACAACAACAATAATAAAAATCCACAAAATATAAAATTTCATAACAATTGCATAGCAGAAAAGTATTTGATAGCAATTTTATTTTATTTTTTCTTTTAAAATTTTTATTTTGATTTACATACATGACCAGGAGGGCTGTCTTTGGAGAAGAAAATCATGCTTGGAAGGGTAGAGAGACAGGGAAGGAAAGGAAGATCCCAGATGAGTTAGATTGACTTAGTGAAGGGAGAAATGGAATTAGGTCTGTTGGAGATGGTCAGATAGGCTCAGGATAGGACGGGGTCCAGAACTAATGTACACAGGGTCACTATAAATTACAGGCGACTCGATGGCACATAACAACAACATATAGAAGTTGTGTACATTGTGTTGATATTTTTTCTCTTAATAGTCATTCTCTTCCTGGAAGTTATAGGTTCCTCTGATCTCTGCTCACTTTTTAAATCTGTCTTATATCTCAAAAGAGATATAAAAGATACAACCTAATCCTGTGGATTGCATTCTGCCTCATTAAAGTAATTGCCTCTAATCCTGCCTCATTAACATAATAGAAGTGAAGATTTACAACACATAGGATAATTATATCAGATTGCAAAATGGAGGATAATTACATAATACTGCAATCATGGCCTAGACAAGTTGACACATATTTTGGGGGGACACAATGCAATCCATAACAGTCCCCAAAGGAATGTTTCATGGGAAGGCATGCACAGTGTCCCTAAGAGGTTAGGAGGAAACAGTCTTCCCACCCTCCATGATTAACACATAAGACACTTGCCATCAAGTTGATTCTGACTCACAGTGACTCCATGAGTGTCAAAGTACAATGTGCCCCAGAGAGAGTTTCCAAGTACATCTCTGGATCCGTCTTCTGAGGTACCTCTGGGTGGGCCTGAGCCATCAGGCTTTCTGTACCAGCCGAGAACAGAAACTACTACTCTTCTCTGCCGGAAAATAAATTCAACCACTGAGGAGAGTCTTGGCTAAAATGTTCCGAAAGAATACTTCCTCCGATTGGATATTATCTTTCTTCCTCTGTATTCTTTCTCATTATCAGAAAAAGGGAAACATTGTGTCTTAACTAGATGTTCTGCTATCTTTCTTCCTAGCCCTTAGCCATTAAATTTGCAATTATTATTATTTAACATGTATTAAGTTGCTTGATGTGCTGGGTCTCTCTCAAAGAGCTGTAGGGGAAACAGCGGGCAGTAAACCACCACTTTAAACAGTGCTGTGTCTACGTGGCGCCTGGCTCGGCTCAGGCTCAATAAATCTTCAGAGAGGGCCTCTCTTCCTGTCTCTTCAGGCTGGAATTAGGATAAGGGAAGCGGGCTCCTGCTGGGCTCCTGAGCATCCACTCCCATGACCCCATTATCAAGTGCACAGAAGAGAGGAACTGGGAGAGGGGTGTTGTCAGGCAAAGTGGGTATAACGTAGAAACTGACTGGGGGGGGGGCTGTTAAAGTGCGTTGGAGGATATGAAATAGAAGGCTCTAGGAGGGAAAATGGAACCATGTTATGGAGCAGGAGAGGGGGAGCCTGTATGCGGGCTATATTTGCCTCCTGGTTGTTGGAAATGGAGTGGGTGATCTGAATAAAGAGATACAGGCCAGGTGGAGCGGAGTGGGGAGGGCCTGGCTGGTGAGGACAAGTAATTGGTCTCCATTCTGCCTTAATGCTTAGCTCTTGTGCGCTCCCAGATGTTCTGCGGTTGCCATGGTGGCTGGGCTGGGGGGTAATGGCCGGGGAACGGGAAAGACGAGGCCACAGGAGGCTTTTTTTGCTCTGTTTTAGCGCTAATTACAGCAGCTTCACATTTGGCACATCTGGAGTACTTTTGTAATGGCTTTTTAAACTTTTCCATCATCTGCACGCAGGGCTGGCTTTTGCTCACTGTGAAGTCTGCAGGGAACCCAGATTATAAAGAGAAACCCGTGCGCACATATGTGGAGCTGTGGAGCCACTTACTTGCTGAGAAATTAGGGGGGGTCCGAGTCTCCTGTGGGAGAGGATCCGGTAGGGTGGGGCGGGGGATTGTTGAAAACAGAATACCTTAGAATAGTCTGTAAATTTTAGAAGAGGGAAAACCATGCGCTCTGTATGTGTGTGTCTCTCTGTGTCTGTCTCTGTCTCTCTAACACACACACACACACACACACACACACACACCCACGAGATTCAGATATTCACCTGCCATAATGTAAATTCCTGAGGAGTCAGGCACCTGTGGGAAGCGTCAGAGGCCTGTGGTAGAGCGGCAGGAATAAACCTAGAGCCTCTGGAAGGTAAGAGGTGATGGTATGAACGTCCCTCTGCGCCCGGCTTCGCTGGATTAGCAAGGCCATTAGCAAGGCACAGCAAACTGTCCGGAGCTCCTTTCCAGGTGCGGGCGCTCTGCTTTCTCCGTGGGGACCTGCATTCCTGCAAGCCGGGCCAAAGCCGGCTGCTGAGTGCCGAGGATCAGGAGCCTCTGACAGTGGTTTACCTTGCAATGCCTTCATTTCATAAAAAGTGACTGTAGACCTAGCTTACTCCCTCGCTTGGCATCCCTGCCTTCTTTTTCTGGATGTGCTTTTCAGAGCTCGAGGTGGGTCATCAGGCTCTGTTTGTGTTAGAGGTTTTGCAAACTGACTCTTTTGCATTAAACAATAGCAACAAAGCTCCGGCCTGTTGCAAGTTTCACTGTTGCTGTTTGCCTTAGAGTTGAACCAACCCACAGCTAACCCTCCAGCAGGTTTTCAGAGGCAGTTAACTGCAGGGGGGAAGATTGTTCATCCTGCTGCGGGGCTGCTACTGGATTTGAACCACATATTTTTGGGATGAGAAGCCCAGCTTCTTTACCACTAGGCCACCAGAGATCCCAGCAAGTCTCACTATGCTGATAATATTAAATCCAGAAGGTTAGACCTAAGGTAAAACTAGTGCTGAACGTACACACTGAGAATTATTGTTGCAGTCAATAAAATTTCACTGGCTGCTAAATGCATACCAAGAGCTGTGTTGATGACGTGATCTACTTACTAAAAATGAGCCATGAAAAAGTTTGACACAAGTAGGGGACTTCTTTACTGGTGTTACCTTTTCTGTGGAAATAAAGGATAAAGAAGGTTGAGTATCAAGATCTGAAGCTTCCAGAGGATGGATCATCTTTCATCGTTCACTCACGCATTGCTGTCAAGTTGGAACCAACCCATCGCTCGCCCTCAGGCAGGTGTTCAGAGGCTGTAAGTTGCCGGTGGTGGATTTGAACTGCCAGACCAGCTCTGCCTTGGCATTAGCAACACAAAGCCCTGAGAACTAGGCCCAACAGACCATTCGTAGCTAAGAGAAAGCAGAGTCCACAGCCTGAAGAACCTTGTTTCCTTTTGCCACCCTGAACCTGGAGGTTAAAGCTGTGATTTGTGGCTGTAAAATTGTGATTAATTATTTGAGGTCCTTTGGTTCATTTTGTGAGGGAGAGTTCAGCTGTTCGTGGAAAGAAAAAAAATGCTTACAGACAAACATATCTAATTTAACCTTCCTGTGTTATTCTCTTTTAGGTGATCTGGGAAGTGAAAACTTGAAAGTGTAAGTCTTCCCTCACTGTTTCCAGTCCAGTTCAGTAGGTGACTCGAACAGATAAGGAGACACAGAGATTAGAGACCCTTGCCCAGGGAGTGTTCCTCTGCCCCTCCCGCCCTCAGGGCGCCCCCTAGCAGCTGGACGGAGACAGTGCATGTTCCCCAGACCTTAGTCATGAGCTTGGAGCAGTGGAGGGTCTGGGCCTAATTCATTTCATCATCCTCAGTTCAGTCTTCTTCTGACTGAGACCAGGTCCAAATGCACAGTAATGTAATACCCGGGCCCTGAGTGTATTTCAAGGTCATCTGTTCTTTTATTCTGATTAAAAATTGTATCACCTTGGAACTACCATCCAGGTATTAGGGCAGAAGGATCCTAGGAAGATGCATAAAATTCATACCATCGCTGGAGGGAGTGGGTAGAAGAGAGGGAAGTGAAAGAAGGGGCAGCTGGGTTGAAGGAGGAGGGGAAGGAGGGGAGATTCCACCCAGAAAAGTGACCTGGGTAATGCCCCGCCCCATCCCCTTCCTTTGTGTGGCGTGTGAACATTTTCTCACTTCCTCTCAAAAGGGTAACTAAAAGTGGATCCCCCACGCCCACCTCCAGCCTTACATACCTTATCACTCTCTGGTCACCTAATTCCACTTTTAGAAGATCCACAGAAGCCCTAACAAGAAGATGATGGGTTTCTGAGGTCTAAGGCTGTATTTCTCCATTGGGAGACGCCTGAGCCTTGGAAATGGGTGGTGTGTGGTAACCTGTTGACAGTGGCCTCTAGGCCCTGGCCATTGATCAGAACACTGAGAAAAGGGAAGTGAAATTTGGCAAGGTTAAATGTGGCAACTTCCGGAGCCACAAGGTGGAAGCCTCTGTGCCTTTACAAAGGGGACGTGGCAAGTTCCCTGGTTTCCTCTACAGTCCAGGCTGGGCTTGAGTGCCTTCTACTTTGGATCAGTGATAGGTTTATGGGTTTTTTGTTTGTTTGTTTGTTTTCATTTTAGATATTGTTTCTGTTAGAACTGATAGTCAAGGGCAGGACAAGACCCACAAGGCTACCTTGGAGCTCAGGGTACTTAGTCAAATGCATTCTCCACTACCTAGGAGGTTCACCCCCAAATGAAATTTGACACACTACACATTTTTTTTTTTCATGCTTTCCATTCTCTGTCTCTAGCCCTATTTTTGAGGAGGACACACCCTCTGTTATGGAAATAGAAATGGAAGAGCTTGACAAATGGATGAACAGCATGAATAGGAATGGTATGTGGTAACTTGATGGGGTTTTGGGTTTTAAAAGAAATATTTTCTTGCGGTTTAGGTGACTATTGACAAAACAAATTCATTTTCCATTCAGCAGTATATACTCAGATTGTTCCATGACATTAGTTGTGATCCCTACAATGTCTCATTCTTCCTATTTGATGGTTTTGGTTTTTGTTGGGAGTCCCCCCACACACACACTTTCTCTCCAGTAATAGAAGGCTACAACACATTTAGAAATATCTCAGCCAAGTGCTGAAGCACAGCAGAGACCAAAAGCATGACATTAGATCCCTGGAGTGTGCAGATAATAAACTTGGATCTCACTGTTCTTAAACAGCCAATTTAATTAGTGTATCGATTATTTCCACTTGGGTGGTTTGGCTTTTTTTTTTTCTGTCAAGGTTTGATATGGTCTTTTTCAAGCAGAAACATTTTAGTTATTTCTTTTTTCAAACAGAATAATATCTGAGACTAGATTGTCTGGGGAAAGGGAACATCTGGCATACCCTTATAGATTGATAGAACGTATTGGTAAGTGCTGTCAAATCTATTCTGACCCAGATTGACCCTGTGTACAATGGAAGGAAATACAACCCATTCGTCCATCATCCTCACAATGGTTGTTCTGGTGAGCCCACTCTTACAGCCACTGTAACAATTCATTTTTCTGAGGGTTTTCCCTTTTACAATGACCCTTTACCTTTCTAGTATGATATCCTTCTCTATCATTAAAATGACAAAGGCTTGTGATTATAATCCATATGTGGATATGCAAATATATACAGATCTGTGCTATCTGATATAATAGATACTAACCATAGCCACTGCTTAAATTTTAACTAACTGAAACTAAAAATTCAATAACTCCGTCACTTTTGTCACATTAGCATAGTCATCCTTAGGCTGGAGAGTTTTGTACTGGACAGCACAGGTGGTGTTTCCATCACTGCAGCAGGGCCTATTGGCCACAGGTATAATATAGATGGTAGGATAAGTATACAATATAACTCAATCCAATTGATACCTGGCAGTAACTGTAGCATATGTCCCTTGTTTTTCATTAAGACAACATTTGAACTTAAACTATGCTGACAATTGGTTCTTTTTTTCTATTCCTTTATGAAATAGTCACAATTTAAAAAAAATTTGTATTGTGATTTGAGTGAAAGGGCTCACTGGTGCACTGTTTGCCCTGTAACGTTGGTTGCAGTCCCCACAACACACCAGCACTCCTCCCCCTTACTCCCTGGGGTTCTCATCTCCATTCATTCATCTACCCTTCCACTTTCTGCCCAAGACAAAATATTATAATTGCCAAGGTTATATTAATAAAAGCACAGTTTATATTTTCCCTTCATTTGTATTTCTAACAATTACATGAAATAAACAAATCTGGAATCTATCCATTCTAAGAATCTACCATAGCTTTTTCCAGTCATTTGAATTCATTGGTATTAGGAACTTATCAAGATTCCTTTCCCAAAACAACAGAACCACTCAGCTAATTTGTACAATTTCTAATAGTTTTTCATAATCCAATACTGAAGAGGGAACGGCTCTGAGAAGTATTTTAGAACAGTGGGTCATTGGGATAGTTTTTAAAAAGAATTTCATTTTTATGTCATACACACATATAATCCAATTTGAGAAAGAAGAAAAAGAAATCCATTGTTGAAAAACAATTTCTCAATCTTTTTATGTAATTGATTTTATGCCTGAGATAATTTCAATAGGAAACCATGATCCTATTAAGATCACTGAAACCAGTAAAACCTCTGGGTGGTACAATTGTAAGTGTTCAACTTCCAGTTGAAAAGTTTGCAGTTCAAAACCACCCTGACTCACCTCAGCAGACCATTTAACGTGAAAATCCTGTGACACTGCTCACTGCAGATAAGTACAAGTAAGGTTAGCCTTCCCTAGCTTGCTGGGAACCCCAGGCCTGTCAGCGATGTTCATTTAGAAAGAAGCTTTGACCCTGTAGATGGTACTGTTGATTTGGGAGAGATAGATACCAGCCATGCTTAGAAGCACAATCTTTGATGTGTTTTTGTTGTGCGCTGTAGAGTCAGAACTGACTCTCAGCTGACCCTCGGGCAGCAGATTTTCAGAGGCAGTTAATCACTCAAGAGGAGATTACCCATCCTTCCCCAGTGGAGAACCACGTGCCTTTAGGATTGCAGCACAGCTTCTTGCCACTAGGCCACCAGAACTCTATGATGTGTGTCTCTGTGTGTGTGTATATATATAAGAAATTGTTCATGATAAATTAGTTAATAAACACAAATAGGCCTGTTCTCATCTTGCTTGTTGGGTAAACCGGCACTGCTCGGGCATGTTATCCTGCGACATGCAGATTCTAGCTTTTTGAGCAGTGGTGTGGTCACACAGAGATGAATCACCAAGCAGTGATGAATGGCTCAGCCTCCCCCTGAGACAGAGGTCCGTTGAAGCCTCGTATCTGTGCTATTAATGCTTTTTCCATTTCAACCCCCCTATTCATCATTAATCTCTAACCTCTAGAACTCCCTGGTGAGCCCATTTCCACACAAGTGGCATGTCCCCATCCCAAGCAGTGTTCTGTTGTGCAGATTCTGTGGGCAGCAACAGGAATTTCTGGGACTCATGAGTTTGCTTTTATCCTCTCCTAGGTGACCATGAATGTTTACCTACACTAAAGGAAGAAAAAGAATCAAACCACAATGCAAGGTATTTCTGATGTCTGTCATAGGTGATATGCTTTTGGGGGCAGTGGGCTGGGTTTTATGTGATCCTTTTCTTTGAGCCTCGTGTGGCAGTGGTTTATATGTTGTGTTGCTAATGAAAATATCAGCAGTTCAAATTCACCTGCACTTCCAGTCTGCTCCAGTTGAAATGTACAAACTTTGGTCAGAAACTCCACAGAGGGTCACCAAGAGTCAAATCTCAATGGCAGTGAGTCTGGGTTTTTCCTTTGGTGTGGAAAAAGGAAAAGTGAATCATGGGAAAGACCGGCTACCAAGAAGATATCTTCCTGGTCCTTTATCTTCAGACGTAAATAGATGCTGACATTTTCTTGCTCTTCTAAAGAGATACCGTTGAGCCTCTGTTTTAGTCCTAACATTTCCTGATGATAACAAGCTGTAGATCTGTTCACCTGGGGAAATAGATGTTTGGCAGGAAAAACAGATGGAGGTGACAGCCTCAGAGGGGATGACTAGAAGAAGCTTGAATAGAATAAAAAGCAAAACCAAGACACGCCTGGATTGGGTTCTTTTGAGACAAATTAAGACTCAAAATAAAAAATCCCTTCTACCACTAGGTGGCTCTGCTTGATTGAAAATTTTAGTCTGTTGGGCTCTAGAGTTGCTTAAACTCAAAAGGACTGTGGTCAAATAAGTTCCAGCTCTAGGAGTTTGCCCATCTTTCTCCAGTGGAGCAGCTGGTAGATTCAAAGCATGTACCATTGCAATGGCAGCACAGTTCCTTACCACTAAGCCACCAGAGCTCCTTGAGTTGATTAGCAATCCACAATATTTTAAGTTCTATTATTTGGGAGGGGGGAATATGCAATGTATTTGATCAATGGATTGTTTGCTCCCGTAGAGGAGACTAGCAGGAAATAGTAATGATAACCCACCAAGTGGAGTGCTTTCTCCTCAGGGAAGGTCTTTAACCTTGGAAGCACCAAGTTGTTGATAGGAGAAACCCAGGGATGAAACAGAGCCTATGATTGAGATAGTATCCTGTCAGAATAAATAAAACAAAGGTTCAAAACAAGCAAATAAATCAACCAAAAGACAAAACCAGTTGCTTCTGAGTTAATCTCCATTTTTGGTAACCCCTCATGGGTCAGAGAAGAAACCCTTCTTGAGGGTTTCAATGGCCATGTTCTTTTGAAAGCAAATATCGGACCTGTTTTCTGAAGTGCTTTGGGAAAATTTGAACTACCAATCTTTCAGTTAATAGCTGAGCCCTTAACCATTTGTACCATTCAGGAACTCCACTGGATAAACTTTCAGAGCAGGGTAAGTTCTCCTTGGAGTTAACCGCACATCCTGTGCTAAGCACCTCTTCAGCCAGCAGATGTTCCCAGAGGGACCACTGTGGATGGGCTGTCCCTGAGGCAGGATTATTGCAGAAGACTGATTGTTGGACACAGTTTGGGGCAGCCTAAGAATTTCTCTTGCGGATCTTATTTCTGCAACTTTCAGCTAGATCCTACCTAAAAAAATCACCATCCTTCATCTATTCCTATGTCACACTCCCCAATATCACTCAAACAAACCTCAACTCTCCAACAGAAATCTATACTTCATTGGGATTTTATATCAATGTAAAATTTACATGTTAAGATTATTTTCCCATTTAAATGAGAGTCCAGATACTATCAGGCAGGTGAAACAAAAGAAAATGCCAAGACAAACATTACAAGGAACATCTCAATAGGGCATTTCCTCCTTGCTTCTTTTATTTTACCTAAAAACAGAGACACTGTATATCCAAGGTGGGGCTCAGTTCACCACCAAAACTCCATAAAAATCTTAACTTCTCTATCTCTTATTCAAAACAAACAAACAAACAAATAAACAAACAAAACCCATAAATCTGCCATTGATTCCAATTCATAGTAAAGATATAAGACTGAGTGAACTCACCATAGGATTGTAGATCTTTATGGAAACACTCTTCTTCTTTTTTCCCTTGAAGCAGCTAGTGAATTCAAACTGTCTTTTGGTAATCAGCCCAATGCTTTAACCGTTCTATTTCTGATGGGCACCCTCATATGATGTGAAATGACCATGTGTTTTGTTTTGTTTTACACACATGCCTCCTTCTCTATGAAATGACTGGCCCCATAGAAGTTTAAAGTTACAGAGTTAGATGGTAGTGAACACTTCTTTAAAATTAGAATTGTTGAGGATACAGAAGGCTGGTCACCAAATAAGTTCTAGGTCATTTCTGCCAATGATGGGGGTGGGGAAAAGCCTTAACCTATTTGGAGAGTTACTAACTACTAATATTTTCAAAGGGAAGATCCAACTTCCTCTGTTGGTCTGGGACAATGAGCTTTCATTCCCAACTCAATCCCTTGACTCTTATCTCGTCCCCTTTTTATGAAACCAGCTCCATCACTGAGGTTAAGACTCAAACCTTTGGTCACAAGCACGTTCTAATTATTTCAAAGGATATTGTGATATTCCAAAGCAGAGTTCATTTTTCTTCAGCAATCCCAAGAAAGAGGTACGTCACTTAGGACAAAGCTTGATACTAAGTAAATGCTCCAGGGAATATCTGTTATTAATAAAACTGATATACAGAAAACCTTTAGGATAGTGGAAGTCTCAGGCACATCTATATTGGCATATGGGACTTCTCTTTGCTTCTGATTTCCCTGTTGATTTCTTTTTTTTGGCACGGACTGCCAAAAGACAAAGTGGACTTGGAGAAAGCACAGACAACATCCTTAGAAGCAAAGGTGGTGAAGCTCATCTCACGTACTTCGGGCATGTTGTCAGGAGGACCCTTGGACAAGGACGTCCTGCTGGGGGAAGCAGAGGGTCAGCAACAGAGAGGAAGACCTTCGCCAATGGGCGAAGTCCCGTTGGAGACTGTGAGGATGGTGCGGAAGGGCAAGCTTCCAATCTGTTGTTCATAGGAGGGTCACTCTGAGTCGTAGTGGACCCACTGGTGTCGCAGGCGTGGCAGGTCCCCTGGACGCCACTGGAAGAGGGGAGCGGTGGGGTACTGAGGAATTTCTATTTAACTGCGGCAGTTTGCCTGGCCAGCTCTGAGAGATCATTCAACAAGTTAAAACTAATATTTTCGCTTTTGAGAGCCCTTTCCTGACTTCGGGGCTTTCGTCTGCTGCTTTTCTCTCCCACCCCTTCCTTTCTCACCTGGTTCACACCCCACTGTCCCTCAGCTTCTGCGTCTTTACAGCCCTGTCCCAGGTGTTTGTGGCCCAGCTATCCCAGCCCAGGCACCCATTCTACCCACCCACACGTCAGATACCTTTAGTCCCTAAGAAGTTTCTAGATGTTAGGGGCTATTTTCTCCTAATGCAGCCTTCAACAATATTGGAGGAGGAAACTGCCCAAGGCAAAGTAAGGATCCAAGTAATGAAGGATTTTTAAATCCTTGAGAGTTGGATTTTTTTTTTTTAAAAACATAGTCGCTCCTCTAAGACAAAGAATAATTTGGCCCCCTAAAGCACAGTTTTGGGTGCTGGTTAACTGTCTAAGGTGAACAACGATGCTAAAGCATTAGGATGGGTGTCAGGTGTTCAGCTAGGGGCCATATTTCAGTGCTGTTCTCCATAGATTGGCTCTATAGCGAAGCAGGAAGTTGATCTCCCAGGACTGATCCTGAGACTTCCTGCTCCTCTCCACTTCCTGTATAAGCCTGCTACTGCAGGTGACTTCAGAGCAGTCCTCTTAAAAGCCTGCTATGGTTTTTTTGTTTTTGTTTTTTTTAAAGAGTAGTGTCACATTATAGATAAGATCATCTTTCTTTTTCTGTCATGATTTAATTTCTAGTTCTTTCTCCTATTTATTACCTTGATTACATTGATAAGTTTTCTTAGAATATCTGCTTCAGGGCTGAAATAAAATTTGGGTTGCTGTCTCTCCCTCCTACCTTGTGGCTCAGACAGATACAGGAAGAAGAAAGAACACAGGTAAATTAGATCTAGAATAGAAGACTAGCTTTAAGTCCTGACTTGGATACTTCTTACTTCTTTGTCCTATGTTGTTGTTGGTGTTAGGTGTCATTGAGTTTCATATGACCTATGGTGACCCTTTGAATAACAGATCTGAACCCTGTCCTATCCTGCGCCATCCTTACACTTGCTGACACACTAGAGCCCATTGTGACAGTCATCATGTTAATCCATCAGGTTAAGGGTCTCCCTCTCCTCCTCCAGTCTTCTGCCTTTCTGAACATCATGCCCCTTTCCAAACAATAGCATCTCCTAGTAACATGCCTGGAGTGTGTGAGGCAAACCTTTATTGTCATTGCCTCCAAGGAGCACAAGGAGGACTTCTACTACAAAGTAACTTTAACTCTCTGAGCTTCATCTGACAAAATGGAAATAATAGTCCTCATCATTGAATTCTATGGGAGGTAAGAAAAGAATCTTATAAGTTTTACAGCACCATGAAAATGAAATGAATTCTTCTTCATGTTTCAGAGATCATTCTTCTCCTCTGTCTTACTTCTGTGAGTCATCCTTCCTTTTGCAAATGCAGTGCACAGGTGAATTTGACGTTTCAGAAAATGTATAACCATCACTGAAAATTGATCCTACCAGAAAGCGTACTTCCGCGTCCTCCTACTCAATGACCGCTTCTGGAGTTCGTTCACAGAGTTTAGAGCTCCTTACTACCAGAAAGACACCCCCCAACATGGACTATTATACACAGAGTCCCCAGGCTTCTAGGAAAAAGGAGGTACCCGCTCACCAGGCTCTACTTAATACACCACTTTGCATCACTTTTCACATTCTCTTGCTGTTATTGTTAAGAGACTGTTGAGTCAGTTCTGACAAATAGTGACCTCCTACATACAACAGCAGAACAAAACTCACACTAGTCCTGGGCCACCCTGACAATCACCGATCTGCACCTATTGTAAAAGGCACTGTGCCTACCCATCTCGTTGTGAGTTTGCCGTTTTTTTTCTCTCTGACTCTCTGCTCTAACCAAGCATGATGTCCTTCTCAAGGAATTGGTTCCTCCTCATACTCTGTCCAAAGTATGTCAGATGAGATCTTGCTGTCCTCCCTTTTAAGGAGTTCTCCCTCCAAGACAGATTTGTTCATTGTTCTGGAAGTTCATGATACATTCAACATTCTTTGTCTGCATCTCTATTCAAAGGCATTAATTCTCATTTTGTTGTCCTCATTCAGCAACCATGCAGTTTTAACATGCATTTGGGGAGATTGAAAATACCACGGCTTGACTCAGGCACAACTTAGTCCTCCAAGACACGTCTGATTTTTAACCCTTTAAAGAGATTCATAGCAGTACATTTCCTCAGTGTAGCTTGTCATCTGATTTCCTGACTGCTGCTTCCCTGGACAATGATTGTGGATGCAAGTAAGATGAAAACCACAGCAACTTTCCTCTTTTCTTCATTTATCTGGATATTGGTCCAGTTGTGAGGATTTTTGTTTTCTTTATGTTGCAGTGAATTCCCTGAAGAATGTAGTCTTTGATCTTCATGTGTTTATCGGTGTGTGAGCTCAGATCTTTCAAAGCTTTACCCTTGTATCTCTCCTATTGGCTCTAGCCCATGTTCATGACTTGCCTTCACTCTTGTTGAATGAGCCTTTCCCCTCCCCCTTTTTCTTTTCTTTTTTTTTTATTTTGTCTGGAGCTGCAGCGTCTAGAATTAAGCACAGGGTTTCAGAATAGTCTCAAGATGTACACAGTTTTATGTACCACATTAATGCTGTGTGCAGTGATGAACAGGGGTAATGCTGTGCCTTTCATCTTTCCTGAAACACAGGAAGAAGAAGCAGCAACAAAGGAGTTAGGAGAAGGGTAAACTTCCTATGTTAGTAATCCTCCTCGCATGAGAATCTTTTTAATGATTCATACCTGCTCAGTGCCAAGCATTGTACGAGGTACTAGGAACAGTGTTGGTGATGTGCCTGGGGTGGAGAGACAACAGTGGGAGTGGTCTGCTTTGCAGTTGAGGAGTAACTATAGACATTGTTAAGCGTTTTTAACATGCTGTGACAGGTTCTTTTCGTTGGTTTTGCTATTGTTTTTAGGTTCTGGATACACAATGCTCCCTTATTATCTACTTCCTCCTCAACCCTCCTTTCAAAATACCATTAGAAAGTGATAAGAAAGAGATAGATCCCTGTATCAAGGAGCTGTGAGCCTCTTCCTTCTTCCTGCTTGCAGCCTTTATACTTAAATCAGTTCTGAGAGCTTGATGTTTCCATCTCTGCAAGGCAAGGTGAATAAGAACAGAAAAGGGACTACTGGTATTAACCAAGTGTTGGTCTTATTTCCCTTTTTGCCTCATGGTCACAGTGATGATTTTTCTACTGACAAATAGCATTGGGAATAAGCGAGGGAAAAATTAGCTATGGTTCTATCCAGGTGATAGATTTTGAAGGTACAGTAATGACAACAATATTCTCTCTCCATAACCTATGCAATGTCTATGCTGAGCAAATTATCTGAGAAACTGGACTCTGTGAAGAAAATGAGGCAACAGAATCAGAGGGAGACTCATCAATAACCTGCCTTTTGCAGCTGACACAACCTTGCTTGCTGAATGAAAGGAGGAGGACTTGAAGTCCTTGTTTCAGAAGATCAAAGAATATAGTCTTCAATATGGATTGTGTCTAAATGCCAAGAAAGCAAAGATTCTTACCACTGGACTGATAGGCAGCATCACAGTAGAGAGCTAAAAGATTGAAACTGTCAACAATTTCTCTTTACTCGGATTCACAGTTAACATCCTTGGTACCAGTCAGGAAATAAGGAGATTTATTGCACTAGGAAAGTCTGCAGTTAGGGACCTTTTCACTTATTGAGGAGTAATGATGTCAGTTTGAGGACTAAGGTGCATCTGATTCAGGCCATGGACTTTCTGATGACTTGCTACACATCTGAGATCTGGACAACGAATAAGAATGACAGAAGAGCTGATGCCTTTGAGCTGTGGTGTTGGAGAAGAGTGTTGAACATACCACGAGCTGCCAAAAGAACAAACAAATGTGTCCTGGAGAAGATGCAGCCAGAGTGCTCTTTGGAGACAAAGATGACGAGGCTTCACATCACATACTTTGGGCATGTTGCTTGGAATTGTTATTCCTTGGAGAGAGACGTGATACTTGGAAAGGTAGAAGGTAGACAAAGGAGAGGAAGACCCTCGACCAGGTGGATTGACGTGCTGACTGTCGCAATGGGCTCTAGTGTGTTAGGAAATGTGAGGATGGTGCAGGACAGGAGAGGGTCCAGATCTGTCGTTCATAGTGTCGCTATAGGTCGTACTGGACTCCATGGCACCTAACAACAACAACAACAACAACCACCTATTACTGCATGATCATGTCTACACTGTCCCAAGACAACAGATAAAAGTGAAATGATTCATTTGAGCAAACCTGGAACTTAGAGAGTTTTAAGTGAGGCATAAGTTCACATGCTAGTTTGTGACAAAGTTTGAACTATAGAAGAGCTGCTTTTTAAATGGCATTTTTCATTTATTCATCAATTAAAAGAAAAGAGACAGTTTATACACTACAAGACAAGCTATAGGTTAAATAAGAAGAATACTTAGCAAGAAAGCTAGTACTATGTTGAAAGTACTTAGTAAAGGATAATATCCATCATCTAGTGCAGACTTAGGTAAGACTAATTATTATTCGATAACAAACAGCAATTTTATGTCAATCCCTGTGTCTACTTCCATTTTGTGGAATTTATTTATAAATCTCTCCTTCCCTCTCAATTTGCTAAAGGATCATTTAAAATTATCTCTCAAGTCAACAAGTTTTAACTGCCAACCAATTCGCCCAAATCTGAGTACAGTCTGATGAAGTATAGTTGGGGCTGGTGACATAGTCTGTAGGGAGCTGTGCTGTTAACCCAAAGGGGACTTCTCTCTGGTGGTTTAAAGTAGTTCCTTGGGAGAAAAATGGGCAGTGTTCTCCTGTGTCATTTTCAGCCTCTGAAAACCAACTGGGGAGTCACCTATGAGTTTGTTCCAACTCGATGTCAGTGAGTTAAATTGTTGAGCCCTTGAGTTGATTCTGATGGATAGCAACCCTACAGGACAAAGTAGAATCTCCCTATGGGGTTTGCAGACAGGAGAATTTAAGGGAGAAAATCTACAGATCTTTCCTCCTATGGAGCCACTGGTGGGTTTGGACCCCTAAACTTTGTTTAGGGGATGAGCACTTAACAACTGCATAGCCAGGGCCCCTGGGTAGTAAACGATAGGTCATAATTCTTCAGAATTAAAACTTCAATAACATTGTTAAAATCTAAGTGGGGGGTGTGTGTGTGTGTGTGTGTGTGTGTGTATGTGCATGTGAGTATGATGGGTGAAGGAAGATGCACTAACTATAATAAACCACAGCATTGCTTGACTGGTGGCCCAAATAATGCCTACACCACGGACGTGATCTATGTGTGCTAAACTGATTCAGGCCCTGGCTCTGATGTTCTCCAGGTGTGTGACCTGTATAATTCCATGCAGCCCAGGGGTTTTTCCGGAAGGAGATGGGACATTATATTGATGTAGAGAAAGGGAGCTTGATCTAATTGTTACCTGACTTTGTGCCAAACTGAACTCTGCACTCCCCCCCAAATTGAGTTAAAGAGCATAGGAAAGATTTAGCATAGGCTTACTGCTATCTTCAGTGTTAGGGAACATTAACTGTGGTCATAAAGAGGGATTGTTACAGGTGAACTGGTCAGGGAACAAAGATGACTTTTCTGATCCTGACTGCAACAAAGGGCCAGTTATGAAACCAGGCTTTAGAACTGCATCTGTCCTCATTTAACTGGTAACATTCTAATTAAATGCATTCTTTAAAATAACAGTAATAAGATGATGCTTTTTAATCAAGTCAATTCATTTTCAGGGTTTGTCAGCATATTACTTACTATATAGGCTTTTGGGAAAGAGGCTCGAAGTCTTAAATTATCTACATAACACTCCTAGAAAAATGACTCATTAATGTTGCTGCCATAGTTTAGTTGTGAAAACCACACATTAACATAGAGACAAGCAATACAGTTTTGTAGCAGAATAGGTTTTTGGTTTTTTTTTATTTGTTGCAAATCTGTGGCAGCCTGCCAAGGTATTTTTAACAGGGAACTCTAGGATTTGCCAGAGTTAAAAACATCTAGGCTTATTTGCTCATTTCGAGAGATGATGAATAGCCGCAAAGAAAGCAGGGAACACTCCTAACTGAATAAAGGAAAAGAGCCCTGAGAGAGTGGGTCCAGGTGAAGGAAGGACCAAATCCCACATTTCTGATTTACTACCAGACCTGAGAGGTACTGAGCTTATGCAATAATTCTATGATTTTTCAATGGTCTAAAGGTTGGTGGTTTAAATTTTCCATAAAAGAGAGTTCTAGCAAACTATGTCCATAAAGATCAGCACCAAAAAAACCTCACACAGTACGATTCTACTCTCCAGCACATGGAAGCTCTGGTGGCTTAATGCATAAGGAGTTGCACTGACAGCCCAGAGGTTCTAATCCACCATCTGTCTGCTTCTTGGGAGACAGGTGAACAATCTCCTCTTGTGTGACTGACAGCTGCTGGAAGGCCAGCTCAGGAAGAGCTAGAATAGACTTGATGACAGTGGATACTAGGCCTGATAACCATGGTGAAAGTTGTCATGAAGGAGAAAGTGCATGCTAGGAATGACGCCATGTCCCACAGTGGAAGCGTCCTGTGCCCACACTGGGACCATCTCTTGTGGACCAGGCCTTGTCACATTGCTCTCATCCACAGAGCTGCAGCAGGAAACATGCCAGGCTCACCTCCTGCTCTTTGCCACTTTAATGACAGGAATCTTCTTGAATGTACCACACATAAGCCTTCAAGATGAAGAGTGTCCTAGCTAACCTAGATTTAAGTGCATTGTCCTTAGAAATGTCAAGCTGGCTTTGTCGCATGCTGTTGTAAAGCATTTGGATAGTTGAAGCAATGTTCAAGCTAGTAGTTAGCCAACAGATGCTTGAATAGAAATTGACTGTAATGTAGGAGGAATCACTAGCCTACTTAGGTGGTCTTAACTGAAAGATTGGTGATTCAGTCCACCCAGAAGTGCCTCATAAGAAGGGCCTGGTGATCTACTTCTAAAAATCTACCCATGGAAAACCCGCGGAGCACAGGTCTATTCCAGCACATGTGGGGCAGTTGTTGTTGTGTATTGTCAAGTTGAAACCGACCCATAGCTGACCAGGCAGTGGGTTTTTGGAGGCAGTTAATCACACAGGGGAGAATATTATCCATCCTTCTCCCACAGAGCAGCTGGTGGATCCCGAACCACGTGCCTTCAGGATTACAGCACAGCTTCTTACCACTAGGCCACCAGAGCTCCCTAGCAGCTGGTGTTTAATATGGCCTGATGTGCCTGTGTTCCAGGGCTGTAGCCTAGTGCTTTACCTGAAGTTTCTCATTTATTCTTTATGACAACTCTACCAGGCACATGATATTGCTATGCACGTTTTACAGATGAAACAAGAAAAGTTCCTATTCCCAAAGTCACACACCTGAAGGAGCTGAACCATGATTTTGTTTCCAGCCATCCGACCCTGTGACCTCACATGTTGTGCTAAAATAGCTGATTTTTAGCACACAGGTACCAATATTATTCACCTCTCCCCTCAAAAAAAGTCCCTATTGCTATTGTTTCAACCTCATGGGGAGCTTGTGTGTTACATTACAGAACTGCACTGTGATGTTTTCTTGGCTGTAATCTTTACAGAATCGGTTCACCAGGCCTTTCTGTAACAGAAGCACTGATTGGGTAACCACAGCTCTTTGGGTTAGCTGCCAGCCACAGACTGCTTTGCTATGCAGCATCCTGTACCAAAATGAGTACCATCATACGAGCAACACAAGCTGCAAAATACCAAGAGGGGAGGGAAGCTAACAACAAAAAGCATATGAAAATATAAAATGCTCTGATATTTATCATGCTGCATATAAGAAATTTGAACAAATGGAGAGGCATACTCTGATCTTTCATGAAAGACTCAAGACTAAAAATTATCTTTTTATATTCAATTAAATATCTTAAAAACCCAGTACCTATTTCATCTGTAAGAATAAACAGAAGTAAATAGCTAGAGCAATCCACAAGAAGAAATAAAAGCAGGTGTGAGATGGGGGAGGATGAGCCTGGCACCTGGTCAATTAAACAAATCAATTAAACAGTGTCTACCTGGAGCCAAAGGAGAATTAGTAAGAAATAGAACATTTATGAGCAGCCTCAAGTGTGTAAAAACATTTAATATAAAGGTAGCATGGAAACATAACTGGATTATTTAATAAATAGTTTGAGGATAACCAGCTAACATCTGTGGAGAAAATTTAGGTCTGACATACTTCGGTTTCCTCAAGGAAGTAAAAGTCTTTGAAGAGGAACATTATGCTTGGGAGGATGGAGGGACAGCATCAGAGAGGAAATCCCTCATTGAGATGGATTGACTGGAGTAATTGGGGTAAGTGTGTCAGAGAAAACAAGGTTGCCTCAGTATAGAGGAGGGTTCAGAGCTTTGGTACATAGGGTTGCTATAAGTTGCAGGCAACTCGACAGCACATAATAATAACAACAAACCTTACAGTTTCTACTAAAACAGACTTCAAAGAAATGTAAATGTTAAAAAAATTCTGGAAAAGCTACAAGAAATATAGATAAATATCATATAACTTTAATTTGGAAAATAATTTGAAAACATGACATCTAGTTAGAAATTATATCAGAAAGGGTTAGCACAAGTACATTGTTGTTGTTTTAGCCTGCGCCATCCTTACACTTCCTGACACACAAGAGCACATTGCAGCAATTACTGTGTCAGTGCACCTGGTCTAGGGTCTTTCTCTCCTTCACTGATCCGCCACTCTTCCAACCATCATGTCCCTCTACAAAGAATAGGCCCTCCTAGCAATGTGCTCCAAGTATGTGAAGCAAAGCCTCATCGTCCTGGCCTCCAAAAAGTACTCCAGCTGCACCCTCTTCAAGACATATCTGTTTATCCTCTTGACCGTCCATGGGATGTTCACTGCTCTTTTCCAACACCACAGCTCAATGGTGTCAATTCTTCCTCTGTCATCCTTATTCATTGACCAGCTCTCAGATGCAAAGCAAGTGATCAGGAAGACTATGGCCTGTATCAGAGACACCTTAGTCCTCAAACTGACACCATTACTCCTCAGTACTTTGGAGAGGTTGCTAACTGAAGATTTTTTCCAGTGCAATATGTCTCCATATTTCCTGACTGCTGGAACCAAGGATGTTAATTGTGGATCCAAGTAAGATGAAGCTGTTGACAGCTTCAATCTCCTCTCCGTCCATCAGGATGGTGCCTAATCACAAAAGAGTAAATGTAAATATTATACCTTTTTCATCTATTGTTGTGTGCCATGGGGTCAGAACTGGCCCATAGCTGACTCTCCAGCAGGTTTTCAGAGGACAATAAATTACATGGGAGGGGATTGCCCATCCTTCTCCCATGGAGCAACTGATATATTAGAACCACATGCCCTGTGATTGCAGTGCAAATAATATCCAGAATGGAAGAGAAATGGGTTAAAAGGAAAGATTTACAAAGAAAGAGTAAGGAGAATGTGAATTATACAAACCTTCTGGAGAAGGGATACATATAAAATTATCTATCATCACAGAAAAAGATTAGGAAAGACTATGAAAATTTTAGTAGCATTGAGATTATTGAGTTTTTTGTTTTGTGTATTTGTGTTTTACATTCTTCAACAATGAATATGAATTTATTTTATAATAATTTAAAAAATCACTTCTATTATAGCAGCTGGATATAGATCAGTGCTGAGGACAAAAGAGGGCTTGTGCCCATTGCTATTCAGCTTTGTATTATACTGTGCTTCGGGGCTGAAGTTTCAAGATAAGGCCACATTCAGAGACTTATGTTCCATAGAGATGAACTTCTGGGTCTTAGAAATATTATCTTGCAACCACCCAATTTCCAAGAAATGAAACTCAGTTGGAGAACTGTTCAGGGAGACCTAAGTGAAAAGGGTTCCAATGTGTGTCTACTCTTCAAATAGGAAATTTCTTCATTTTGAATCAGGTTTCAAATAAGTTTTGCGAAAAAGTTAGTTCTTTTGTATGTGTTTTTGCCTCAGATACAATTCCACCCTGCTCCTCTTCCTGCTGATATTCCTGCCTTATTCCACTTTCTTCCCCTATCCTCTATCTTCTTGACAGAAACATATACACGCACATGAACACACATGTACAATGTTTCTTCCCCTTCTATCTTTCTGTCTCTAACAAATCACACACACACACACACACACACACACTCACTCACACACACATGCACATTTCTACCTGGATAACAAACAGTTCCTTGACTACTACACAAAAAGCTGTTGTTTTGAACCCACATAGAGGCATCTTGGAAGAAAATCCTGGCGTTATACATTTGAAAAGTCACAGTCAGTGAAAACTCCACAGGCACAGTTCTACTCAGAAACCTCAGGAACATATGTAAGGTCACCATGAGTTTATTCACACACACACACACACACACACACACACACACACACACACACACACATTTTTAATAGGGACCTCTGGGGCCTATTGGTAGGAAATAGCTCTGTAATCCCAAAAGCATGTGGCTTCAATCCACCAGCTGCTCTACGGGAGAAGGATGGGAAATCTTCTTCCATGCAATTAATTCACTACCTCTGAAAACCCACTGGAGGGTCAGCTATGGGTCAGTTCAGACTCAATGGTACACAACAAATTATTGAAATCTGAACTGACCCATAGCCGACCTTCCAGCAGGTTTTCAAAGGCTGTTAATCTTATGGAAGGAGATAGCCTATCCTTCTCCCATAAAGTGGTTAGTGGATTCAAACTGTATGACTTCTGTACTGCAGCACAATTTCTTACCACTAGGCCACCAGAGCTTCCCAAACATACATATATTTCCATACAAGCTAGGAACGGGAAGACTATTGTCTAATGCAGACTATGCATACATAAGAGCTAAGGAGATACCAAGCCTTAGCTAGAACTAGGCTAAAAGCTGAATGACCAGTGCCTCATGCTGTTGAGCCAGTTCAGACTCATGGTACCTCCCCGCATAGCAGAGCACAACCACGCTCCTCGGGATGTCCAAGGGCTGGGTTTGCAGTGGCGTGCCACTAGGTCTTTCTTCCAAGGTGAGTTCCACCTGCCAACCTTCTAGTTAGCAGCCCAGCATGTTAATCACACAGGGCCTCTAGAATCTAACAGAAGGAGGCCCAACAATTAAGAAGAGAAGCAGGAGGAAGGGTAGTACATCTTGCTTTCCAGAAGACACAGGCAGAGGTCCAGTCCCATTGGGAAAAGCCGCACAACAGACACTCAATAGAGTAGTTTAGTTAGAGATAAAAGCCCTGATTAGCCAGCAGCACCCTCATGTCCAAATACCATGTCCACATCTATGTCTGCCCCACCCCTAGATGTTCTAGGGGATGGTGTTCAAAATGACAGTGGGAAGGCATTTCCAGCGACTTTGTGGCAGTGAATGAACTAGGCTCGTGACAACAAGCCAGGGCCACCACATCCTTTAACAACGCATGTAAAAAATTGAAGGTGGTAGTGCGGGCAACCTCAGCAATGAGCCATCTATTTACACAGAATGGGATTCCATTTAATTATGGGGGAAGCCCCCACCCCCAACTCCATTTGATTCTCTCCACAAGAGCTCTGGGGAGGGACATTGGAGCGAGCCTGGGATTCATTCTTGACTTTCACGGATTTCTGTCTCCAAAATCCAAACTGACCTTTGTTTCTGACATAGTCCACTGGAAGCTGCTGGCTTCCTGACCACTTAGGCTATCTTGAGCTACCTTCATAGTAGAGTGACCGTCTGGAGATCACTTCTTGGAATACATACTATTGTTCTGTTTTCACAGTGACAACGAATCCTAAAGCTGAATGGTGCTAATGTTTTCCAAGAGAAGCCGCCCCTGAGGGAGACTGCGAGGCCTGCCAACAGAGGATGAAGAGAATATGAATTTAATTAATTTCAAATCAGCATAGACACAAGAGCCTTTTGCTGTTTTCTTCCAACACCCACTCTTCATAATGATGGCATCACCTGTGCTTGGAAGAACATGCAATTCAGGAGTACTAGGAAAAGGCCTGGCTGACATCCACCTCCGCCTCTGAGGGCGGAGAAGGCCTCATAAAATGTATTCACTTTTAATCAATGGGCGTTCCCTCCTCCTAGCCAAACGTTTCTGTAGTCAGTCTGGCCACTCTCTGGAAGCCCTGGCTACCTTTCTGCTTCATTCCTTACACTATAACTCAGGAGACTATGTCTGGTCTCTGGTTCCCTTCAGGGTCACTTTGTCACCTAACTACCTATGACTGATTTCTTCTGATTGTTTGAGGTCTGTTATAGATCCACCGTATTCCGCAGGATTTTTTTTTCTCCAGGTTTATGTCATGGACAAGATTCCAAACACAGCTAGCATTTCAGTGTGTGCACTACCCCAAGGATTGTTCTACTCCCTTCGCTCTGCCAAGAAGCTGCAGTGCAAGAATCTATGGGCCTGAAGGAATGTTATAGGGGGACTTGTGGCCCCTCAACTCCTGACAACTTCCTTGGTCGAACTAAAAAAAAAAGTGTTCCATGAAAAAGCAAATGTTTTCCGTCTCAGCTAAAATTCCCTTTGCATTTCCGTAAGCTAGTGCTTGTCCTCAGCCTCCCTCCCCTGCTGGTGATGTGTGAGTGGGAGTGTGAGCAGGTGGGGGTCACCAGCAGCGTTTCTATGTCTCTGAGATTGTCAAAGTTTAAAACAAACAGAACAGGATGAGGAATTATTTGTGCTGTAGCAGACAATCACTCATCACACTCAGCAGTCTTCCTCTACACTGGGATGGGCCTCAGTGCCCTCCTCAGCAAAGTGCTGCAGGAGGTCCCTGCCCACCCATCAGAGTGAACAATGTTCTATGAGATAATTGCTGACCTCTTTGCACCAGAAACCATGACACAAAATACAGAAGGGCTCATTGATCACTCCCACTCACTAAAGATCAATCCCTATTTCGATCTTAATTTTCTGATCCTGGCATTTAAAACAATCTAGCAAATTGGGAGTCCTTGGCTATTCTGAGACACCTGACATTTGATTTCAGAAAAGCAATTAAGAATGAAATGTTATTTATCTTAGTCTCTACATATAAGTGGAGGAGATGAGGTAAGCCAAATATTTGCTGCTGAATTTGGGGTCTGATGTTTCAAAAGCTACTTTAATGTATAACAAAAAGCCTGTGTTTTTCCCTTTTTCTAGAGCCGTGGTGACATAATGTGTAACATGTTGGTCTGCTAACCTAAATGTTCGCAGTTCAAATCTTCCAGTTGCTTCATGAAAGAAAGAGAAACAGTCTGCTTCTGTAAACATTCACAGTCTTGGAAATTAGGAGGATCACCGTGAGGTTCACCTCAATAGCTGTGGATTTGGTTTTTGATTTAAAGTTCCTTGTGAAAGTATTTGGCTTTGGAACTAAGTTGTTCACTTACAAGCAGAGTTCTAGGTCAGGGAGGCCTTTGCATAGGGGAGTCAACCACTGCTGTCATGCTACCCTGGAAGTGCGAACAACAGTGACAAAAGACAGCCTTCGTGGTATAGAGCTTGCCAAGACTGGCTGTCACATTCTCGTGAGCACATCCTAATATGGCATTTGTATTTCATTGTTATTTTGTCCACTCAGATTCAACTTGTGGTCTAGAGTGACTCCAAAATTCGGGTTAAAATCTCTTGTCTATTTTTCTGCCTTTGTTTTTTCTTTTTCTACCTTAGGTTTGTTTCTCGTCAATGTCTAGACTCTCAGAAGAATGTCTGTTCACCTATTCCTCCTTCCAAGTCCCCATGATCTCTGCTTATCACTCAGACCTTTACAACTTCATCCTATTCTACTAAGTATTGAATTTTCGAAGTTCCATGAAGTACAAGGATTTCTGGAGTCTTACTTTGATGAAGCAATATTTTATGCTACAATAAAAATATCCTCAGTATTTAAAGTAACTTCTAACCCCAAAGACATAAATTTCAACAGCATGTCAATGAGTTTAGGTATCAGCAACACACTAACCTCTTTGCTTGTACAAAGAATAAGATATTTTTTAAAAAAGATAGTTCATTCTGGTGAGATTCATGAAGTTTAAAAATCCCCAAACCAATTCTGTTGCTACTGAACTGATTTGACTTATAATGACACCAGAACTACTGCTGCTCAGCAACCCTCTAGCGGTTTCTGAGGCTGTAAATCTTTATGGGAGGAGAGCACCCATCATTCTCCTGCAGAATGCCTGGTGGATAGGGGTGGCTACCTTTCAGCTAGCTGTCCTACAAGTTACACACCCAAAGCCGCCAGGGCACCTCAGTTGAGCTTAGAACTGCCTCATAGAGTTTCCAAGGCTGTAATCTTTACAGACGCAGACTGCCACATCTTTCTACCACATACTGCTGACCTTCCATTTGGCAGTTGAATGTTTAATCAATGTTCAGCCAGTGCTCCTATGTGAAGTTGTTATGCACTATCTAGTCAGAACCCACCTATAGCAAACCCTCCAGTGGGTTTTCAGAGGTGGTAAATCACACAGGATGAGACTGCCTATTTTACTTCCAGAGAGCAGCTGGTGTATTTGAACCACATGGCTTTGGGTTGGCAGTACAATACCTTCCCACTTAGCTAACAGAGCTCAAAACAATCAAGAAATACCCTAGAACCCTTTATCTTTTCTACAGGTGTCATGTTACTTATGATCATTTTGAGAATTATTTTAAAGTAAAAATTCAGTATTATGTGTCAGATTATTGAGGAAAATCTCATTCATTTGCTCTGCTTGTTTAGCTAATCAGAACAAAATCTGACCAGACTCTTTCAAAAATAGACATATTTCATTGCCATTTTGAACATTTCAAGCAAACTGGGCTTACAGCATTGCCTTGTAGAATGTCTCAGGAAATTTGCTTTAATATATATGCAAAAATCCCAATGAATTACTCACGATCTAATAACGTAACTCCTGCTTCTGGGAATGTCGTTGTTACCCAAACACATGCGCACAGCTGTGTGGAGTGAGCATGGATCAGCCTTGATATTCCTGGGGTGACAGATGGCTGCCGCTCACGGCCCAATAACTCCAGTAACATAAATGGATGCTTTGAAAAAGTGCTTGTGTCTCTTATTCTGGTTTTTTAAAACTACCAAATCATACCATCTCTGGAAGCAGACCTTAATGTTGAGTAAACATAAAAAGTAAATTTTAGTTTCAAGTTCTGTGAGAGTTAATACAAATCCTGCATCTAGTGGAACGATACAGCTTTATATTGGGAAGATATTGCTAAAATTCTCATCATGGAAGGAATTTTATAATTTTATAATGAATTAAGTTAACATGTGAGACTTTTCACACTCCGAAGACCCTCGGGATGAATTCTGGAGTTTATAGTTCATATTTGCCACAGACCCTCTCGAGGATCCTTCACTCAAGATCGCATTTCTGTGATGTTCCTGTGACTAGACCCACTGCCATCAAGCCAGCTTTCTCTCATGATGACTCCCCTTTGGGCTTGGGAGACTGTGAATCTTTACAAGAGCAGACTTCCCCTCTCCCTCCTGTGGAGTGGCTGGTGGATTTGAACCGCAGATCTTTCAGTTAACAGCCTGATACCACTATGCTACCTGTTACCACTATGCTGCTTAGTATGAAGTAGAATCAAATTGGTCATGAATAATTATCCAAACAACAAAGTGACTAAATGATTTCTTTTTTAATTCACTCTTTAGTGTTGCTTTGCTGTCCTTTCTGGTGCCACAAGTCCGTTTTCCTCTTAGTCATATTGGTAATGTGTACAGTTTTCTCCTCATTACCATACCCCCCCCCAAAATAAATTCTGTTGGATCACATTTTTAAATCCTCATTTAAAGTTAGTTGTTTTTTGTTTTGTTTTTTTATCTGCTGGCGCCTCACTCGGATATTTTTCTCCCCAGCCTCCCATCACCACCACTTCAATTCATAGTTTAGCAACAGAGAGGAAAATCTATATTTTTCTATGTTCTTTGCAAAAATAAAATATTTTATTAAAAATTTTTTTGCTTCCTTCTCCCTCACCTCTCATCTCTGTTAATAATCCAAGATTAATTTTGTCTGTGTACAAACAGTTTCTTAGATTTTTATATTAGTAGTCTTATGCCATAATTGTCCTTTAGTGACAGACTGGTGTCATTCTGCATAATTTGCTCTAGTTTCCTTTTCTGAATAATATGTGTCATATTCTACTCTATAAATGCTTTGGTTGTGCTATGAAATGATCTTTTAAAGAAATTAAATTTTTAAAGCAAATGCAGCAAAAATAATATGACGGCTTTAATCTCAGTGCAAGTACAAGGTTAGAAGTACAATACACAACTGTTTAAAAGGCAGCCAATGGCACGTGGACTTTAAGAACGCCAAAAATTTGAACTTCAGGTGAAGAACATTCAGTTAGTAATATTTCCTAGTTTACATCACTTTATCAAACACTATTGGCTTTTGGCTTTTGGTATTTTGTGAATAAGTAATCGGACTTTTTACGAAAAGCATATCATTCACGTTTTCACTCTGTGGTTCTGCCCAAAAGGACTCCGTGGATGATAAGTAGATTAACTACAAACAGTAATAAGCAACTTCTTTTTTCTGGTGTAAAAATCAGTTGAGAATAATCATCACTTTATCAATTTAGGAGGTAAAGCCCTTGGGATTATAAATAGCTTCCAGAGCATGTGAAAACTCTGTTTAATAACTGCCAGCTTTCAGAAAGAATGGGGATTGACATTACTAAAAAATTTAAACAGCAATCTGGTAGACCATGAGTGACATACTACATATAGGGAGCGCTGGTGGCCTAGTGGCAAAAAGCTGTACTGCAATCTCGAAGGCATGAGGGTGAGGGATGGGCGATCTCCTGTGCAATGAATTGCCTCTGAAAACGTGCTGGAGGGTCAGCGATGGGTCAGTTCCTACCCAACAGTAAACAACCACAACAATTTCAAATGAAGTGAAATCAATATTAAAAATGTTGCTTTTGACATACTTTCAGTTTACAAGTCATGTCAAATACTTCCTCAGGAAGACAGTAAAATTATTAGATGTCCTTTTTATCTTATCTTTATCTTTTTATCTTTTTATTTTAATTTTAAGTTCTAGCTGACAAACCTCATAAAATTATCCTATTGCTGCTGATTAGACTGGTCTGTTATATCCTCTTTTAACTATATCGCTGTTGTATCGTCGTTTTATACCTTTTAAGACTGAGGTTTCTTTTTTTTCCTCTTACCCTATTTGCAGAGAATAATATATATTATTTTTCCTTCATTAGTTACAATTTTATAAATATCAGAGATAAATGTATATATTTGCATATATGTATAAATTATTCTGTTCTCAGCTGCATGTTTTTGATAAAAATAAGCACATACATTTTGTATGCTGACCTGCTAATTTAGCAGTTATAAATTGAAAGTATTTCTACATTTATTGGAAAGGTATAGCACTGTAATATAAGAAAGGAGGAACAACCATCTGCTACTCCAGTTTATATGTAATTAATGTATATCAATATTTAGAATAAATGTTTATTTGCAAGCAAGGCAATTGTTTACTTAACTACTTTTAGTAAGATATGCTTTCTTCCAAAAGAAAATTCTTTTAATTCTATCAACATGAAAGAGAGGAACTGTTACCTTTATAATTGCACTTTTTTGATTCATATACCTCTTTAAATGAATGAAGCAATACCCAGTCCAAAGAGGTCTTATACAATTGAATCTGCTTCCTACAAAACTGTCTCATCTGATAATTAATTGGATCTTTTTTATATCTAAAAATATGATTACATTTTCTTGTCTTTTATGTTCTTTTAAAAAACATCTTTAAATTGAAGAATGGGATTTTAAGTTGTCTGTGAAATGTAATGGGAAACCATTTTTATTAAAAATGGAAAATTCTTTGTGATAAATCATCTCTTTTTTTTCTGATTACTCACACACCTTTAATGTTAATGTCAGCTTCCCTACCTTGACATTATAACAATGAGGGCAAGGCTGGGTGGTGGATATGTAATGTAATATTAAGATGTCCTTGAATAAGAATGTGTTTCTTGCAGATCATACACACACACCAATATACCAATAATGGCTGGAAGGGATCTTCCCTAAAGACCCAAAAGAAGGAAAACCTGGGCCATATGGCATCTGCAGACCACCATCGTCTGCTGCAGCGTCTATTTCCTTACTGTTTTGCCGGAACTTGGTTACTGATGGAGCAGCTTAGTCTGGAGATGGCATGGCCCCAAAAAGTAGATAGTCACACAGAGTCAGAGAAATGATGCTAAGAGAGAACAATAACCTTGACCGGCGTATATTTACTGGAGCTCTGGTGATATAGTCCATAAAGTGTTGCGCTGCCAACGCAAAGGTGGCACCTCTCTGGCAGCTTGGATCCACCAGCTGCTTTGTGGGGAAAGATGTGGTCAATCTCCTTCTGTGCCATTTACAGTCTCTGAAAACTCACTGAAGGATCAGCTATGAATGAGTTCCTACTCGACTGTAATGATTTTGAGGTCTTTTATAAGCATATTAAATTCAACCTCTAGGATTAGAAACCTCAAAGCTAAGCAACACCTAGTGGCAAGAAGCTGCAACTACAATCCCAGAGGTGCACAGTTCGAATCCACCAGATGCTCTGCCGGGGAAGGAGGGGCAATCTCCTCCTGTACCAGTCAGATCTGATTTGACGGTACACGCACACAAAAAATAATAAAATAAAAAAAAAATCTTAAAAAAAAAAAAAAGCTAAGCAACAAACAGCATCTTTCTCTCTCTCCCTCTCTCACTTAAATGAGGTATGCAGTCTAGGACTGGTATGGCAGTTCTATTTTTGTTTGAGAGTATGTTCCTTCCAACTTTCCTCCACGTTCTTTAGTGCAGGGTACCCCGTGGTCGAAGGTGGTTGCCATCTCTCCAGCCGTGATAGTTACAAAAAAAAAAAAAAAAAAAGGACAAAGAGGTAAATAGCATGTAGGAGAGCCTCCCATCTAGATCAGCTGTTTTAAAGTGTTTCCTTGCCAACCCAACAAGATGATTCTGGGTTTACATCATTGACCAAACTATTATGTAAAACAACAAAGAGTTGGGTAAGTACATAATCACACCTGACAATAAGGGATTCTGTTAGGAAGAACAAAATTGTGTGAAAGAATATTGAACATGTGATGAGATAGGTGGCAGTTTTAGGCATAAGATTCTAAGCATTTAAAAAAAGTAAACATATCATCTAAGGTGCTCTGGTGGCCTGGTAGCAAGCAGCAGCGCTTGCAGTGTGAGGCCACGAGCTGCTCCACAGAAGAAGGATGGGCAATCTCCTCCCATGTAATTATCTGCCTTTGAAAACCTAATGGAGGGTCATATATGGGTTGGTTCTGACTCTATGGTGAAGAAAGAAGAGGAAGAGGAGGAGGAAGAAGAGGAGGAGGATCATCTAATTCTCATAATATGCTTGTGAAGTAGTTCAAGAGAATTTAATAACTTGTCACATCTCTCCACAACTCAAATCACATGCTTTCAACTACTATAATGCCCAGCAACAGGCAACAGGAAAATGTCACTGTCATTGTCTAGTCATCATCAAGGAAATCTGAAGAGGGCCCGTAGTCTGAGATCGCAGGTAGCAGGTACTGTGGATAACAGTGAAGGCAGGACTCCAGACCCAGAAGAAATGGTATCCCAGGCTGAGAAAAAGAAAATGCCAGAGTTTTAAAGAGAAGCGGTAAGACAAGAACTCAGTTTGTGGATCTACATACTATTAAGTGTTTGGCTAACTGGAGAAAATCCAAATGTTCTCTTACTAGAGCTAAGCCAAACAGGATATTAGTTGTACTCTTTAAGGTTGTTTGGAGAGTTATGCCCAAATACTCTCAAAACCAGGTGCTCCATGCCAAAATTAGACATAACTTAAGGTGACCCGAAATACCACATCTTTCGAGTCTCTGGTTTCCATCACAACAAAATCTAGCCAGCCCATTAGACTTGTGTATATCAGCATTATTTGGGATTTGGCCTGAGTGAAAATGATCCACCTCTAGACTCATCTAGTATTCATACTATCCAAGATATATATAAAATTGGATGTGTATTCTAGTATCTATTGCTCCGTAACAAGCCACTTCAATATTTCATAACCGATAACAATGCTCATTTCTTTTGCCCGTGAATTTGCAATTTGAGTAGGGTGCAGCAGGAATGTCTTGATTCTGCTCCACAGACATCAGCCGAATCTTTCAAGTGGGTCTTTCTGAATTTTACTTTCAGGCTGGCTTTCTGTTGTTCAAAATCAACAAAAACTGTGGGCCAGGAGCCTTAGTTCCTATCCTTATGAGCCTGCCTTGTTGACTTCTTGACTTTCTTCACTGCATGATGATTGTGTTCCAACCAGTAAACGTCCCAAAAGAATAAAATAGAAGTGCATTATACTTTTATAACCTAAACTCAGCAGTCACACAACCACTCTTTTTTCAACTGTTGTTGTTCTTTTTTTATCTTCTTATTTTTTCTACTAGTTTATTTACAAAATTTGAATACAAATGTGAACAAATTCTTTCAATTTCCCTCACCCCTGACCTGTCATATTATACAACCCAATGATTAATCCCCCCTTCCCCCTGCACATCCACATCCCTCTGCTTCCAGCCTCTCCCACCCCTCCTGGATCCTTATACTCGTTCTACAATAATGGTCTTATACGATATTTATCCTTGTGGGACTGAGTTAGTTCACTCAGCATAATGCTTTCCAGTCCCTCCCAAGTTAGGTAATAATTTACAAAGTTATTGCTCCTGCATACTGCATAGTGTTCCATTGTGTGAATGTACCATTTGTTTGTGTTTGGACATTTGGGCTGTTTCTATGTTCATGTTCTTGTGATGGTGAATGGTGCTGCTATGAACATTGGTGTAAAAATCATCATAGAAAACCCGGAATCTACTCAGGATCAAAGGAGGAGGAGGCATAAATGCTATCATTCAAAGGGAAGCATGCCACATTGTGAGAAAGGCAAGTCGGATGGAAGATTTGTTGAAACCACTTTTGGAAAATAGAACCTTCTATAAATGGTGCATCATCATATGTTATGGAGGAAACCCATTAGACAATTTCATGCTAATGTTGCTTCAACAGTATCAGACGTCCTTTGAATTCAGTGCAGGTGCTTTTGTGTCTGTCTTTGATTTGGATGTAGAAGTAATCTAATAATCTGGCAGGTAGTAGAGGTGGTCTTGCCCACATAAACTAGGGTAACAAGACACAGAATGGTGAGTCAGACATAGAAATTTATGACTATTCTTCAGTTGTTGTCGTCGTTATTATATGCCATCAAGTCGCCTGTGACTCACAGCAACCCTATGAACATAGCTCTGAACCCTGCCCTGTCCTGAGCCAGTCTCACTGACTCTGACACAACTACCCCCATTTCTCTAGTTACTGTATCAATCCATCTCATCTAGGGTCCTACTCTCCCGCGCTGTCCCTCCACCCTTCCAAGCATGATGCCCTTCTGCAAGAATCTGGCCCTCCTGCCCAAAGTATGTATGGTGGAGCTTAAAAATCTTAGTCTCCTTGGTTTCACCATCTCCAAGCCATAAAGTCAAAACGGGACCAGATTAGATTGTAAGCACTTTGAGGATAGGGATCAAGTCTTAGTCACTTCTGTTTTCTGAGCAGTACTCATAGAAAAGATCGAAAAACTATTCAGCTGATGGATGAAGAGTCATGATAACACCTCTCCTCCCTATTGCTTCCCATGTTTCCTGCCTCAACCATGTTTTCATCAACTTCTAGTAGATCTTTTATTTTCAACTTCTATCTAGTAGATCTTGATACTACTTTTCATCCTTGTTTTATGTTGTCTCTGTGTGTGTGTGAGTGTGTGAGTGTGTGTGTGTGTGTGTGTGTGTGTGTGTGTGTGTTTAGTTACCTCAGTGCATTCTAGGAAAAGGCAGAGAACAATTTATATATAATTGAACTAACAAGTAATTTACAGGTGAATAAGACAAAGTTGCCTCAATTTGGAAGGCTAACAGAATATTGGGGAAAGAGTCTGGTGGATCATGAAAACTCTTAGAACTGTTTCTGCCATCACCTGGGGCTTCTCTTCTTTCTGTCAACCCTAGTCATTGTCCAGCTCTCTGATGCATAGCAAGTAACTACAAAGACCATGGCTTGAACCAGACACACCTTAGTCTCTAGGCTGACATCATTGCTCTTTAGCATTTTGGAGAAGTCCCTGACAGCAGCTTTCTCCAGAACAATTAATCTTTGATTTCTTTTTTTTATTGTGATTTTAATGAAAGTTTACAGAAAAGTTAGATTTTCATTCATTCATTGTAGCACATTTCCCTCCCTACCCCCAAGTTCACTTTAAAAAAAAAATATTCATTGCTACATAATGTTCCTGACTTCTGGTGCCAAGCGTGTTTGTTGATTGTGGAGCTGAGCAAACTGAAATCATTAACAATCTCAATCTCTTCTCCATCTCTCATAGTGCTGCCAATTGGCCTAGTGGTGAGAATCTTTGTCTTCTTGATGTTGAGCTTCAATCCATATTGAAGACTACAGTCCTTAATCTTCTGTAGCAAATACTCCAAGTTCTACTCAGTTTCAGCAAGCAAGGTTATGTCATCTGCATAACATAGGTTGTTGATGAGTCTTCCTCCAATCCTGATACCACACTCCTCCTCATAAAGTCTAGCCTCCCGAATAATCTGTTTCACATATTTTTAAAAGTTTTTTTTATTATTAATTTAATTGAAAATTTACAGAGACTTTGGATTTCCATTCATTCATTATTGCACTTTTTTCCTCTCCCAACCCTCCCTCCCCCAGTACACTCTCCTCTTGGAAACGTAAAAGAAAAATTCCTTCATTGTTTTACAATCCCTCCCCCTAGGTCCATTCCACTCCACTGTGCAACCTTCACTCTGGACTCCCATCATGACAAAAATACCTAATTACAAATCCCCTTTAAACAGTTTTCTCCCTCGATGTCAGTCCTGTTTTACAACAGTGGCACCATACAGTATTTGTCCTTTTGTGACTGAGATACTTCACTCAGCATAATGTCCTCCAGGGTCACCCATTTTAAATAATATCGCATGAGTTCCTTGTTTTTCAATCCAGCATAGTATTCCATTGTGTGAATATATCACAGCTTCTCTATCTGTTCGTTTGTTGATGGGCACTTAGGTTGTTTCCAACTCCTTGCTATTGTGAACAAAGCCACGAAAAACATGGGTGTGCATGTATCTGTTTCAGTGGCAGTTATAGTCTATTTGGGGTATATTCCCAGTGGAATTTCTGGGTCAAATGGTATCTCTATTTGCAACTTTTTAAAAAAATTTAGTTTGTTTATTTTTCATTTCAATGAACATCTACAGAGATTTTAGAATTCCATTCATTCATTGTTGCACCCTTCTCCCCCCTCCCCTCTCCCCCCCGTTTGCTCCTCTCCTTGAAAAGCAAAACTCCCTCATTAGTACACAATCCCCACCCCCAGCACTTCCCCAAACTCCACCCCCACCCCCAAATATAATCCACTCTGCAACCCTCATTGTGTACTCCTACGACAAAAATAATGCCCTAAAATATAATACTTTTAGACTATGCAACTTTTTGAGAAAGCTCCATACCACCTTCCACAGTGGTTGCATCATTTTACACTCCCACCAACAGTGAATAAGGATTCCAGTCTCTTCACAATGTCGCCAGCATTGTTGCTTGCTGTTCTGTTAAAATTTTGCTATTCTTACTGGGGTGAGATGATATCTTGTAGTTGTTTTGATTTGCTTTGCTCTTAGAGCTAGGAATTTTGAACATTTCTTTATGTGCTTGTTAGCCATCTGAACGTCTTCTTTGGTGAAATGTTTATTCATATCCTGTATCCATTTTTCAATTGGATTATTTACCTTTATCTTGTTGTGGTGCTCAAGTATTTTATAAATTCTAGATATAAGTCCCTTATCTAACATGTCATTACCAAATGTTTTTTCCCAGTCTGTGGCTTCCCTTTTTACCCTGTTGAAGAAGTTTTTGGATTTGTATCCACATAAAGATTTTAAAGGTATTTTTAAATTATTATTTGAGTGGAAGTTTACAATGTATATTGGTTTTTATGCAATCATTCCTGTACATTTTGTTTGTTTTATAATATTAATTACACCACATCTGCTACGTAATTGCACATTGCCCACTTCCTCCCTATGATTCTTATTTCCATTAATCCTTCAATCCTACCCCTTCCTGCCTTCAAGGTTTTATCAATGGATAAATTCTGCTTTTTTTACTTTATATGGTTGTTGTTGTTGTTGTTTTTTCTGAGAGTGTTACTCTGGTGGTGTTGTGTTGCTGTTAAGTATCAGCGAATCAAGTATGACTCATAGTGATCCATGAACAATGGCTCTGAACTCTGCCCTATCTTGAGCCAACCTGTCTGTGACACACCTAAACCTTTGGCAGAGTCACTGTGTTAATCCATCTCAATCAGGGCCTTCCTCTTCTGCATTGACCCTCTCTACCCTCCCAAGCCTGATGTACTTCTCTAAAGACTGGTCTTTCCTGATAATACACCCTAAGTATGTAAGATGGAGCTTCAAAATTCTTGCCTGCAAGGAGCAAACTGGTTTCACCCTCTCTAGGACAGAGCTGGTTGTTCTCTTGGCAGTCTATGGTATGTTCAGTACTCTTCTCCACTATCGCAATTAAAATACATCAATTCTTTTTCTGTCATCCTTACTCATTCATTGTCCAGTTTACAGATGTGTAACGAGTAATTGAGATGACCATGGCCTGGACTGGGTGCACTTTAATCTCTAATCTGACATCGTTGTTCCTTAGCAGTCTGTAGAAACCTATCTACCGTTTGGCTGAAAGTTGAGCCATGGTGGTGAGTTTTGTGCCAGGCTTGAAGGGTCGATATGAACATTGGTCTCAAAGGTTCCACTACGTTTTCTTGAACCAGTCATGCTACCTTTTTTGTAATGTTTCTGAGTTCTGTTCCACATTTCCCCCAGTCTATGCATAGTCTTCTACTGTGGTCCCTTTTACAGTGATCAAAAGTGGTGGCCAAGCTCCATCTAGTTCTTCTGGTCTTAGGGTCATGGAATTTGAAGCTTGAGTGACTGATGAGTCCTTTTGGCTAGTTGTTTCAGTACATTTTTGCTTTTATTCTCACTCCTTTATTCTAACTTGTTGTTGTTGTTATGTGCTGGCAAGTCACCTGCAACTCATAGCAACCCTATGTACAACAAACCTAAACCCTACTCTATCCTGTGCCAACCTTATTGTCTCTGACACACCCACCCCCATTACCCCAGTCACTGAGTGAATCCATCTCATCAAATGTCTTCCTCTCCTGCACTGTCCCTCCACCCTCCAAAGCACGGCATTCCTCTCTAAGGACTGGTTTCTCCTAGCAACATGTCCAAAGTATGTCAGACGAAGGCCCAGGATCCTTGCCTCCAAGGAGCAGCCTGGTTTAACCCTGTCCAGGTCTAACCTGTTCGTTCTCTTAGCAGTACATGGTACATTCAAGACTCATCTCCAAGAGGCCAATATCAGCACCTTAAAAGGATGTCCGTTGAAGTAGGATGCCGTGTATTTTTGTGTATGTATGAAGTGTGTTATACCAATTAACTTTGATATCTCCCAAGACTATGGACTCAAGGCCCCAGAACCAGCAACTCATTCCTTCGGGAACATAAACCATTTTAAATGATGATACGAGTCACAAGGCAATAATAGTTTCTGCTTTGGGCTGGAAGATATTAAAATCAGAGGTCCAGTAAATTAATCTTTAAGTGTTCTCAAGCCAGTGTTGAATGTAGATGAAGCAAATCAAGCTAGCTAATGAGGCAGGATAGTAGATTATGTGATCCATTTGTTTCTTACCTAATGGAATCTTTACAGAAATATCTCCATCTTGTTTGCTACTGTTTACTTGGTGCGAATATATATTTCTTTTCACAATCTGCCCCTTATTCCATGGCAAATTGGCCTCATTTTTCTCTTTGTAGTATTATCATATTGTTCACACCTCTGTCTTCTTTTAAAAAATTTATATTGGTTTGCATTCAAAGTTGATATACATTGTGTTTCACACTATCCATTCACATTGTGTTTCATACAATCATTCTCATTCTTTATTTTGTAAAATTATTCCACATTGAACTATGCCTACCATTACCCTGTGTTTCCAGAACTCACCAGATCTTTCCTATTTCCTCTACCCCTCCTCCCTCCACCTACCAATTGTGCAACCCTGAGTTTTCTCCTGCCTTTTGTTATGTGCCATTGAGGTAACTGTGACTTACAGTGGCCCTCTGAACAATAGATCTGAAATCTTCCCTATCCTGAGCCACTGTCATCATCTCTGATATACCTGAACCCATTGTTACAGACATTGTGCCAATCTATATTGTTAAGGGTCTTCCTCTTTTACACTGAACTCCCTCCCAACCACATTCCTGAAGTATTGTTGTTATTGAAGTATTGTTGTTAAGTGCCATCGAGTTGTAGATGACTCATACCCTATGAATGAAAGACCTGAACACTTGTATAACTTTCACTGTTTCTCTAAGTTCATGGGGTTTCTGGAGGCAAGCTATTTCGGAAGCAGATACCACTCCTCCTTCCAAGCTTGTTTTAATAGGGAAGCTCCACCAAACACTGTCCACGGTGGGTAATCATTCTCACATTTGACACATCAGTGTCACAGTGTTCAGCACCACAGCAACCACGAATTACCTCTGTACAGCAAATGCATACTCAAAGTATACAAGACAAAATTTCATCATCTTTGTGTTCCATCAAATAATATCTGTCTCATAAAGACCCTATTTACAACAAAATGAGATCCTATCCCATCCTCCATCAGGTCAGTGTATCTGGGAAAGCAGCCAGATGAATTAATATCAGGATTTGTGTCTTGAAGAAACTGGAGCATGATCAGGGAAAACACAAGGGTAGGTGGAAGGGGAGGAGTGTGAGTTCTCTGCTTAAACAGGAGAATACAAAGTTAACTGTTACCACCGATGTCGCAGATGAGGAAGCAAATACTGGCAGCCAAAATAGAGGCAGGAGTTAGACAGAGTGAACCGGGTAAGAGTGGAGGCCTGGTTACTATCCACAATGTAGTGAAATATCTAATGCCTGCATTTTGGGTCATTGGATGCACAGTTAATGGTGGTCCTTCTGGCCTAGATGTGGAAAGGGAGAAAGGACACTAAATGAACAAATACCTTTTAATTTTCTGACTGTTCATTGCTGTTGTTAAGTGTTGTTGAGCTGACCACGAATCAGAGTGTGACCCTGTGAACAATGTCTCTGAAACCATACGGATCCTGTACCATTCTCACCATGCTCTGAGACACATGAACCCTTTGTTTACATTCATTGTGTCAAATCTATCTTGTTGAAGGTCTTCCTTTCTTATTATGATCTACCACCTTCCCAAGCATCTTTCTCCAAGGACCAGCTCCTCCTAACATCATGCCCAAAGTGTGTGAGACAGTTTCACCATCCTTGCCTTCAAGAGGTACCTTGGTAGTCCCTAGGAAGTTGAGAAAAACAGTGCTAGTGAGGTTGTGTGATACCAAGGCAAATACTAAACTAGAAAGCACGTTCCCATGGAACTGTGACATATTCTGACTCCTCCCAGAGCTACCAGAATGGCAGAAGATACAGGTTCACTTCCTGTAGGAGAGGCAGCACCCTCTAAACCACTGGTCATGTACAAACAAGGTGGCATGAGATTTGAAAAGGGAATAACACAGCACTTTCCTTTTAATAAAGAAAGTTATTTATTAATACAAATACAATTCTCCTCATTTTCTCTTTTTTATGATTGTAGATATATTTTAAGAAAGAAAAGTGTGTACGGCTACTCATGTTATGGCTCTTATTTCTTTAGTGTATGTGTATACCTGAGGTTACAACATGAGGCACACAATTCCTGATTTTAAACCATCTACTGTATCATCCCTTTGGAATATCTGCTTCTTGGTCTACATACAGGTTCCACATGAGGACAATTAAGTGTTCTGGGTTTTCCATTCTTCTCAACGTTATATATAATTTATTATGATCCTCACAGTAGAATGACTTTGTATAATTAATAAAATCCAAGTAAATATCTTTCTGCTATTCTGTCATTTCAGCCAAGACCCATGGAAGAAAGGAAGGTTTGAACAACAGGGATTGACATAGTCAGTGCAACAATAGGCTTGAACGTCACAGAGACTGGGAGATGGGTGTGGGATAGGACAAGGTTTCGATCAGTTATTCAGAGGGTCCCTGTGAGTTACAGTCAACTTGATGGCATCTAACCACATATACCTAGAAGTGAGAGTTCAGGTTAAATAGTATTTCTATTCTAAGCTTCTTAAGAAAGCACCATAACATTTTTCATTGCATTTGTAACCATTATCAATGTTTAAGAGTTAAAATCTCCCCACAACCTTGCCAACATTTGTTATTTTCTGGGTTTTGTTATAACTATTGTTAGGGTCTGATGTCAACATTGAAGACTCATAAGAATCTGTATTATGCAAATGATACATTACTCGCAGGATATGAAGATTTGAATCTTTTACTGAAAAAGAGTCTACCTCCTTGAAAAATAATAATGCTTCTTGAATAACAATAAGTAAGGATGGCAGAGGAAGAATTTATGCCTCTGAGCTATTGTATTGTAGAAGAACATGGAACATCTCATGGACATCCAAGAGAACTAACTAGTATATCTTACAGAGGATGCAGCCAGAGTGCTATTTGGAGGCAAGAATGATGAGGCTACGCTTCACATTCTTTGGGCATGCTGCTAGGAGGTGCTGCTCCTTGGAGAGGGATATGATGATGCTTGGAAGGGTGGAGGGTCAGAGAAGGAGATAAAGACCTTTGACCAAGTGGATTGACATGATGATTGCCACAGTGGGGTCCAGTGTGTCAGGAAGTGTGAAGATGGCACAGGATAGAGAAGGGTTCAGATCTGTTCGTTATAGGGTCACTGAATCATACTTGACTTGATGGCACCTAACAACAACAACTGAAGAAGATTAAAGACTACAGCCTTCAATATAGATTGCATCTCAACATCAAGAAAAGAAAAATCCTCACCACTGGACCAACACACAACTTCATGACAGATGGAGAAAAGATTGAATTTGCCAATGATTTAATTTTGCTTGGGTCTATAATCAAAACCCATAGTAACAGCAGTCAAGAGAGCAAAAGACATGGTGCACTGATAAAATTTGCTGTCAACAACCTCTACAAAGTGCTAAAGAGCAGGTGCAAATAAGGTGCACCAGATCTGAGCCATGGTATTTTCCTTTGCTTTATGTATCTGAAAGTTGGACAATGAATATCAGGGGAAAAAATTGATGTCTTTGAATTGTGGCGTTAGTGTACCAAATATCCCATGGACTAACCAAGGTGTTCCTTAGAGGAAAGTATGGTGAAACTTCATCTCACATACTTTGGTCATGTTGTTAGAAGGTCCCAGTCCTGGGAAAAAAAGCATCATTCTGGGAAAGCTAGAGAGAGGGTCATCATAAGAGAGGAAGACCCTCAACAAGATAGATCAAAGTGATTGTAATGGGTTGGCGCATAGCAGAGATGCTGAGGATGGCAAGGATAGGAAAAGATTCAGAACTATTGTCCATATATGGTCGCTGTGAATCATAATTGACTTGATGACACTTAACAAAATTATTATGGTTAGGTGCAATCTCATTGCTGTTTTGGTGCTTTTTCCAGTTTTGGTTTTTTTTAAAAATTTTATTTTATACTGGTTACTTTACAAAGTTCGAGTATATTGTTTTTCACATCTACTTTTCCCATTTCCTTCCCACCCTCCACTCATCAAACTATGTGACCCTATGATTATGACCCTCTCCATCCCCCACTCATCCTCCTCCCTCTGCTCCCACCCTCCCCTGTCTTGGATCCTCATACTCGTTCTACAATAATGGTCTTAGTATTTGTCCTTACAGTACTGAATTAGTTCACTTAGTATAATGCTCTCCAGTCCTTCCCAAGTTAGGTAGTGATTTATAAAATTGTTGCTCCTGTGTGCTGCATAGTATTCCATCGTACCATAATTCCTCAATTCATTCAATTGTGGTTGGACATTTGGGTTTTTTCCACATTCTTGTGATGGTAAATAACGCTGCTATGAACTTTGGTGTACAAATCTCCATTTTTAGCTCAGTTCTCATTCTCTTGGGGTACAATCCAAGCAGAGGAATAGCTGAATCATCTGGAATTTCTATGTTCAGCTTTTTGAGGAAGCACCAAACTGCCTTCCAGAGTGGTTGAACCATTTTACAATCTTATCAACAATGAATAAGAGTCCCTATCTCACCACATCTTCTCCAACATTTATTATTTTCTATCTTGTTAAACTTTGCCACTACTACAGAAGTGAGATGTATCTCCTTGTGGTTTTGATTTGCATCTCTCTAATTGCCAGTGATATGGGACACTTTTTGATATGTCTGTTGGCCATCAGAATACCTTCCTCTATGAAAAGTCTTTCCATGTCTTTTCCCCTTTTTACAATTAGTCTTTTTCTTGTGGAGAACCTGTAGGATTCTGTAAACTTTTGATATGAGACCCTTGCCTGAAAGGGTATTGCCAAATGTTTTTTCCCAGTCAGTAAGTTTTCTTTCCACTCTGTTGGAAAATGTTTTTTATGAATACAGAGACTTAATCTTTAGAAAGTCCCTTTCATCAATTTTGTTCTCTCCAGATTGTGCATGTCCAGCTGTATTTGATAGTCTCGTTAAATCATAGAGCAGTCCATCTAAACTTGATCCCATTCGCTCTGATGAACTTTCTGGTTTGGGGCTTTACTCCCAGGTGTCTGATTGAACTTGAGTTGATTTTTGTGTATAGTGTGAGATGTGGATCCTGTGGCAGTTCTCTGAAAGTTGTTTTTGTTTGGCATCATTTAGTTGAGCATGACTCATAGTGAACCTATGAACAAAAGATCTGAACCCTGTTCTATCCTGTGCCATACTCACACTTTCTGAATAAGAGCTGATTGCAGCAGTCACCAGTTGAAGGTCTTCCTCTCCTTCATTGATTCTCCACTCTTCCCAGTATCATGTCTATCTCCAAAAAAAGCACCTTCTAGCAACATGCTCAAAGTATGTGTGGCAAAGCCTCATTGTTTTTGCCTCCAAAGAGCATTCTGGCTGTACCCTTTCCAAGACATATCTATTTGTTCTCTTGGCTCTCCATGGGGTGTTCAGTGCTCGTCTCCAAACCACAGCTCAAAGGGTCAATTATTTTTCTGTCCTTTTTATTCATTGTCTAGGACTCAGATGCATAGCAAGTAATCAGAAAAACCATGGCCTGAATCAGATGCACCTTAGTCCTCAAACTGACATCAGTACTTCTTAATAATTTGGAAAGGTCCCTATCTGCAGATTTTCCAAGTACAATGCATCTCCTTATTTCCTACCTGCTCATACCAAGGGTGTTAATTGTGGATCCAAGCAAGATGAAGCTGTTGACAATTTCAATCTCCTCTCCATCCATCATGGCATTGCCTATTGGTCCAGTGGTAAGAATCTTTGTTTTCCTGACATTGAGATGAAATCTATTCCAAAGGCTGCATTCTTTGATCTTCTGCAACAAATGCTTCAAGCCCTTCTCACTTTTAGCAATCAAGGTTGTGTCATCTACATAATGTAGGTTATTGATAAGTCTCCATCCAATCCTGATGCTACACTCCTCCTAATAGAGTCCAGCTTCTTTGATAATTTTCTCTGTGGACAGACTGAACAGGTATGGAGATAGGATACATCCCCGACACACTCCCTTACCAATTCCAAACCATGCAGTGTTACCCACTGTGTTTGCACAACAAACTCCTGGTCCAGGTATAGACATGAGCTCTGGGATTCTCTGGGATTCTCATTCTTCTCAATGTCAGTCACAACTTGTCATGATCCATACAACCAAACACCTTTGTATAGTCAATAAAGCACAAATAGACATTCTTCTGGTATTCCTTATTTTCAGCCAGGATCCATCTGACATCAGCAATGATATCCACAGACTCTTCTAAATCCTACTTGAATTTCTGCAAGTTCCTTATCTATGTACTATTCTAGCCATTTTTATATGATCTTCAGCAGTATTTTGCTTGCATGTGATATCAATGATATTGTTTGATAATTTCCACATTCAGTTGGAACATCTTTCTTGGAAATGGGAACAAATAAAGACCTATTTAGAAAATGTGGGCTTGGTGATATAAATGAACCTGGAAATAGAATGATTGAATTTTGTATTTACAATGATTTATTTATTACAAATACCTTTCCTAAAAGACACAAAAGATAACTTTACATGTAAATCTCACTTGATGGGCTGCATAGGATCAGATTGACTTGTGGAAGAAATTGTTGGAGAAACTTTATTGGCAATCAAATCTAGGCCAGGAGCAGACTGTGGATCAGATCATTTATTACTCACATGCAAGTTCAAATTGAGGTCAAAGAAAATGAAAATAAGTCTACAGGAACCAAGATGTGATCTTGAATCAATTTCATTCAAATTTCATGATCGTCTTAAGAATAGGTTTGAGGCATTGAACACAAATTAAAGAAGACCAGATGAGTTGTGAGATGATACCAAGGATATGATCTATGAAGAAAATAAAAGGTCATTACAAAAACATAGGAGAAAAGGAGAGAAAAAAGGATGTCAAAAGAGACTCTGATGATTGCACTGTAGTGTTGAGAAGCCAGAATTAAAGGAAAACATGTTAAAATGAAATAGCTGAACAGATTTCAAAGGACAGTTCAGTAAAAGTAAAACATAAGTAAAGTAAAGGAAGGTTTACAATGGAATGTGCAGATAACTAGAATTGGAGAATAAAAAGGGAAGAATTCACTCTGCATTTCTCGAGCTGAAAGAACAGGAAAAACAAATTTAAGCTTCATGTTGCAATATCAAACGTTGCTATCGGCAGTATATTGAATGATCCAGAAAGCATCAAAAGAAGATGGAGGGAATACACGAAGTCATTGGACCAGAAAGAATTGATTGACACCAAAAAAATTTTAGGAAGTACCATATGAACAGGAGCCAATGGTAATGAAGGAAGAAATAGAAGCTACCTTAAAGGCATTGGCAGAAAATAAGGTCCCAGGAATTGATAGGATACCAACTGACTTGTTTCAATTAACAGATGCAGCCTTGGATGCACTCACCTGTCTATGCCAAGAAATTTAAACGACAGCTATCTGTTTCTGCAGGTAGCAGTCAGGTTGTGCCATCACCCTTTGTTGAAGAAGTTGTCACTTCTTCATTTGGTAGGTTTTATTTCCTTGTCAAATATCAGTTGACCATAGATAACTGAGTTTATTTTTGAGTTAGTCTGTTCCATTGTTCTATGTGCTTGTCATTGTACCAGTATCATGCTGTTTTGGTTACTATCTCTATCTAGTAGATTTTGAGGTCAGTGAGTACTATGCCTCCCACTTCATTTGTCTCAAAAGTGTTTTGCTTATTCAGGGTCTCTTTCCTCTCCAAATAAATTTGACAATTTCCCTTTTGATCTCCTCGAAAACGGAATTTGGTATCTATATTGGGATTACGTTGAACATGTAGAATACTTTTAGTAGAATTGTCATTTTAAAAATATTGAGTCTTCCTATTCATGTTGCTAGGAGGTGCTATTTCTTGGAGAGGAATATGATGTTGGGAAGGTTGGAGAGTCAGTGAAGGAGAGGAAGACCTTTAACCATGTGGATTGACTGCTGCAATGGCTCCTTTGTGTCAAGAAGAGTGAGGATGGTGTAGAACAGGTTGGGTTCAGATCTTTTGTTCATAGGGTGGTTATGAGTCATACTCAACTTCGTGACACTTAACACAACAATCCATGAACAGGGCACATTTTTCCATTCCTTTAGATCTTTATTGGGTTTGCAGAAATTTTTTTAACAGATTTTAATGAAAGTTTATAGAGAACATGGATCTCTATTCATTCATTGTTGGACATTTTCCTCTCCTGCCCAAACCTCGCCTCCAGTTTGCGTTTCTCTTTGGAAATTTTTTAAAAAAAAAGTATTTTATTGTTATATAATTTTCTCCCCTAGCAGTCCACTTTACTATGCAGTTCTTATTCTGAACTATTGTAATTCATATAAATGCTTGGAAGACTATATTGTGGATTAGGGCTTCTAGAGTTCTTCTAAGCTTTTTTGTAATGTATTTTATAATCCTTGGTTTTAGTCCTAGGTCCTTGAGCCACTTTGCGTTGGTTCTTGTATATGTAGTGAGGTATGGATCTTGCTTGAGTTTTCTACAGATTGTTTTCCAATATTGCCAACATCATTTGTTTAAAAAGCTGTCATTTCCCCACTTAACTGATTTCATTTCCTTGTCATAAATCAGTTGACCATAGATAGATGGGCTGATTTCTGGGTTCTCAATTCTATTCCATTGATCTATGTATCCGTCATTGTACCAATATCACGCTATCTTGACCACCATGGCAATGTAGTAGGATTTGAAATCAGGGAGTGAGATGCCTCCTACCTTGTTTCTCTTTTTAAGGAGTGCTTTGCTTTTGGGGGGCCTCTTTCCATTCCAGATGAAATTGGAGACTGCCTTTTCCATCTCGTCGAAGAATGGAATTAGTTTTGCATTGAGATTGCATTGAAAGTGTAAAATGCCTTTGGTAGTATTGTCATTTTCACGATATTGAGTCTTCCTATCCAGGAGCAAGGGATATTCTTCCATTTTTTCAGGTCTCTTTTTGTTTCTTGTAATAATGTTTTGTCATTTTCTTCGAACAGATCATTTCTGCTTCTGGTTAGATTTACTCCCAAATATTTTATCTTGTGATTAGCTATTGTGAAGGGTATTATTTTTCTTAGCTCCAGTTCTGTATTCTCTTTGTCACTGTAGAGAAATCCAATTGATTTTTGTACGTTGATCTTGTAACCTGCGACTCTGCTAAATTGGTCAACTATGTCCAGTCATTTTCTTGCTGAGTCTTTAGGGTTTTCTAAGTATACCGTCATACCATCTGCATATAAAGATAATTTTTACCTCTTCTTTGCCAATCTGGATATCTCTTATTTCCTTCTTTTGTCTTATTGCTATAGCTAAGACTTTCAATACAATATTGAATAGGAGAGGTGACAGTAGGAATCCTTGCTTAGTTCCTATTCTCAAAGGGAATGCCTTTAATCTCTCTCCATTGAGAACAATGTTGGCTCTCAGGTTTGCATAAATTCTTTTTACTATGTTGAAGAAAT
>NW_006399784.1:19070224-19104326 GCF_000299155.1 Elephantulus edwardii
CCCATGTATAGTCACTTGATAAATCATAAAATCTGAAAAAGAAAAAAAAAAGAATTATGTTGACTTTTTGGTGAATTATTTTTTGATGTTTCATCGGATTCTATTGGCCAGAATTTTATTCAGGATTTTTGCATCTATGTTCATAAGAGAGATTGGCCTATGATTTTCTATTTTGGTGGTATCTTTACCTGGCTTTCGTATCAAGGATATGTTTGCTTCATAGAATGAGTCTGGGAGAATTGAATCTGTTTCTATTTTCTGAAATAGTTTATGTAGAATTGGTGACATTCTTTATTTCTTTTATAGCCCAATCGTGTTCTAGTAGATAGTTATTCAGCTTCCACATGAGTAGTTTTGTAAGCATTAATCTCCTGTGGTTAATTTCTCATTTTATGGCATTGTGGTGTGAGAAGATACTTTGTATTATTTCAATGCTTCTTAATTTGTTGAGGCTTGCTTTGTGTCCTAATATGTAAGTGATTCTGGAGAATGTACCATATGCACTTGAGAAGAAAGTTAATTGAGTACCCTGAAAAACATCCACAAGGTTGAGTATATAATTTATCTTCTGCATCTTTGTTGAATTTCTTTTGGGTGACCTATTCTTTGATAATAGTGGTGTGCTGAAATCTCCTACCAATATTGTAAAGCTGTCTATTTCTTTATTCAATTCTGTTAATCCTTGTTTTATGTATTTTGCAGGTCTGTCATTTGGCGCATAAATGTTGACCAAGTTTATGCCTTCTTGGTCTATTGTGCCTTTAATCAGTATATAATGCCCTTCCTTATCTTTTATGATGGTTTTCATTCTGAAGTATATTTTATCAGAGATTAATATTGCCACTCCTGCTTTTTTGAGGTTTTGTTTACTTGATACATTTTTTTTCCAGCCTTTAATTTTGAGTCTGTCTTTCTCTTCTTCTTCTTCTCTTTTTTTAAGATGTGTCTCTTGTAGGCAATGTATTGATGAGCTTTGCTTTTTTTCTCTTAATTGGTGCATTTAGTCCATTCATATAAAGTGTGATTATTCACAGGCCAAGTTTTACCATTGCTATTTTGTTGTATTTCTTTGTCTGTTGTTTCTGGTTACTATGGTCCATCAACTTTCCTTTGGTGTCTCCGTGTGAATGCCTTCACTTAAAATTTCTTGTTTTGGTCTTGTTTTCACATATTCCTGAAGTTCCTTCTTTTCTGCAAAGGATCTAATTTCTCCTTCACATTTCACGGAGAGCTTTGCTGGATTAGGATATTTGGCTGGCAATTGTTTTCTTTCAAATTTTTGTATGTGTCATCCTGTTGTCTTCTAGTTCACATGGTTTCTGCTGATAAATCAGAACTTATTCTAATTGTTTCCCCTTCGTAGGTGACTCTTTGTTTTTCTCTTGTTGTTGTTCTGTGCCCTGCTCTATCCTGTGCCAATTGCACTGTCTCTGACACACCCATCCCAATTACCCCAATCACTGAATCAACCCACCTCATAGAGGGCCTTCACCTCTTGCACCATCCCTCCACCCTCCCAAACATGATGTCCCTCTCCAAGGACCTGTCCCTCCTTACATGTCCAAAGTATTCCAGACAAAGCCCCAGAATCCTTGCCTCCAAGGAGCAGCCTGGTTTAACCCTCTCCAAGATAAATCTGTTTGTTATCTAGGCAGTCCAATGTACATTCAATACTTTTCTCCAGCACCACAGCTCAAAGGCATCAATTCTCCTTCTATCTTTCCCAGTCATTGTCCAACTCTCTGATGCATAACAAGTGACTGCAAAGACCATGGCCTGTATCAGATGCACCTTAGTCTCCAGAGTGACACGATTGCTCTTCAGTACTTTGGAGTGACCCCTAACAGTAGACTTTCCTATCGGGGATCCAGCCCCAATATGTCGGGAGAATTCCACCAAAAGGAGGCACCAGGCTGAAATGAAGACGCGGAGAGGCTAAATGCTGATGACAAATAGCAAGTTTAATATTCTGGCAAGGGTACATATACACACACATCTTAGGAACATGCCTGCAGGGGTAATTGCATTATTTCTTATCTGTCCGAGATGTTGACTGGTAGATCAAACATTCCCAGACCTCAACACAAAACAAAGACATCTTCTGGGATATCCTATGATATCTATTGGAAAATAAGAAGTTATCATATTCCTAGAATTCTGAGGCCTTTGGTCTCTCCTTATTCATTAGCATACTGCTTCCTCGAGTTGTTTACTGCAGAATGGATGGCCAAGCCAAGATGAGTGTGGTCCTGCTGTTTTTACAATGCATTGCTGATTCTGCTTTGCAGGTTAGCCAGCTCCTGACACTTTCCTATCACAATACATTTTTTTAATTTCCTGGATACTGGTGCCAAGAGTGTTGACCATGGAGCCAAGCAGACTAAAGTTGTTAACAATCTCAATATCTTCACCATCCATCCTGATGCTACCAATGGTCCAGTGGTGAGAATCTTTGTCTTCTTGACATTGAGCCTCAGTCCATACTGAAGGCTGCAGTCCTCAACCCTCTGCAGCATGTGTTTCAGATCCTCCTCAGTTTCAGCAAGCAGGGTTGTGTCATCTGCATAACGCAGATTGTTAATAGATCTTCCTCCAATCCTGATGCCACACTTCTCCTCATAGAGACCAACCTCTCGGATAATCTGTTCTGCACACAAGTTGAAAAGGTATGGAGATACACATCTGTGGCATACACCTTTCCCAATTTTTAACCATACAGTGTTTCCCTGCTCTGTTCTGACTACTGCCTCCTGGTCCAAGTATAGGTTTCACATTAGCACAATCAAGTGTTCTGGCATTCCCATTCTTCTCAGAGTCAGCCACAGTTTGTTATGATCCACACAGTCAAATGCCTCTGCACAATCAATGAAACACAGATAGACATTCTTCTGGTATTCTCTGCTTTCAGCCAAGATCCATCTAACATCAGCTACAATATCCTTAGTACCATGACTCCTTCTAAACCCAGCCTGGACTTCTTTCAGTTCTCTGCTGATGTGCTTGTTCCAGTCGTTTTTGGATAATCTTCAGCAGAATCTTGCTTGCATGTGAAATCAGTGATATTGTTCTATAGTTTCCACACTCAGTTGGGTCACCCTTCTTTGGAATAGGATCCAGTCAGTTGGCCAGGTGTTTGTTCTCCAGATATCTTGTCACAACTTGGTGAGCATGTCCAGGGCAGCATCTGTTAGCTGAAATATGTCAATTGGTATACCATTTATTCCTGGGGCCTTATTTTTTGCTATTTCCTTCAAAGCAGCTTGAACTTCTTCCTTCATCACCGTAGGCTCTTGCTCATATGTTATTTCATTAAATTCTTCTGTATATGACAATTCCTTCAGATACAGTGACTCAGTATATTCTTTCAATCTTCTTTTAATACTTCCTGGATCATTTAACATTGTGCCGAAAGCATCCTTGATTATAGCAACTCTAGGTTTGAATTTGTTCTTCAGTTCCTTGAACTTAAGAAATGCTGAGCGAGATTGGCCCTTTTGATTTTCTGGCTCAAACTCCTTGCACATTTCATTGTAATATTTTCCTTTGTCATCCTATGCTGCCTTTTGGAATCTTCTATTCAGCTCTTTAGTATCTTGAATTCTCCTTGTGCTTTGGCTTCTCTGCACTCCAGTGCAATCTTCAGAGTTTCTTCTGACATCCTTTTTGGTCTTTTTTTTTTCTTCTCTTCTGTCTTCGTAATGACCGTTTGCACTCTTCCTGGATGATACATTTGACATCCCACAACTCATTAGGTCTTCACTCATTAGTGTTCAAGAAGGCCTCAAACCTGTTCCTGAGATGGTTCTGAAATTCAGGTGGGATAGACTCAAAGTCGTATTTTTGGTTCCTGTGGATTTGGTTTCATTTTCCTCAGCTTCAGCTTGAACTTGCATATGAATAATTGGTGGTCTGTTCCACAATCAGCTCCTGGCCTAGATTTCACAGGTGATATTGAGCTTCTCCAGTGGTTCTTTCCCCAGATGTAGTCAATCTGATTCTTATGTATACCATCAGGAGAAATCCATATGTATAACCTGCGTTTATGTTTCTTATAAAACATATTTGCAATGAAATAGTCATTGGTTGTACAAAATTCATTCTATCTCCAGCTTCATTTCTGTCACCAAGTCCATGTTTTCCAACTACTGATTCTTCTTCTCTGTTTTTCTCTTACTGATTTTAGAATTCTATCCTTGTCATCAATATGGATTGAAGGTCAATATCAAGAAGACAAAAATTCTTACCACTGGGCCAATTAGCAGCAACATGATAGATGGAGAAGAGATTGAGGTTGTTAACAGTTACAGCTTGCTCTGCTCCACAATCAACACTCTTGGTACCAGATGTCAGGAAATCAAAAGATTAATTGCATTAGGTAAATTTGCTCTCAAGGACTTTTTCCAGACTAATGAAAAGCAATGATGTCAGTTTAGAGACAAAAGTGCACCTTACCCTTTCTGTGGTCTTTACAATTAGTTGTTATGCATCAGAGAGCTGGATAATGAAAGAAGAATTGATACCTTTGAGTTGTGGTGCTGGAGAAGAGTCTTGAACATATCATGGACTGCCAAGAAAACAAATAAGTTTGTCTTGAAAAAGGTGAAGCTAAGTTTCTCCTTGTAGGCTGTGATCTTGAAACTCCATCTCACATACTTTGGGCATTTGGCCAGGAGAGATTGGTCCTTAGAGAAGGACATCATGCTTGGAAGGTTGGAGGTACAGCACAGGAGAGGAAGACCCCAGATGACATGGATTGATGTAGTAACTAGGGCAGTGGGGGTAAATGTGTTTGAGTCAGTGAGACTGGGTCAGGACAGGGCAGACTTCAGAGCTCTTGTAACATAGGGTCACTTTAAGTCTCAGGGGACTTGATGGCACATAACAAAAGCAACAATAACTTTTAATTTGGATAATTTTACTATGATATCTCTTGATGGTTTTCTTTTTGTGTCTAATCTATTTGTATTTGCCATGTTTCTTGAATGTGGATTTCCATGTTCTTCAAAATATCCATGAAGTTTTCTTCTAGTATTTCTTCCACAATTTTCTCAGAGATTTCCCTGTCACCTCCATGTTCTGGAATTCCAGACATACATATGTTGTCCCTTTTGATGTCATCCCACATGATTCTAATGTTTTCTTCATTTTCTTTGTGTCTCATCTCTGATTTTTCTTCTGGTATATTTCCAGTGAAGCTCTCATCTTCCAGATCACTGATTCTCTGTTTCATCTCTTCATTTCTACTTTTTTGTCCTCCTAGCTTGTTGGAAACCTTTGCCATTTTGGTCTTTATATTGTGGATTGCATTTTCATGCTTTTCTGTTATATTCAGTACTGTGTTGGCTGTACACTTTCTTATTTGTGATGATCTTTTAAGTTCTTATACCTCTTTATCTATACTGTAATTTCTTTCTTTCATTTTTTTCAATTTTTTCCCATAACTGTTCAAATTGCTCCTCATTGATATATTCTGGATTTTTGTCTCTGGGATATTTTTTTCTTAATTATTTCCTCCATCTTTTGCATCTTCTTCTGTAGCTGTTCAAATTATAACTCTACAACTACATATTTCTTTTGGTTCTTTCTATCTGGGTTATTCATTGAGTCTTTTTTTAGGAGAAGGGTTATTTTGGGTTTTTTTTCATGATGACTGAGACAGAGTGCTGCTTTCTTAACATTATGTGAGTCTTTTTTTAATAGATGTTATGTCGTTGTAACTGTATCATGACTCAGAGTATGACAATGTTTTGTGAAGGACCTGTATCTTTGTGCTCCCTTCTTAAACACTCCTAGCAGCAGTGTTTTGCCCAAAGGACATGAATGGCAGAACAGGAAGTCTCTTCCCTTCCACAAACCACATCTAGGCCCTTTGAGCTTAAGGAGTTCCGTATGGTATAGCTAGACAACTATGTTTTCCCCAAAGCATTGTGGGTGCAGCGTGCACCTTGCTGCCAGGCAGCGGTACAGCACCTCATTGCACTCTTGATCTGTATCTCTGCTGACTATGAAGAGAGCTCTGGTGGTGTAGTCTACAGGTACTTGAGCTGTTAACACAAAGGGCAGGCCTCTCTCCAGTTTAGCCTACAGCAATGAGTCTTGAGTTTAAATAGCTAATAATTTAGAGTTTGTTTCACATATTTGTTACCTGTCTGAAATATTCTTTGGTGAAGATTCTGTTCATATTCTTTGCCCATTATTATTTTTTAATTGGATTGTCTTTTTGTTGTTATTGTTGAAGCATTAAGTTTTCTGTACATTTTTAGACATTAGGCTATTGTTGGGTATGTCATAGCCAAACATTTTCTAGAGACCTTCTTTTTATTGTTTTGGGAAATCACTTGATGAGCATAAGGGTTTTTTTTAATGAGCATAAAATGGTTGGAAGGTCTCATTTTATCTAGCTCGTCTTCTGTTGACTGTGCATTTTTAATTATGCTTAGTGTTCTGTTTATCCCATATCTTAGAATCCCAATGGAGCAGTTCTGCTCTATAATAAAAGGGATCTGTTGAGTTGGAAGCAATAGGAAGCTCTGCTTGGTGGCCCAGGAGTAAGAAGCTGCATTACCATCACAAAGGCACTCAGTTCAAAGCCACCTGCTCTGCCAAAGAAAGATGAGCAATTTCCTCCCATGCAATTTACTGCCTCTGAAAACCCACTGAGGGTCAGTGATGGGTTGGTTCCAATTTGACAGTACATAACATAACAACAAGTATTAGGTAGGGAGCTCTGGTGGCCTAGTCCATAGGAAGTTTCACTTCTAACCCAAAGATAGTAACTTATCTGTGGGAGAAAAAAAGAAAAGATAGAAAATCTTCTCCCGTATAATTTACTCTCTTCCAAATGCCCCTTGGAGGGTCAGCTTTGAGTTAATTCTGATTTAATGCCAGTGATTTTGAGACTCCCTCCCACCCCAGTTTGGTCTGTGTGTCTGCCATTGTGACAACCTTGGATGTATAGTGAGTTCTGAGATCAAGTAGAATAAGCATTCTGAACTTGTTATTATTCTTCAATAATTCTTCCTTTATCCAAACCTGTTTTCCTTTTCCTGTGTTTCCTTTTCCTTTTCCTAAAGTTGATGATTGAGTTTTAAAAAAAATGTTGTTAAAGAATGCAGTTGAAATTTGAATTAGAATTGTATCATATTTATAAACCACATTGGACAATATTGACATTTTCACAATGTCAAAACCATCCATAAGCATGGTTTATTTTTCTTTTATGCTTTGCAATTTTCCTTTTATAGGTTTTTTTTATGTCCATAGTTAGATTAATTCCTAAGCATTTTATCTTCTGGGAGCTATTATAAATTATATTGTTTTCCTGATTACTATTTGAAGTTCTCTTTGTTGGTATAGAAGAATCAGTTTAATATGCTAAGCTTGTGTTCTGCTTCCTAGTTGAATCCCTCTATTAGTTCCAGGAGTTTTCTTGTAGAATCTTTAGGATTTTTCCATGTATGATCACAGAACCTGTAAACTTGAATAGTTCTGCTTCTTTGTTATTTGAATGCCTTTTATTTCCTTTTCTTACCTGATTACTCTGCATAATACAAGGTTGTTGATGAGTCTTTCTCCAATCCTGATGCCACATTCCTCCTTATAAAGCCCAGCCTTTGGAATGATCTGTTCTGCATATAGATTGAAAAGGCATGGAGATAGGACACATCCCTGACATATTCCCTCCCTGATTTTGAACTGTGCAGTGTTTCCCTGCTCTGTTCTGAAGACTGCTTCCTAGTCCAAGTATAAGTTTCACATAAGCACAATCAAGTGTCTGGGATTCCCATTTGCCTCAAGGTTAACTACAATTAATCCACACAATCAAATGCCTTCGCATACTCAATGAAATACAGATAGATATCACTCTGGTACTCTTTGCTTCCAGCCAAGATCCATCTGACATTGGCAATAATGTCTCTAGTGCCATGGCCTCTTCTAACCCAGCTTGTATTTCTGGTAGTTCTCTGTCAATGTACTTACTGTTCCAGGCATTTCTGGATAATCTTTAGCAAGATTTTGCTAGTATGTGATATCAGTGATATTGTTTGATAATTTCCATACTCTGTTAGGTCACCTTTTTTGGAATGGGAATGAATGTGGATCTCTTTCAGTCAGTTGGCCAGGTAATTGGCCTCCAGATTTCTTGGTACAACTTAGTGAGCAGATCCATGGCTGTGTCTGTTTGTTAAAATATTTCAATTGGTATGCTATAAATTCTTGGGGCTTTATTTTTTGCCAAGTATTTTGAGCCATCTGAAGTTTCTCTTTCATCACCATTGCTTCTTGATGGTATGTTGTTTTTTGAAATTCTTCTGTGTCAGCCAATTCTTTTTGGTATAATGACTCTGTATACTCCTCCCATCTTCTTTAGTGCTTCCTGGGTCATTGTAAGTATTAAAACTCACAACTTGGCTTTATTTTTAAGTCCCTTCAGCTTAAGAAATGTCAAGTAAAGTTTTCTTCAACTTTAATTTGGACTTGCAAAAGAGTAGTTGATATACTGTTCTCCAGTCAGCACCTGGCCTAGTTTTCATTGCTGATATGGAACTTTTCCAACGATTCCTTCTACAGATATAATTGATCTGATTCCTGTGCATCCCATCAGGTGAATTCCATGTGTATAGCCTGTGTTTATGTTTTTTTATAGAAAGTATTTACTATGAATAAATCACTGATTGTGCAGAATTCTATCATTCTATCTCCAGACTCATTTCTACCGCTGTGCCCATATTATCCCACTACTGATCCTTCTTTCTGGTTCCCAACTTTGCATTCCAGTCACCACTTATTATTAATGCATCTAGGTTGCATGTTCAATCAATGTCTGACTGCAAAAGTTCATAGAAATCATCTGTTTCCTCTCCTTTGGCTCTGGTTGTTGGTGCGTAAATTTGAATGATAGTGGTATTAACAGGTCTTCCTTGTATGTGTATGTAAATTATCCTGTGACTCAGGTGGACCTGAAGCACTTAAGCTGCAGTAGGTCAAGGACTGTAGTCCTCAAAATTAATTGAAGCTAAACAACAAGAAGACAGAGATTCTCTCCACTGGCTCAATTGGCAGCACCATAATGGACGGAGAAGAGATCAAAGTTTTTAACAATTACAACTTGCTTAGCTCCACAATCAACACTCTTGGCACCAGCAATCAGGAAATCAAAGATGGATTGCATTTGAGTAAATCTGCTGTCAGGGACCTTTCCAGAGTACTGCAAAGTAACAATGTCAGTTTAGAGACTAAGGTTCACCTGATCCAGGCCATGGTCTTTTCAATATACATCAGACAGATGGACAATGACTAAGCATGACAAAAAAGAATTGATGTGTTTGAGTTGTTCTGCTGGAGAAATGTCTTGATTATACCATGGGTTACCAAGAAAACAAATAGTTCTGTCTTAGAGATGGTCAAACCAAGTTTCTCCTTGGAGGCTACAATTTTGAAGCTCCATCTCACATACTTTGGACATATGACCAGTAGGGATTGATCCTTGAATAAGGACATCATGCTTGGAAGGGTGGAGGCACAATGCAGGAGAGGAAGACTTGAGAAGAGATGGATTGATACCGTAACTGAGGCAATGGGGGTAGGTGTGTCAGAGTCAGTGAAACTGGCTCAGGACAGGGCAGGCTTCAGAGCTGTTGTACATAAAGCTTCTATGAGTTACAGGTGATTCAATGGCACATACAACTTCATCACCAACAACCTGATTACTCTAGCAGGGACTTCCAGTATAATATAGAGAAAAGGTAATGATGAAGGACATTCTTGTCCATCTGGTTTCCATCATCAAGGGAAATACTTTGAATCTTTCCGTGTAGAGAATAATATTGGCTGTTGCTGTTGTTGTTAGATGTTGCTAAGTTGACCATGACTTCTAGCAACTCTATGAATAATAGATCAGAATGGAACCTTGCTCTATTCTGCACCATTTTCATGATTCTGTCATGCTTGATTCCCTTGTTAAAGTCACTGTGTCAGTTCATCTCCTTGTGGATTATCCTTTCTTCCCCAGGAAGATATCTTTACCATTGTGATGTCCATACCTCTTTCCCAGTGTGATGACCTTTTCTAAGGACTGTGCCCTCCTGGTAATATGAACAAAGTATGTGAGACAAAGTTTTACTACCCTTGCCTCTAAAGAGCACCCTGATTACATTTCTTAAAACACAGATTTGCTTGCTACTTTGGCAGCCCATGGAATGTTCACTACTCTTCATCAATACCTCAATTCAAAGGCATTGATTCTTCTTCTATCTAACTTACTGTTTAACTTTAAAATGCATACGCAGCATTTGAAAATGCTGTGACTTGGGTCAGACACACCATAGTCTAAACTGATATCCTAGCCCTTTAGCACCTTAAAGAGCTCTTTCTCAACATATTTATTCAACGCAGCATGTCTTTATATTTCTTGATAGTAACTACCATAGGTGTTGATTGTAGATCAAAGTAGAATGAAATCCTTGACAACTTCATTTTTTTTCTCCAACTACCATGATGTTGTCCATTGGTCCAGTGGTGAATATTTTTGTTTTCTTGATGTTGAGATGTAATCTGCACAGAAGGATATATAGTCTTTGATCTTCTTCAGAAAGTGCTTCAAGTCTTCTCCAGTTTCTACAAGCAAGGCTATGTCATCTATATAATGTTGGTTGTTGGTATTGTATAATGGTTTTTTAAAAGGAATGTTCATTCTATTATTATTTTTACCAGGAACAGATTCTGGGTTTTTTTCCTGTGTCAACTGAGATGATCATGTGATTCCTTTGTTTTATTTATGTGATGTATTACATTTATTGATTATTTTATTTTTTAAGTTTGAACCATATTTGCATATCAAGGATGAATTTTTCTTGGTCATTATGTAATATATTTTGGTTGTTGTTGCTGTTGTTATGTGCCATCGAGTCGTTTCCGACTCATAGCGACCCTATGTACAACAGCCCTAAACCCTGCTCTATCCTGCGCCAACCGCACTGCCTCTGACACACCCATCCCGATTACCCCAGTCACCGAATCAATACATCTCATAGAGGGTCTTCCCCTCCTGCGTTGTCCCTCAACCCTCCCAAGCATGATGTCCCTCTCCAAGGACCCGTCCCTTCTGGCAACGTGTCCAAAGTATGTCAGATGAAGCCCCAGAATCCTTGCCTCCAAGGAGCAGCTTGGTTTAATCCTCTCCAAGACAAATCCGTTTGTTTTCCTGGCAGTCCAGGGTACATTCAGTACCCTTCTCCAGCACCACAGCTCAAAAGCATCCACTCTCCTTCTGTCCTCCCTAGTCATTGTCTAACTCTCTGATGCATAACAAGCGATTGCAAATACCATGGCCTGTATCAGGCACACCTTAGTCTCCAGAGAGACACTGTTGCTCCTGAGTACTTTAGAGAGGTCCCTAACAGCAGACTTTCCCATCGCGATACGCTTTTTGAATTCCTGACTGCTGGTGCCAAGAGTGTTGACTGTGGAGCCGAGCAAACTGAAGCTGTGAACAATCTCAATCTCTTCGTCATCCATCCTGACGCTGCCAATTGGTCCAGTGGCGAGAATCTTTGTCTTCTTGACATTGAGCCTCAGTCCATACTGAAGGCTGCAGTCCTTGACCCTTCGCAGCAAGTGCATGAGGTCCTCCTCAGTTTCAGCAAGCAGGGTTGTGTCATCTGCATAACGGAGATTGTTAATAGACCTTCCACCAATCCTGATGCCACAATTCTCCTCATAGAGCCCAGCCTCTCGGATAATCTGCTCTGCATACATGTTGAAAAGGTATGGAGACAGGATGCATGGCTGGCGTACACCCTTCCCAATTTTGAACCATGCAGTGTTACCCTGCTCTGTTCTGACTACTGCCTCTTGGTCCAAGTATAGGTTTCATATTAGCACAATTAAATGTTCTGGGATTCCCATTCTTCTCAGAGTCAGCCACAGTTTGTTATGATCCACACAGTCAAATGCCTTTGCATAATCAATGAAACATAGATAGACATTCTTCTGGTTTTCTCTGCTTTCAGCCAAGATCCATCTAACATCAGCAACAATATCCCTAGTACCACGACCCCTTCTAAACCCAGCCTGGACTTCCAGCAGTTCTCTGCTGATGTGCTGTTCTAATCGTTTTTGGATGATCTTCAGTAGAATCTTGCTTGCATGTGAAATCAATGACACTGTTCTGTAGTTTCCACACTCAGTTGGGTCACCTTTCTTTGGAATGGGAACAAGTATAGATCTCTTCCAGTCAGTTGGCCAAGTGGTTGTTCTCCAGATTTCTTGGCACAACTTGGTGAGCACATCCAGGGTTTTGGTATGCTATTAAATTCTTTTTCTAAAATTTTGTTATGAATGCTTTGAGGGATATTGGTCTGGAGCTCTCTTTTTGAAATATTGTAGTTAGGGTTTGATATTATGCTAACTTTACAGAATGTATAGGAGTGTTTCTTTTTTAATGTTCTGAAATAGATTGAGTAATGTTAATGTGAATTCTTCTATGAATGTTTGGTGGAATTCTCCCATGAATCTATCCAGGTCAGGACTTTTTTGTTGGTTTTTTGCTTTATTATTTCCTCTTTAATCTTTTCTTTTGTTAGAAGTCTGTACAGTTCTTCTTCCTCAATTTGTGTTTAGTTATATAATGTGTCATTGACTATGAAAAGTCTTTAGACTGTGTGGATCACAACAAACTGTGGCTAATTTTGAGAAGAATGAGAATCCCAGAACATTTGACAGTGCTTACGTGAAACCTATTCTTGGGCCAGGAGGTAACTGTCAGAACAGAGTAAGGAAACACTACATGGTTCAAATTGGAAAGGATATGTATACACCAAGAGTGTGTCCTGTCTTCATGCCTTCTCAATCTATATGCAGAACAGATTGCCCAGGAGGCTGGGCTCTTTAAGGAAAACTGTGACATCAAGATTGCAGAAAGACTCATCAACAACCTGCCCTACACAGATGACACAACCCTGCTTGCTGAAATGGGGAGAACCTGAAGTGCTTGCTGCAGAAAGTTAAGGACTGCAGCCTTCAATATGGATTGAAGCTTAATGTCAAACAAACAAAGATTCTCACTACTGGGCCCATTGGCAGCATCATGATAGATGATGAAGAGACTGAAATTGTTTATAGTTTTAGTTTGCTTGGCTCTACAATCAACACTTTTGGTACCAACAACCAGGAAATTAAAAGACAAATTGCACTGGAAAGTCTGCTGTCAGAGACCTCTCCAAAGTACTGAGGAGCAACTATGTCAGTCTGGAGAGTAAAGTGTGCCTGATTCAGGCCATGGTCTTTGCAATTACTTGCTATGCATAAAAAAACTGGACAATGACTAGAAATGATAGAAAGAGAATTGATGCCTTTAAGCTGTGCTGCTAGAGAAGTTGTTGTTGTTAAGTTCCATTGAGTAGTATACAACTCATAGCAAACCTATAAACGAAAGACCTGAGCACTTGTATAACTTTCATTATTTCTCCGTGTTCATAGAGTTGTCAGAGGCAAGTTATTTCGTAAGTGGATGCCACTCATTTGAATAAGCCATGGACAGCTAGGAGAACAAACAGGTTCAACCTAGAGAGGGTGAAACCAGGGTGCTTCTTGGAGGCAAGAATTATGAAGCTTCATTTGACATACTTTGGTCATGTTGCAAGGAGGTACCAGTCCTTGGAGAGGGATGTCATGATTGGGAGGATAGAGGGACAGAGCAACAGAGGAAGATCCTCAATGAGATGGATTGATTCAGTGACTGGGGTAATGGGGATAGATATTTCAAAGATAAGATTGGCACAAGATAGAGCAGGGTATAGGGTTGTTGTACATAGGGTTGCTATGAGTCACAAGCGACTTAACAGCATATAACAACAACAAAAACAATGTGTATCTGGAGAAACCTGTCCCTTTTCTCTAGGTTTTCAAATTTTTCCATCATATTATGTTACAATAATAAAAAAAAGCCAATAGCAACATCATGATAGATGAAAAAAGGATTAAAATTGTCAATGAGTTCATCTTGCTTAGATAAATAAACAACACCTTTGTTACCAGCAGTCAGGAGAATAGGAAAGCATTAATTGGGTAAGTCTACTGCCATGAGCCTCCCCAAAATACTTAAGAGCAATGATGTCAATTTTTAAGAGCAATGATGTCAATTTCAAAACTAAGGTGCTTGATCCAGATCATGGTTTTTCCAATCACTTGCTATTCATCTGAGAACAGGACAATAAGTAAGGATGACAGAATAAGAACTGACACTTTTGAGTTTTGGTGTTGGAGAAAAGTGCTGAATATCTTATGCACTACTGAAAGAACAAATAGATATGTCTTGGGAAATGTGCAGCCAAAATGCTCCTTGGAGGCAAAGATGACAAAGCTTTATCTCTCATACTTTGGACTTTTTTCCCAGTTAGACAGCTATTTGGCCAACTGACTAGGAGAAATCCATATTATTCTTCCTTCATCACCACAGACTCTTGCTCATATGTTATTTCATTAAATTCTTCTATGTCTGCCAATTCCTTTTGATACAGTGACTCAGTATATTCTTTCCATCTTCTTTTAATACTTCCTGGATGGTTTCATATTCTTCCTAAAGCGTCCTTGATTATAGCAACTCAAGGTTTGAATTTGTTCTTTGTTCCTTGAGCTTAAGAAATACTGAACGAGTTCAACCCTTTTGATTTTCTGGCTCCAACTCCTTGCACATTTCATCATACTATTTTACTTTGTCATCCCCCGCTGCCTTTTGGAAACTTGACACCAGCATCCAGGAAATTAAAAGATGTATTGCGATGGGAAAGTCTGCTGTTTGGGACCTCTCCAAAACACTGAAGAGCAATGGTGTCACTTTGGAGACTAAGGTGCATCTAATACAGGCTATGGTCTTTGCAATTGCTTGTTATGGATCAGAGAGTTGGACAATGACTAGGAAAGATAGAAGGAGAATTGATGCCTTTGAGCTGTGGTGCTGGAGAAGAATATTGAGTGTAAGAGTATTGAGGACTGCTAAGAAAACAAACAGATTCATGCTGGAGAGGGTTAAACCCGGCTGCTCCTTGGAGGCAAGGATTTTGAAGCTTCGTCTGACACACTTTGGATATGTTGTAAGGAGGGACCGGTCCTTGGAGAGGGACATAATGCTTGGGAGGGTGGAGAGACAGCACAGGAGGGGAAGACCCTCTATGAGGTGTTTTGATTCAGTGACTGGGGTAATTGGGATGAGAGTGTCAGAGATAGTGAGATTGGCATAGGACAGAGCAGGGTTTAAGGCTGTTGTACATGGGGTAGTTATGAGTCACAAGCAACTTGACGGCACATAACAACAACAACAACATTCCTAAGAGCTACTGGTCTATCGTTTTCTTTTTGGCAATATCTTTGCTTAGTTTGGTTATTAAGGTTTTGCTTGTTTCATAGAATGGCTCTGGGAGTGTCCCTTCTTTTTCCATTTTTTTAAATAAGTAGAATTGGTGGTACATCTTCTCTGAGTGTTTGGTAGAATTCAGCCATGAAACCACCTGGTCCAGGTCTTGTTTTGTGGAGGAGTCTTTTTTATGACCTGCTCAATTTCTTTCTTTTTTTAACATATGGAAAGAATTTTCACAGAGAAAGATAGCTGAATGGCAGACAATGGAACTTCTTTTTGATGGCTCTGTTCAAGTGTTCAAGTTTTGATATGTTGATTTTTATTTTAATTTGTTTCAAGGAACTTTTAAAAATTTCATTCTTTATTTCTTCTATAACTCAGTCATGTTCTAGCATTGTGTTATTTAATATCCACATGGGTAGTTTTGTAAGCTTAACCCTCTTGGTTGTTAATTTCTAGTTTAATAGCATTGTGGTCTGAGAAGAGAGTTTGTATTATTTAAATTTATTTTTTTTTAAATTTTTTGAGGCTTACTTTGTGTCCTAATGTATGATCAGTTCTAGAGAATGTACCATGTGCATTTGAGAAGAAAGTGAATTGAGTCTTAGTTGGGTACAATAACCTCAACACATCCACATGGTTAAGTTGGCTAATTGTATAGTTTAGATCTTTGGCATTTTTGTTAAGTTTAATTTGAATTGACCTGTCCTTTAGTGAGACTGGCAAATTAAAGTCTCCTAAAAACAACTGGAACAGCACATCAGCAGAGAACTGCCAGAAGTCCAGGCAGGTTTAGAAGGGGTCGTGGTACTAGGAATATTGTAGCTAATGTCAGATGGCTATTGGCTGAATGCAGGGAGTACCAGAGGAATGTCTATTTGTGCTTCATTGATTATGCAAAGGCGTTTGACTGTGTGGACCATAACAAACTGTGACTAACTCTGAGAAGAATGGGAATCCCAGAACACTTGATCGTGCTAATGCAAAACCTATACTTAGACCAAGAGGCAGTCGTCAGAACAGAGCAAGGAAACACTGCATAGTTCAAAATTGGGACGGGCGTACACCAGGGATGTGTCCTGTCTCCATACCTTTTCAACCTGTATGCAGAACAGATCATCCGGGAGGCTGGGCTCTATGAAGAGAAATGCGGTATCAGGATTGGTGGAAGATCTATCAACAATCTGCGTAGATGACACAACTCTGTTTGCTGAAACTGAGGAGGACCTGAAGCGCTTGCTGCAAAGTGTCAAGGACTGCAGCCTTCAATATGGATTGAGGCTCAATGTCAAGAAGACAAAGATTCTCACCACTGAACCAATTGGCAGCATCAGGATGGATAGTGAAGAGATCGAGATTGATCACAGCTTCAATCTGCTTGGCTCCACAATCAATACTCTTGGCACCAGTAGCCAGGAAATTAAAAGACATATTGCGATGGGAAATTCTGCTGTTAGTGACCTCTCTAAAGTACTCAAGAGCAATGGTGTGTCTCTGGAGACTAAGGTGTATTTGGCACAGGCCATGGTCTTTGCAATCACTTGTTATGCGTCAGAGAACTGGACAGAAGGAGAATTGATGCTTTTGAGCTTTGGTGTTGGAGAAGAGTGCTGAGGGTGCCATGTACTGCTAAGAAAACAAACAGATTCACCCTGGAGAGGGTTAAACCTGGCTGCTCCTTGGAGGCAAGGATTCTGAGGCTTCGTCTGACATACGTTGGTCATGTTGTAAGGAGAGACCGGTCCTTGGAGAACGACATCATTATTGGCAGGGTAGAGGGCAGGCTCAGGAGGGCAAGGCCCTCTGGGAGATGGATTGATTTGGTGACTGGGGCAATCGGGATGAGTGTGTCAGAGACAATGAGACTGGCACAGGACAGAGCAGAGTTTAGAGCTGTTGTACATAGGGTCGCTATGAGTTGCAAGCGACTTGACGGCACATAACAACAACAACTACTCCTATTGTGGTGCTGTCTATTTCTTTTTTCATTTCTTGTAACCATTACTTACATATTTTGCTGTTCTATATCATACACTGCATGAATGTTGACCATGGTTATGTCGTCTTGATCTGTTGTGCTTTTAATCATTATATAGTGCCCCTCCTTATCTTTTATGATGGTTTTCATTCTGAAGTCTATTTTATCAAAGATTAGTTTTGCCACTTACACCATTATAAGGATACTATTTGCTTGATATTTCCCCCCCAAGTCTTAGATTTTCATCTATCTTTCTTTTCATTTCTCAGATGTGTCTCTTGTAGGCAACATATTAATGGACTTTTTAAAAAAAAAATCCATTCCCCTACCCTTTTTCTCTTAATTGACACATATAGTCCATTCTCATGTAATGTGATTATTGAAAGGCCAGGTTTTATTGTTGCCATTTTGCTGTGTTTCATTTTCTGTTGTTTCTGGTTACTATGGTCCATCCACTTTCCTTCAGTGTCTCTGAGTGAAGGACTTCTCTTAAAATTTCTTGTAATTTTGGTTTGTCTTCACAAATTCCTTAAGTTCTTTCTTTTCTATGAATGACTTAATTTATCCTTCACATTTGATAGACAGCTTTGTTGGGTACAGGATCCTGGGCTGACAATTGTTTTCTTTCAACTTTCTGTATATGCCATCCCATTGTCTTCTTGCTCACATGATTTCTCCTCAGAAATCAGAACAAATTGTTTTTCCTTGCAGGTGACTCTTTGATTTTCTTGAGCTGTTCTTAGTGTTCTATCATTATCTTTTATTTTGGAGAATTTGACTATATTATGTCTTGAAGTTTTTCTTTTTGGGTCTAGCCTATTTGGTGTGTTCTGAGCTTCTTGACTGTAGAGTTCTCCATTCTTCATAATAATTGGGGATTTTTCTTCTAGTACCTCTTCCACAATTTTCTCAGTGATTTCCTGTCCCTCTAATGTTCTGGAATTCCAGTCATACTTATGTTGTTCCTTTTGGTGTCATCTAACATGATTCTAATGTTTCTTGATTTTCTTTATGTCTCATCTCTGACTTTTCTTCTAGAATGTTTCCAGTGTGGTGTGGTTCTTGTTTTCCAGCTCATTGACTCTCTGCTCCATCTCCTCTGTTCTATTCCCCCCAACCCCTGCAGCCTGTTAGATACTTCTGCCATTTTGGTCTTAATATTCTGGATTGCATTTTTAAGCATTTCTGTTATTTTCAAAACCGTTTTAGCTGTACCCTCTCTGTCTTGTGATTCCACCCCCTCAGGTTCTTATATCTCTTTATCTGTAGTCTCAGTTTTTCTTTCATCTTTTGTATTTTCTTCTGTAGTTGTTCAAATTGCTCCTTATCGAAATATTTCTTCTGCTTCCCTGTCTCTGGGGTATTCATTTTCTTAATGACTTTTATTGTTTCTTCCATCATTTGAACCTTCTTTCATAGCTGTTCTAATAACTGTTCAGCAAAATATTTCTTCTGGTTCTCTACATCTGGGATATTAATTGAATCTATAATATGCTCAATTTTCTAGGAGAAGGGTTAGTTTGCTTTTTCATGACATTTAAGGCTGCCTGGTTCTTTCTTGACATTACCTGAATCTTTTCTTGGTAGAGGATAGGCTGTTATGAGTGTATGATATTCCAGGAGAGGGCGATGTTCTGTGAAGGACTATATCTTGGTGCTCCCCTTTTGGTGGAAGCAGGATGAATGTTATTCTCTGGAAAACCATGACGAATCCCCTTCTGTTCCACTTTGGCTTAAGAAGTCCTAAGCCTTCTGCATGTTTTACAATCAAGAGGTGCTTGATGTATTTTTGTCTATCCTTTGGTTTTTGTTTACTTAGGCCATTGTGGATAAAGTGTGTCTTTTGAAGGTAACATATTGATGTATAATTTTGTTGTTTGTTGTTTTTAAAATACATTCTACCATTTCTTGTTTCTTTACTGGTAAAATAAAACAAGTTCAATTCAGTGTAACTAGTAATAGGTATGAGTTTATTGCTTTTATTTGTAGCATTCCTGTTTTTGTGATAGTAGTGATGCCTTTGTACTATTTAATCTTCCACGTGTTTTCTAATCTTTTCTAGTGTTTACTTTGACATTGAATTTTATCTTCTAAAGTTAGTGTTTTATTTCTTGATATTGCCTCGACTTCTTTTCCATATGAAAGTTGTACATCATTTAATCCCTGGTTGTTTTCATATCATTTACAGATTCATGTTTCAAGTTCACAGTTTTCGACCTTTCAACTATGTTTCATTTTTGAGAATTCTTCATCTAGCTTATGCTGTCTTCTGTCCTAAACTCAGGACATTTCTTCTGACATCTTATTGTTGATGTTCTTAGTTCTTGATTTGAAATACTCCTTTTAAGATTTCTTGGAAAACTGATATGTTTTTAAGAAACTCCATTAATTTATTTTTATCTGGAAATGCCTTAATTTTTTCCATTGTATTTTGGAGAGAATTTTCACTGGCTATATAATTGTTGGTTGGAAATTTTTTTCTTTCAAGGTTTTATATGTTATCTTGTTACCTTCTTCCTGAAAGGTTTTGGCTAAGTAATCAGAGCTTGCTTTATTGATTCCCTTCCCTGAGCTGCTCTCAGGATTCTTTCTTTGTCATAAATGTTGGTAAATTTGATTATGATATGTCTTTGTGACTTTCTTTTGAGGTCCACCCCATTGAGCTTCTTGTATGGATATCCTCTCATCTTTGATGACAGTAGGGAAGATTTCTGCCAGAAAAATCTTTGGAAGTCCTATCTATGAGTATTTATTGTTTTTTTTTGTTGGTTGGTTGGTTGGTTTTGGTTTTTTCTTGCCTTCTCTTGTTATGAAATTCTGATCTTATCTAATTTTGTTTTCTTCTTCATAGTGTCTGACATAATTCTTAGGCTTCCTTCATATTTTTTTATAATTTTTCCTCAACTAAATTGGTGTCAAGGGATTTACCTCCCCCTCTCCAATATTTTGTTGATTCTATCTTCCAATGATTTAATACAGCTGCTATATTCTTCTCTAAAGTATCTCCAGTGGCTGAGTGGTAAGATGTTGCACTGCCAATTCAAGGACAATTCATTTGAATGCACAAGCTGCTCTGTGGGAGAAAGACAGGAAATTTCCTCCTGTGCTATTTGCAGCTTCTGAAAACCCACTGGAAGGGGTAGGCTAGGAGTCAGTTTTGATTTGATAGCAATGAACAATAATATGTTCTTCTATTGAGTTGTTTGTTTCTGGAATTTTATTATTACTCTTTCAGATTCCTAGTTGCCCTTTTTGTATTGTTTCTAATTGTCTATTTATTTTATTATTTTTTTATTTTTATATGAATGCTTCTATTGCTTTTTTATATTTTCTTTATCTCTTGGAGAACATTATTTTAATATTAGCCTTTTAAAAAATCCCTTTTCAGTTATTTCTCTTACCATTTCCTTCTCTGGAAGATTTTCTGAGCAAGAAAGAAGGTTTTGGTCACTTGCTGGAGCCATCTTATCCAGCTTCTTTCTGTGATATAATAATCCCTGTTGTCTCTAGGACATTAAAGTGTTTTAATATCTATCTATCTATCTATCTATCTATTATATTATTGTTTGTTGTATGCTGATTTTTGTTTTGTTTGTTTTTATATTCAGAAAGGCAGGGCATTTGAAATACTCTATTTGCTAGTCTGGCAATACCTGAACTCTCACTGGGTGTGCAGGGTAGCAGCCAGGGGTTTACTCATGGATTTCTGTTTGCTAGTCTTGCAGAATGGCTTAAGAATATAACTGCCATTGCTGGTGAGGTAATGTTTATGCACATATAATAGCCTGGGTGTGACTACAGGGAGCATTCTAAGTGGTTGCTGGGTTGGGTAGAGTGAGTTACATTGATAGTGTCTGAGTGGTTGGAACAAGCGTGCCTGTGTCATTGGTCACAAGTAGATGATACTAAAACTCACAAAGATTCAGGTAGACGTGGTAGTGTGAGAATGGTCAAAGTAGGCATAAATCACTGAGTGCTAAGGAGGTAGTGGCACATGGAGTTGAGGTGAGGAAGTGGCACAAGTTCATGAACACCTACTGGGAGGATGTATCCCTGTCCATTAAAGTGGACATGGGAGAGAAGGTGTCTCCAGTCCTCAGGCTTCTTATGCAAATGACTGGAAAAAGTAGAAGGCACTATCACTGGTCTATGGGCTCTTGATGTGAATGGCTGTGCTTAGGAGTAGCACTTCTAATTTGTAGGATCTCACTGCCAGTATCTTAGCAGAGAAGGAGGCACCACCTGTTCATGGGCCCTTGCTGAGTACCACTCTTTCATAGACTCTGATGCCTGCCACTGAAAGTGGGGTCAGGCAATGGAGTCTGTAAATTCCTCAGTGAGTGAAGGATTAGATGCTGCTGACCTGTGAGCCTGTGGCTCAAGAAGTGGAGCAGTAGTGATGGATGCTACTAAACCATGATTGAATGGGGAGGGATGCGGGTGGATACTGCAGATCTGTGAGCCTAAAGCAAAGGCAGCCAAGAGACATGGTTGGTAAGGTAGTGCATTTAACTTTCAGAGAGTGGGGGCCCTTCTGCCTGGCTGTGGACGTGGGTGTAGAGTCATTGCTGCTTGACTGCACCAGGTAAGGAGGAGGCTTCTGCTAGGAACACTGCTCACTCTGTCTCAATATGTCTGCACTATGCAGTTTCAGCTCCAGAGCACTCATGATCTGCAATTGTTTGTGTTCTTTGTTTTTGTACAATCTCATTTTCCACTTGGCACTTGGTCTTATTTTTCTGTTTTCATCTGATGCTCAGGGATTCAGTCTCCTTTAAGCTACCATCTATATCTGATTGACTTTTTATTTTTCAGATCTTTGTTATAAGGGAGACGTTAGGAAGCTGCTCTGCTGACTATACTGCCTTCCTGAATTGCCTAATTTTTCCTCCTTAAACACAATGTTGGTGTGCTTGGTTATGACTCTTGATTCCAGGGAAGAAATAACCCAAAGAAACTAGTCCATACAAAATAGAAACCTTATCAGCTCAAATAACCAAATGAAATAAAGGTAGGAAGTTACTAATCCCAAGGACAGCTAGGAGTAGGCACAACTGGAGCCAAGGACCATCAGACTGCGAGGATTCATTGTTTCAGTACAACGAGGATTCATTGTTTTTGCATTCTCTTCAATCTTATAGACCCATATTCTCCATAAATGCTCACCATCGCACCCCATGCAGCCGATACATGCAGAGATCTAGTCTCTACGTGTTTGTCCCTAGAGGTTAAGGGCATTTCTTCCTCGGGTACAATTTTAAGAAGTCCTTGAGAAGGCATTTGATTAAATTGTCTGAGTTTTTTTTACACCTGATTCTGTACAAGTGGGTAGTCGGTATTTTCAGTATGATGACAAATGCATGAGTCATGACAACATGTCACAGGGATCTTTACTTTGAAGTAAGATATGTATATCTGTGCCATAGCTGTCCTTCTCCCACATTTCCCCGGTACTTCTGACATTTCTCCAACTCTCTGCCCTTATCGTCTCTTTGCAACTATTCACAGTTTTGTGTGATTCTTAGTAATTCTTAAATTTAAGAGGGTAGGGGATAAGTATATTTATGGCCTTTTCTCTCTAGTATTAAAAAAGAACTTCATCTACTTATTATCAATGCATAAGGTAAAATAGCATTAAATTACCAAATTTTAAAAAATACAAAAATCCAGAAATGTTACAAGTCTTATTAAAATGAATTTATTCTCATTGGGCATATTCGGGGTACTAGTTTTATTTGGAAATGAAAAATTTGTGTCTGTTGTAAAATATGGCATTAAGTACCACACTGCTGTAGCCAGGACTAAAAGCCAGCTGGAGAGAAAAAGAGAACTCGATATTTGCTTCTACTGGAAGCTTTCATAATTATAGGGCCTGAAGACTTCACTAGAGGTTTTGTAAAAGCTTAAACTCCTATATTTCCTTTCTCAAGGAGATCTGCTTCTGGTGTTCATTAGCTGGGATGACTGAGAAGCTACTTCACTTTCCAAGCAAGGCCTCAGTTTCTCCACCTGCAAAACAATCTAAATTGAATTAAATCTAAATTAAACTGTTTACAATGCAACCATTTTCATATAATGTTTGCATAAGACCGATCTGTGTGAGGCATTCCTTAATTAGAATAACCAACCACCTAAGGTCAAAACAGCAGCATTTTCCCAAGGATAAAACCCTGAGGCAGGAAGGGGTAGGACAGAAGGATTAATGGAAATGAGAATTATAGGAGAGAAATGGGGAAAGTATGATTACATATGAATGTTGAAATTAACACTATATTGTATTTAAGTTTATTAATACATTAAATGAAATTGCAATTAATATGTATGAGTTTGCCTTGGAAACTTTCACTCTAATCACACATGCACAAAAGCATCTGAGCAGCTTCTAAGCACGCAAAGTCCCAGGCCACCTCCCCAGGAGTTAATTCTGCAGTCTGGAGGGTGGCCCAGGAATTAGCAGTTTTCAGAAGCACTCAAATAATTCTCAAGTAGGAGGAATATATAAAAAAAAATAAATGAACCATTCATAAAAAAGCACATTATTACCCAAGGAACTGTCTGCCAACATCTCCACATATATTTTAACTCAGCTGCTACGCTCTGTAACAACGCGGAATTAAGCCAATGCATCGTCTTTTTAGTAGTTGTTCAGTTGATTTACCATTAACTTTAAACAACCAATTGTGAAATGAGCATCATTCACTTTGCCATGATGACGAGGCTTTACCCAGTTCTCTCTCTCTCTCTCTCTCTGTGTGTGTGTGTGTGTGTGTGTGTGTGTGTGTGTGTATTTACCTTGTAAGCTTGAAAACTGGTAAAATAAATTTTATTCCTAAACTCTCCAAAGGAACTATATACTCCGGTAAAGGGAAATAGCTTAAAATTATACCAGCTTCAAGAGGTTATCTTCACAAATCCTAAAGCCTGGCTATATTTGTATTTAAGTTAGCCTTATTTCTGCGAAACCCCTAAATGCCAAGATGTTGAGCTTTTTTGCTGTCTATAAGACCCTCAACAAGATAGGTGGGCAGTGGCTGCAAACAATGGGCCTGAGCATGGTGTTCCTGAGGATGGCGTGGGGTAGGGCAAGGTTTGGACCCTCTGTCATAGGGCCGAGATACACTTAACAAGGAGCACTGAAACATTTCCTTTCATTCACACTGAAAGGCATGCATTTTGGATGTCTCTCTTTCTCTCTGAGGCCCGCAAGCATCCCTAGGTGACAGTAAAGAAGCCCACTCAGAGCCGTCATGGTGACAACCTGGAGACACTCCGAGCACCTGTTTCTTATTTCTTGCTTTGCGTTTTACTAAGTCGCCTGTGTCTTTTTTGTTCTGTGCTCCTCACAGTTGGTTTTGCACTCTGTCCCCTCATATAAGTTGTGACTATAAAGAAAAGTGACTGATTTCTGAGAGTGGCCTGTGGAGCCCGTGTCACTGCTTTGCAGCATACCTTGTAAATCTCCGCAGGCTATAGGACAGCGCCCGTCCCCTGCAGTTCCGAGAACAAGTCTCAGCAAACGCTGACAGGAAGGGCCATTATGGTCACTGATGTTCTCACCATCTGGAATGGTTACAGTTGTCAGGATCTGAGATGACTCACTGTGCTGAGGAATCATTCCTCTAATGGCAGCACTAATCAGGAGGGATGAAGCCGCCGTTGCTAAGTGCTGCCGCTTAAAGAAAATTCCCTGCCTGAGGAAAAGAAAATGTTGCCATTGATTGGCCTTTGCCCATCTGAAAATTAAGTGGCTTGGTGTGTTACCCTTGGTTTCATCTAACAACGGGCTAACCTTCATGTTAGGAGACGGGACTCTGGGCCAAGAGTGTGAGCTGTATTTATACAAAGAGGCCTTGCACTGATCTCTCTGGTCTTTCTCTCTGTGGCCTGCTATGCCTTCAGGAAAATGACTGTTTATTTTGATGTGGAAAGGGCAGCACACAAAGATATGGGAACTGTGGTTTAATTTTACAATTTCCTCTCCCTAGCATTTGGTGCTGTCTTGCAAACACTAGATTCACCCGAGGTACATTGCTATTGTCAGAGTGTACCCATATGGAAATTCCCATAAGCAGATAGATTAAAAGGGCAAAGGTATGCTGTTATTAGTGTTTGGTAGCTTCCAGGGAATCAGCCCTGATGCATGACGGTCCTATGCACTGAAGGAAATGCTACCCACCCCGTGCCATCCCCACGTCTGGCTGCAGACAGGACTGTTGTGAGTCATAGGATTTCCCAGGAGCTGAGTTCAGAAGGCGATCAGCAGGCCCTTCCTTCTAGACCTTGTGAGTCTGCAAGCGTCAGTTGAGCCCTGCGGTCAGCATCACACCGACAGATGACTGGCTGCTGGGGGTGGGGCTGCGCTTGAGGGCAGCACTGGCTGAGAACTGAACCCAGGACATCTGCATAAAATGTGCTAACTGTACCGCTGAGCCATCTCTGCTCCCCAAAATATGCATCCTAAATCTTAGCTCAGTGCCAGGCACTTTGAAAACCCTGGAGATAGAGCGGAGAGTGAAGCAAAATGACAGCCATGAAGGTGCTCACAAAACACTCCAAACGAGAGTACGATGGTGCCCTGTTCCTACTCTTTTTTTTTCCAGCTGCTATTCTTGAACATTTTGTTCCGAGTGTCTATAGCAAGATCTTGATCCAAACGGGGGAGGGGAGAATGTAGAATGTTATTATGTGTCGTCCAGTTGCCTGTGCCTCATAGTGACTCTATGAACAATGGCTCTGAAGCCTGTCTGTCCTGAGCCAGTCTCACTAACTCTGACACACCTGCTCTGCTCACTTCAGTGTCCTCCTTTGATAGAAGTCATCTTTCTAGCTTTCTCTGAATATAAAAGTAATCAATTTCACAGGCAGTTTAGAGAAAAAGCCCACTTGAGTAAAAAAAGCAATTGAGCAAGACATGGACAACCAAAGTAATCCTTAAGGCACAACGATTAAACAGTTGGCTGCTAACTGAAAGGTGGGGGGTTCAAACCCACCGGCCACTCCCTGGAAGAAAGGACAAGAAAGCTGTTCCTGTGACAATCAAAGTATTGGAAATTCTGTGGAGATTATGTGGAGCAATTCTGCTCTCAACTCATCAGCACTGAGAAGTGTGAGGATCGAAAATATCAACATAACAACTACAATTAGGTCCTGGACGTGCTCCCCTGTTGGAGTCCATCACATGGAGTGATCTGTCTATACCAGGTCTTTCAAGTAGTAAAGGAGTCAACCAGAAGAAAGCAAACAAACAAAACCATGTGGTCTCTAGGTCAGTAAGGTAGGTCCACCCCATCCAGACATCTACATGCAGCACACCTGGAAGGTTCTGAGCTCAGGACATCTTGACAGTAACAAAGAGAGGATTAAAATAAATGACCATTCCCTATGAGATGAAACAGAGAGCTTTCTGTATTTTATACTGCAGTGACCTTAAGCACAAATAAACAAAGAGTATTTGATGTGGCAATTTCACAAAACAGTTCATGAAAACCCTTAGTCATAAGGAAACTTTGGATCTGGCTTGATGTCATGGTCTTGTGATATATATAAGGTCTGAGGGTGTGAGGCTGAATTACCACAGACTCAACAAACTATCAACTTCAAAATGGAACCCACTCATAACTGACCCTCCAGTGGGTTTTCAGAGGCTATAAATTGAACAAAAGGAGATTGCTCATCTTTCTTCCCTGGAGCAGCTGGTGGGTTTGAACTGCCTGCCTTTGGGTTGGTAGCTCAACCGCTTAACCACTAGGCCACCAGAACAACTTTACCACAAATGAAGTGGCTTAAAACTACATAAATATGCCCTCTTACAGTCCTAGAGGCCAGAAGTTCAAAATAAAAATGTGGGATATTAGTTCCTCCTGATAGCTCAAAGAATCCACTCATCATTTCTCTCTTGGCTTCTTATCACTGGCAGCAATCCTTCATGCTATGTGGCTTAGAATGATCAGCTTCTATAACCACCTTCATCTTCTCATGAGCTTCCTCTCTCTGTGTCTTCTTTTCTTTCTACATAGGCACTTATAGCTCTGGTGGCCTAGTAATAAGATGCTGTGCTGTGGTCCCAAAAGTATGTGGTTCAAATCCACCAGTTGCTCCACAGGAGAAGGATAAGCAGTTTCCTCCCATATGATTTACTGCCTCTGAAAACCCACCAGAGGGTCAACTATGAGTCTACTCTGACTCAACAGCACACAACAACAGCAGAAAATCTCATTAATCCAGAATGATCTCATTTTGAAGTCCTTAATTTAATTTAATTACATCTGCAAAAGCCTTTGTTCTCAAGTAAGCCCACATTCACAGGTATGGGGAGTCAGGACTTGCATATATCTTTTTGGGGCCCACCATTCAACTCATTACATCAACAAATCTGAGGGATGCTTCTGCATATCAGGCTTTGCTGGGATGACTTCTTGGCCTTAAAATTATTTCCATTTTACTGGTAGTAGAAATGCTTCCTCCAAAGTGCTGAGCAAAATGGCCTGCTCCATATCCTAGAAATCGATTCTCAGTTTCCACAGGTGTGATCCTCTGACCGAGTCACTCTTAGCTTTGTGGCAACTCCTTGATTTCTTCAGGTTTCTTTCTCCAACAGAGAAGAATTATCTTACACTGTTTCTTGCAAAGAGCACTGAAAATAACCTCTGCCCTTTTCCCACTGGACAGAGACAAGACTGCCGTGACACTTCCCTGGCTCGTGGCTACTCAGGAAGGCTCACTACAGCCACTTCACGCCTGTTGCCATGCTGGGCCCACATCTTCCTTTCCTCTGATTCTATTCTCAAGCTTTCCCCTCTGCTTAGCTTTGCCTTACGCAGCTGATCATCTTTTTCATCTGTGCTCCTAAAATCCCCATAGTATGGCAACCCATGGCACAGATTACCTTAACATCATAGTATTTATTATGTTAGATGCTGCTGTAAGCACTTTTGCAAAGAAACTGGTTTCAACCTTTACTGCACCCTGCCGCTTTTTTAAAGTTATTTTTTATTGGTTTGCTTACCAAGTTTGCATACATTGTATCTCACACTATTCTCCATTCGCATTGTTTCATACAATCATCCCCATTCATTATGTTTTACAAAATTAATCACCATGCCCACCATTACCCCATCTTTTCAGATTCTCATCAGGTCCTTCCCATTTCCTTTACCCCTTTCGCCCTGTTACTTTTACTATACCTTTTTCACAAGTAAGGAAAATTAAGGCCTCCAGGATCTGTGTGGCATGCCTCAAATTAATGATCCAATGAGTGACAAAGCTGAGACAGAATCTGGCTGAGGAGTCTGGTGGGTAGTTGATGATTGTACAAATAATCTCCAAGTTTGGCAGTACTTCTATGAAGATCCCCATCTGGGCATCGTGCCCAGCTTCAGTTTCCCATTGCTCATCATCTCTTTGAGACTATCCCACTTGGTACTGAAGCTTCCTGACCCAAGCAAAGTCTCAGGGCTCCGAGCACAACCAAGGCTGTGTTAAAATAATGAGAGCAAGCCTAAACAAAAAACGTGACAAGTAACATGCTGCAACATCCTACGTCTCTCACAGTGCACCTCACCAGCTTGCTCCCAGGCGGCCCCACAGTGCAGGGCAACTTGGGCTCACCTCCAAGGGGGTGGGTCAGATGATTGAGAACTGAAGGCAGGGACTCAAACAGATGCTTACCCACCTGTGTTCACTGCAGCATTATTCACAAGAGCCGGCAGTGGAAACAATCCAAGCCCACTGAAAGAGGATTCGATAAACAAAATGTAACATACGCTTAGACACACACACACACACACACACACAGAGAAATATTATTAAGTCATAAAGAGAACTATAATTGAATTGACTCCCTTCAGTTGTAGTGTTGGCAAAGCACATCACATATGCTATAGACTGGTAAAAGAACAAGCAAATCTTGTCTATTTTTTTTTACTTTTCTTTCCCCCCCCATTTTTCTTATTTTTTAAAAATTTTATATTACTCTGATTTATTTACAAAGTTTGAATACATTGTTTTTCACAGAAGATCCTTCCCATTTCCTTCACCCCATCCAGCCATCAAATTGTGCAACCCTATGATTAACACCCTCCCCCCCAGGATCACCCCTCTACTTCCACCCTTTCCCCCAGCCTTGGATCCTTATACTTATGCTACAATAATGGTTTTATATGGTTTTGTCCTTGTGGGACTGAGTTCACTCAGCAAAAGTGGAAACCAGCTTTCTCCTCAAAGGCAAGGATGATGAGACTTCATCTTATTTCCTTTAGGCATAGTCTCAAGAGGAACAAATCCTTGGCCAGAGACATTATGCTGGGAAAGGAAGAGAGAGAGAAGAAAAAGAAAGAGAGGAAGACCCTCCAGGAGACAAATTGTAACTGCAACAGTGGGCTTGCGCAGGACAGAGGTCATGAGGATGGTGCAAGACAGGACAAGGTTCAGATCTGTTCATAGGCTCACTGGGAGTGGCAGCCGACTCGGCAGCGTTTAATCATAACAAAAATAAAAATTATAGTGCTGATGCATGCTACAGCATCGATGAATCTTGACAACATTATGTTGAGTGAAGTCAGGACTAAAGGACAAACATGATAGGATTTCACTAGCACAAAATATCCAGCAAAGATAAATACATACAGACAGAAGTAAATTAGAGGTCACCAGATCTTGGGGAAGGAGAACTGCTGAATTGTACATTTCAAATGGCAAATTTTATTTTATACATACTTTAGCACAACAAAGAATGATATTGTTAAATCCAATCCCAAGAATAGACAGACATGAGCAAGGGCTGTCTTTGCTGTCCATCAGCCCTGCTCTTCCTGTTCTTGCTCTTTCTTGAGGACTGGCCCGGGGGGCTCTGTTGGTTTACTGGTCAGGAATTGCACTGCCAACACAGAGGCAAGCTGTTTGAAAACACCAAGTGCTTCTTGGGAGAAAGATGAGGAATCTCTTCTTGTGTGATTGACTACCTCTGAAAACCCACTGGAGAGTCAGCTATGAGTCAGTTCTGACTTGACTGAACACAACAGCCTCTTCCTTAGGGAGCTCTAGTGACCCAAGGGGAACCTTTGCCAACCCCCAAATAGACAATGTCCTCCCATGTAATTTACAGCCTCTGAAAACCTGCTGGAGGGTCGCCCACGAGTTCATTCCTACTCAACAGCACATAATAACAGTAACAACAACCTCTCCCCTGAGAACATGTCACGCCATCTTTAAGAGAAATCCCTCCTCATAAAGCTCTAATTCATAGAGGTGTGACATCTTACTTCCACATAGTATGGTATACCACAATAAACCTGCACACCTCCCAGAGATCTATAGGCCCACTTGTCATTTTTAGGTGCTGTTGAGTTGAGGATGAACCACATGCAATCCTTACACTCTCTGACATATTTGAGTCTTTGCTGCAGTCACCATGTCAACTTACCTGGTCAAAGGTCTTTCTCTCTTTCACCACCTCTTCATCTTTCCAAGCATGATGTCTCTCTCCAAGCAATAACCTCTCCTAACAACATGCTCAATGTATGTGAGATGAAGCTTCATCATCTTTGATGAAGCAGCACTTTGGCTGCACCTTCTCCAATACACATCTGTTTGTTCTTTTGCAGGCCACGAGATCTTCAGTACTCTTCTCCAACGTCACAATGTAGTCATCAATTCTCCTCCTGTCATCTTTAATCATAGTCTAACTCTCAGATGCATAACAAGTGACTGAAAAGACGATGGCCTGAATCAGGCACACCTTAGTTCCCAAGTTGACATCATTACTCCTCAATAATTCGGAGAGGTCCCTGACTACAGACTTTCCAGATGTCTCCTGATCTCCTGACTGCTAGTACCTGGGGTTTGATTGTGGATCCAAGTAAGATGAAGTCATTAATTATTTTAATCCATTCACCGTCCATCACAATGTTGCCTATCAGTCCAGTGGTGAGAACTGTTGCTTTCTTGATGCTGAGATACAATCCATTTTGAAGGCTACAGTGTTTAACCTTCTCCAGCAAGTGCTTCAAGTTCTTCTCACTTTCAGAAAGCAAGATTGTGTCATATGCATAATGAAGGTTATTGATAAGTCCCCAATCCTAATGCCACATTTTTCTTCGTAGTGTCCATTTTCTCCAAATAATTTGCTTGTCATACAGATTAAATAGATATGGAGAAAGGATTTAGCCCTTTCACATATATTTTCCAATTTTAAACCATGTAGTATTCCCATGTTGGGAGCAGGAATATCATCCACTTCTTAAACAACATGTCTCCGGAAACTCTATGAGCTTTGATAAATGTCAATAGTTGTAGAGAGGCTTCAGGTCTTTTGTTCATAAGGTCACTATGAGTTGTGCTCAACTTCAAGGCAATCAACAATAACAACAGTGTTCCCATGCTCTGTCCACACAATAGTCTCTTGGTCTTGGTAATGGTTTCACATGAGCACAATTAAGTGATCTGAAATTTTCATTTTTTTCTCAATGTTAACCATAATTTGTTAGGATACACACAGTCAAATACATTTGCATAGTCAATTAAAAAGCACAAGTCAACAGTCTTTCTTTGCTTTCAGCCAGGATCCATCTGACATCAGCAATGATATCCTTGGTGTCACATCCTCTTCAGAATCCTACTTGAATTTCTGGTAGTTCCTTGTCTGTAGACTGTTCTAGCCATTTTTAAAATGATCCTCAGCAATATTTTGCTGGTATGTGATATTAATGATGTTGTTCAATAATTTCCACATTCTGTTGGATCACCTTTTTTGTGAATAAGAACAAACAGTGATCTCTTCCAGTTAGCTGGCCTGGCATCCGTCTTCCAAATTTCCTGGAATAGACTAGTGAACACGTCCAGGTGTGCAACTGTCATTTGAAACATTTCACTTGACATCCCATCAATTCTTGGGGCCTTATGTTTTTGCCAATGCTTTTAGTGCAGCTTGAATTTCTTCCTTAATTATAATTGGCTCTAGATCATATAATACTTCCTGAAATATTTCATTGTCAGCCAATACTTTTGGGTACAATGACTGAATATTCCCTCCATCTTCTTTTCATGTTTCCTTGACCATTCAAGATTTTGCCAATAGTATCCGTAAATAATCTCAAGGCTCGACTTTTTCTTTCAGTTCCTTCAGCTTGAGAAATTCAGAGCAAATTCTTCCAATTCTTCCAGAATGAATTCCAATTCATTTTATTTTCCAATTCTAGCTCTCTGCACATTCCATTATAGTCCATTATAACCTCCAGTGGGTTTTCTGAAGCTGTAAGTCCTAAAGGAGATTGTCTCTCTTTTTCTCATGGAGCAACTGGTGGATTCAACCACCACAGAGGCTGTCTCTGGGGTAGCAGCTGATTTCCCTACCAACCACCCTCCTAGAGCTCCCTGAAAGCAAACATTGGTTATTAATTGAGCTACACTCTTATTTAATTTAACAATGGTTTCATGGGATAGTTTTTTTTTCTTTTAAGGTTTTTATTTGAAAATTTTTTTTCATTATTAAATTTTATTAGCTTTAATGAACATTTACAGGAATTTGGGGTTTTCATTCCTTCATTGCTGCACCATTCTCTCTATCATGGGATAGTTTTGATTAAAGGTCTAAAGATTATTTCTAGATAATAGATTCAGAGATCCTTTCATTCTCAGTAGAGCCGCTTATTTTTTATGGATCCAATAAGCCTCAATTCTATGTGAGTTTGACGTCCAGTTTCCCAATTTTACTCCTTTTGATCAAGATCTGTTTGTTGAGTCCTTGATCAAAATGAAGACCATTTATTTCTGGCTTCATGTTCTCAAAGCAATGTGAAGACATTATGGGCTCAGTGTTATCTAATTAGCTCAGAACACTTAAAAGTAAACTTGATAACAACACTGGTGTAGCTTCCAGGAAGCTGTCCTGAGCCTGTATACTTTACTATTTCTTGGCAATGATGCCAAAACCATTAGGACTTTGAAGGTCTGACTTCTGATTTCAGCCTGAGCCTATAATTCCAACAGTCAACTCAATGTTAGGGTGGAGTGTTTGAAATGATCTCAAATGTCATGACTTATCAGTCAGTTCAAAGGCTGCACACAGTGAAGATGTGAAAGTGTGGTTTTTCCTCTAGGGATAACTTGTAGCACATTATCTAAAGCCTGAAATTTTCTTGCCTGAATGGCAAGAGATGCTATGTTTGGTTTTGGGGTTTTTCTCCCACTAGAAACATATTTCTGCTTTTGCAAGAAAATGCTAGATGTTTAAGGTACTGAAAATTAATGTACCCATTTTATAAAGAAACCATTTATGAGTTAATACACCAAAATACTTCAGTGATTATGATTATGATTATGATTATGTGTTAAGGTAAAGTTCTTAAAAGACAAATAAAATACTTCTACTTGTTGTTATGTTTGAATATTAAACACTACATGCTCAATTTACCAACAGTTCATAGTTTGGGTTATTACGAAAATAATTCAGTCAATGGCAACAGTTTTAAGTTTAGAAATATACTTAAAAAGGAAAGCTAATTAATGGTACAATCACGTTGGAAGTAAGTTTAACGTTTCCTCAAAAACCTAAACATAGAAATTCCATATGATCTAGCTATTCCACTCTTATAAATATGTTGTTTGTTGTTGTTGTGTGCCGTTGAGTCACTTGTGACTGTTAGCGACCCTATGCACAACAGCCCTAAACTCTGCTCTGTCCTGTGCCAATCACACTGTCTCTGACACTCCCACCCCGATTATCCCAGTCACTGAATAGAGGGCCTTCCCCTCCTGCGCTGTCCCTCCACTCT
>NW_006399784.1:19104946-19108695 GCF_000299155.1 Elephantulus edwardii
CATTTCTCCTCATAGAGCCCAGCCTCCCAGATAATCTGTTCTGCATACAGGTTGAAAAGGTATGGAGATAGGACGCATTTCTGGCATACGCCCTTCCCAATTTTGAACCAAGCAGTGTTCCCTTGCTCTGTTCTGATGACTGCCTCCTGGTCATATAGCCTAAGGAAATGCGAACTATTGCGCAAATGGAGATTTGTGTGCTAATGTTCATAGCAGCATTGTTCACAAGCACAAGAACATGGGAATAGTCCAAAATGTCCAACCACAATCAAATGGATTAAGAAATTGTAATGCATTCACATGATAGAATACTACACAGCACTCAGGAACAATGATCTCAAAAATTACTACATAACTTGGAAGAGACTGGAGGGCATTCTGCTGAGTGCATAGAACCATTATTGTAAAAACAGAAGAATAACTAGTAAAATGAGTAGGGGGGGATCCAAGAGGGGAAGGGGTAGGAACAGAGGGGTGAGGATGGGCTGGAGAGAAATCATAAAGTCACAGTTTGGTGGGTGGAGGGAGGGAGATAAAGGAAATTGGAAAGACAGGGAAATGAAGGGTATGGTTTAATGGTGATTGATTTTATAAAACATAATGAACGAGAATGTGTGAAACATACTGTGAATGAATAGTGTGAAACACAATGTATAAGAACTTTGTATACAAACCAAAGTAAGTTTTTTAAAAGGAACTCTGTTGAAAATATAGGGAATCCTTAAATATATCAGAATATTTAAAAGCTTAAATCATTAAGTGCTCACTTACTAACCATAATGTTTACAGGTTGAATCCAACCCAAGCAGTGCCACAGGGAAGAAGTCTGTCACTCTGCTCCCGTGATGATAAAAGCCTAGGAGACTCTCTGAAGGTGGTTCTCCTAGTGACATGGGATTGCTATGTATTGGAATTGGCTCCAAGACACGCAACAACAACCCTGGATGTTAGAGTTAAAGAGCAAGAAAGACATCTAATGATTTAACTTCTTATCTCATAGAGGAAAGAGGGAAAAGAAGTTTGATGTTAACTTTAAAAAAATTTATCAACCAATAAAGGAGATTTTAAGAATAGACTATTTTTAGAGTCTAGGTTGACAGAAAATTGAGAAAATACTGAGTTTTTATGTGTCCTCTCTACTCATTCGACTCATCACACACAGTTTCTCCTATTATTTTCTTATACTTGTTGTTATGTGTCATCAAGTTGCAACCGACTCATAGTTGACCCTCCAGCAGATTCAAACTATGTGCCTTTGAGTTGGCAACACAGCTTCTTGCCCACCAGGCCACCAGAGCCCACTATGATATATCAGTGTTGCATATTTGATATAGCTGATGAGCCATACTGATGTGTTGATATTAATGAAAATCCACTGGAATCTACTCTTTGTGCTGCATAGGCATATGGGTGCTGGCAGACACATAACGTCATATGTCTATAGCACAGTATCACACGAATTGTTCCGCTACTCTCAGAATGTCTGCTCTCCAGAGTTCTGGCTACCATTTTTCACATCCTCTGTAGTTCTGTCCTTTACAGAATGGCAATATACTAAGTAGCTTCTCAGAGAGGATTCTTCCATTTGAGTGTAATATGCACTACAGGTTCCTCCACATCTTTTTGAAGTTTGATAAAGGATTTATTTTTATTAATAAGTAATATTCCATTGTACGAATGTGTCGTGATTTGTTTATCCAAGACGATCTTGACTGCTTCCAATTTTTTACAATTATGAATAAAGTTATTGTAAACAGTGGTATGCATGTAGATATACATTTCCAACTCATTAGATCATATAAATACCTACAACCACTGGGTAAGATGGTAAGCCTATGTTTAAATTTATAAGAATCTGTCAGACTGTCTTCCAAAGTGTACTACTCTACATCCCTAACAGAAATCAATGAGAGTTCTCGTTCCTCCGCATCCTTGCTAGCATTTGATGTTGTCAACGTTTTGGATTTTAGCTATTCTAGAAGGGATATTTTTCAGCTCTATAAAATGTTCACATTTTGCTTTTGAGCAACCCAGTGTAATATACAGAGCCAGGGGTGATTTCTAGCTGACCTGAACTTCATGCCACAATGACTGAGACAAGGGCCCTTTCATCGTTCTTTTTTTTTTTTAATGTAATTTATTTTATTTTCAAAATAATAAATCCTTTATCTATGAAGTATTATAGTAAGATAAAGAGAATTTTCTTTAAGAAACTAATAGGTAAATTTGATATTGAATATATCAAAGGCAATACTGAGTTTCAAGTAGCCCAACTTCTGAAAGCAAATTTATTACTGTTATTGTTGCGTGCCAGCTGAGTCAGAAGTGACTTATAGCTGACCTTCCAGCAGGTTTTCAGAGACAGTAACACCTCTTTTACAATTAGCTCCCATTGCAGCTCAAAGCTGAAGACTTTGAAAATTTTTTGCATTTTTTTAAACCCCCCAGGGCTGAACTGTGTTAACCACGGAAACCACACTCCTGCTCAGTCTTGGACAGGATGGGAGAAGTCCAATATTTATAGCAGCTGTTTATATTTGCTGAGTTTCACTCCTTTTTGTTTTTGTTTTATTTTATCACTAGCTAATGTTCTTTAACCTTCTACCCGGCTTTTTATTTAGCCTTGCTGTCTCTGAGCTAAGAAACAGGCAGCCTGCATTTGGAGTTTAATCCTGTCATACTATAGATGTTTGAACTTGGAATTGTCACTTAAACCCTTCTGCATCTATTTTCTCATTTGTAATATGAAGCTCATGAACAAAAGAGTTTTTTATTTTAAGAGATCTCTGATGCTTTTCAGTGCAATAAGGTAGTCTGTCTTTCTCCCCCCCCCACCCTTTTTTTTGGCAGATGGAAAGATTGAACATTCACTTGCTGTCAAGTCAAAACCATCTCATAGCTGATCCTCAAGTGGGTTTTCAGAGACTTTAAGTGACACAAGAGGAGATTTCCCATCTTCGTCCTGAGGAAAAAATGGGTTAATTTGAATCCTCTGCTTGTGCTTTGGCAGCACAACTTCTTATGCACTAGGCCACCAATGAAATGCCCAAAACTGCTGCCTCCCAGGGTTGAAAATAAAAATGAATAAGTCAAAGAAATTATCATGACATGTCCAATACTGTGAATTATATAATTTGATACTTTGAACTAAAATATTCTGAATTTGTCTTTGCAAAACATCATGGTAGATAGGGCCTGTTTTCTAAGCTATCATATCTCTACATTTAAACTTACAGTCGTTGTATGCCAAGAGGGACTATAAGGCAATCTTGTATGTCTAGTGTTACTTATGACATTACTTACCATAACTGCACTGATGGTAGCCATATTTGTACACTTCATAAAATTGTTACTGAAGTTATTTTTAGACATATGAAGGTTACATGCTGGTATCTTCCTATTTTTAACATTTTATTACTGTCCCAGAATCTTGAACATAAAAAGGTGGATATATCACAACTTAAGGAATGTAAACCAGTATCACTAAATTATTCATGTAGAAACTCTTGAATGCTTTGCTGTGTGTGCGCTCTATAACAACAAAGATACTTTTACAATAAAGCATTCTCTGGGGAAAATGAAGAAGATGTTGAAAGTTTAGAAGACACACTCTGGTTGTAAAAAATCATTCTCTATTTTTCCTTCATAAAAGCTTGATCATTTTCATTTATTATTAGAGGATAACTTAATATGAAACAAAATTCATTTAAAAAGGGTGTTGTTGTTGTTATGTGCCGTCGAGTCGTTTC
>NW_006399784.1:19109325-19114030 GCF_000299155.1 Elephantulus edwardii
TTGTGAAAATTTACACAGCAAATTGGATTCCCATTCAAAAGTCATGCCAATCATTTATAACATTAGTTAAAATCACTGTAACATATCAGGATTCTCACAAATTCCATGAGGCCTATCCCGTTCCCAACTATCCAGATTCTTTGTCCTTACTAACTTCCTCAGATTTGCTTTTGTGAAAGCATTGACCATTTGGCCTCACGTAGCTGTTTGTTAAAAGTAAGGCATTCTTAAAGGTGTGACAGTTGATTTTACAGGCCAATCTATTATTTGGCTAAAAGATGACCTCTGAGAAGGGCTTCAGTCCAGATTAAAAGGATATCAAAGTCAAAATCTCAGGGATTCCTCTAGTTTCTATTAGCCCATTAAATCTGACCCTTTCTGCATTTAAGTTTTGTTATTCATTACTCTCCCATTCATTCTAGGACTTTTTGTTGTGTCCCTGGTCAGACTAGTCAGTAATGATAGTCAGGCACTATCTAATTCTTCTGATTGTCAGCTAGAAGAGACTCTGGTTCACTTGTAGACTTGACTCACTTCTTCCTTCAGTTTGGTTACTCTCAGTCTCTTTTGTTCAAAATATGAAGAGACCAACATTTGTATCATAGATGCTATTCTTGAACTTTTAAGACACCAAATAATAGGATGTGAAACATTATCTTTATCCACTAAGTTATACAACGGACCTAGTCCCACAAGACTGTGGTCCTGAATCTTCAAACCCAGTAAGTCTACAGACAAGTTGCTTAGGGATGTCTAGGAAATACCCCTTACTACTCACCACTTACTACTTACTATGCTTTGCTTGGTATATGACACTACATAGCCACCAATACACCTATATATGCATGCATATTTATTCCTATATGCATTCCCACACCTTATGTAACCACCTATATATTTTCTGCTTATTATTACTGTTGCACAAAACATTTAGAATATTTATTGTAGTTGCTTTTTATTTTTGCATTCCGTTCAGTGTTTTTTGTTTATCTTGTTCAAGTTGTGCTAGCTTCTTGTCCGAAGATTAACGTCTACTCTGGCGGCTTAGTGGGAAAGGAGATGTGCTGCCAACCCCAAAGTTCCTTGGGAGAAGATGGACAGTTTCCTCCCATGCAACTTACAGCCTCTGAAAACCCACTACAAGGTCAGCAATGAGTTGGTTCTGACTAGACAGCGATAAGCAAAACCAACAAATATTTGATAAGTGTTTCTCCTTTCTTCCTCCCCTCATTCCTGACAGTCATCACAAATTTTCTGTTGAATACATATTCTTGACTTTTTTAGAAAAGTGATATTGTGCAATATTTGTCCTTTTGTGTTTGTTTATTTCACTTAGCATAATATCCTCTAGATTCACCCAAATCTGCTTCACAGACTGATCACTATTCTTTTCCTCTTTAACTTATTTTGTTGTTATTGAAAATATACAAAGCAAAGTTTATACTAATTCAACAGTTTCTACTTGTAGTATTTGTTGTTGTTATTGTTATATGCCATTGAGTCACCTGAGACTCACAGTGACTCTATCTATGTACAACAGGCCTAAAACCTGCTCTATCCTGTGACAAACTCACTGTCTCCAACACACTTACCCCCATTACCCCAGTCACTGAATCAATCCATCTCGTAGAGGGTCTTCCTCTCCTGCGTTGTCCCTCCACCCTCCCAAGCATGACGTCCTTCTCCAAGGACTGGTCTCTCCTTGCAACGTGCCCAAAGTATGTCAGATGAAGTTTCAGAATCTTTGCCTTCAAGGCTCAGCCTGGTTTAATTCTCTCTAGGATGAACCTGTTCGTTTGCTTAGCAGTCCATGGCATGTTCAATCCTCTTGTCCAACACTACAGCTCGTACGCATCAATTCTCTATCGTCCCTAGTCATTGTCCAGCTCTCTGATGCATAGGAAGTGATTGCAAAGACCATGGCCTGTATCAGACACACTTTAGTTTTCAGAGTGACATCATTGCTCTTCAGTACTTTGGAGAGGTCCCTAACAGCAGACTTTCCCATGGCAATGTGCCTTTTAATTTCCTGGCTGCTGGTGCCAAGAGTGTTGACTGTGGAGCCAAGCAAACTAAAGCTGTTATGAATCTCTTCACCATCCATCCTGATACTGGCAATTGGCCCATGAGAATCCTTGTCTTCTTGATGTTGAGCCTCAATCCTTCAAAATATTGAAGGCTGCCATCGTTGACCTTCTGCAGCAAGCACTTCAGTTCCTCCTCAGTTACCGCAAGCAAGGTTTTGTCATCTGTATAATGCAGATTGTTTATGAATCTTCCTCCAATCCTGATGTCATACTTCTCCTCATAGAGCCCTGACTCCTGGATAACTTGATCTGCACATTGGTTGAAAAGGTATGGAGATAGAACACATCCCTGGTGTACACCCTTCCCAATTTTGAACTATGCAGTGTTTCCTTACTATGTTCTCAAGACTGCCTCCTGGTCAAAGTATAAGTTTTGTATTAGCACCCATTCTTCTCAGAGTCAGCCACAGTTTATTGTGATCCACACAATCAAACACCTTTGCATAGTCAATGAAACACAGATAGACATAACTCTGGTACTCCCTGCTTTCAGCTAAGATCCATCTAACATTACTATAAATCAGAGAACTGGACAGTGACTAGAGATGATAAAAGAATTGATGCCTTTGAGTTGTGGTACTGGAGAAGAGCATTGACCATACCACAGACTGTACAGGAAAACAAACATCTTCATCCTGGAGAGGGTGAAATCAGGCTACACATTGGAGGCAAAAAATTTTGAGGCTCCATCTCATATACATTTGGCATGTTATCAGAAGGGACTAATCCTTGGGAAAAGACATAATACTTGGAAGGATGGGGGGATAGCACAACAGAGGAAGATCCTGGATGAGATGGACTGACTTAGTGACTGGGATAATAGAGGTAGGTTTTGGAGACAATGAAATTGGCTCAAGATAGAGCAGAGTTCAGAGCTGTTGCACATAGGTCTGAATTGAAAGCAACTTGACAGCACATAACAACAACATCCATAAGCATGGCATATTCCTCTATTTCTCTAGGTCTTTTTTATTTCTTACAGGAATGTTTTATCATTTTCTTTATATAGGTCTTTTGTGTCTTTAATTAGGATTTGCTCCTAAGCATTTAATCTTGCAATTAGCTATTGTAAATTGTATTGTTTACCTTATTTCCATTTCTATATTTTCCTTATTTCTGTGCAAAAGGTTAAAATAGCACCTCACCAAAGAAGAAACTCAGATGGCCAAACACATGAAGATATGTTAAAAATCTCTGTCTATCAGAGAGACGCAAATCAAAACAACTATGAGACATCATCTCACCCCAGCAACAATCGCAAAGTTCAACAGGGCAACAAACAGTAAATACTGATAAGGTTGTAGAGAAATTGGAACTATTATTTACTGCTGGTGGGAGTGTAAAATGGTACAACCACTATGGAAGGCAGACTGGCATTTTATCGAAGTTGGATATAGAAATATCATTTGATCTTACTATCCCTAAGGAGATATATATACCCTAGGAAATTAGAGCTACAAAAATAAATTAAAAAGAAATGTATTCACACTCATGTTTATTGCTGTGTTATACACTATAGTGAAAAGACGGAAACAACACAACTGACCATTAACAATTAAATGAACAGGAAAACTGTGATATATTCATATATTCACACAACAAAATAGTATGCAGTGTTGAAAAACCATGAACTTGTGAAACACTACACAATGTGGGTGAGTCTGGAAGACATTATGCAGAATGAAATATCCAGGTCACAAAAGGACAAATACTGCAATAGCACCATTATTATAAAGTAGAACTGACATGGGAGGTAGGGGGTAGAATAGGAAAAGAGTGGATAGATAATGGCCATTGTGTTGAAACAGATAAGAGGAAGGACTGTCTGAAAGGATGTATGATTAGACATATATTTATGACAACAAACTGAAACAAGAGGTGCATTTCCAAGTGGACTATAGGAGGAGAAAGGGGGGGGTAAGGGAGGAAAATGTGTGACAATGAATAAGGGAAAACCCAGTATTTCAGTAAACTTATATTGAAATCACAATTTTTTTAAACAAAACAAAAACCCAAAACATTAAGCAATTGTAGCCAGGCACCATACAGTTCTTGTTTCAAAGCAAATGAGAGAATACTTCACGGAGGAAATTAGCCTCATATTCCATACCCTTCTATTCTAAACTCCTCTTCCTCTCTTTCAGGTGAATAATAACCAGTTGTGATTTTGCTGGTTACTTGAAAGCTTTTAAGAACACAAGTACTATTCAATCAAGAGAATCAAACACTAAATATGTTAATAGATAAATCAACTGCAGTGTCTCATAGAACTATGATGCTAAACTTCCAAGCCAAGTAACCAAATACCCTGAGGTGTTTCATCACAGATAGTGTCAGTAGCTACATTTTTGTCATTATAAGTATATTTGTCACAAATGTTTTTCCAATTCAACTTCTTACACTTGGACAATATAGTCTACGTTGTTTTGCACAACAACTGTATGATTTTGCATCCCCACCAGCAATCGATAAATGGTTCCAATATCCTCACATTCTCACCAATATTTGTTATTTTGTTTGGTGTTTATTTGTTTATCTTATCCATTCTAGTAGGGAGCAATAAGAATATCTCACTGTGGTCTTTATTTGTATCATTGGATTATTTGTCTTCTCCAATT
>NW_006399784.1:19116163-19124392 GCF_000299155.1 Elephantulus edwardii
TTGGCTCAGGATAGAGTAAGTTTCAGACCATTGTTCGTAGGGTCACTATGAATCCTTATCGACATGACGATGCGTAACAACAACAGCAATTGGTCATATCCTCAGACACTCCTTGAAAAGAGTTCCATTGTTTCAGATATAAAATACAACCAGTTTAGAGAATAGTTCCTTAAAGTGAGAATATTGGCAGGGCTTGATGACACGTTAAAACTGGATAAATTGAAGACCTTAAAAGATTTACAAAATAGTGAAAATAGTTAGTTCACAGTTAACATAAAGTTGGAGGCTTAAGCCCAGCCAGAGGCATCTCAGAGGAAAAGCCCCAGTAATCTAGTTCTGAAATGCCAGCAATTAGAAACTCCATGGAGTTGTGGTCCTCTAGCAAGTGGAGAGTTGTGCTGCTAACCCAAAGGTGGTACCTTCCTGGTGATTCAAATACATCAGTGACTCGACAGAAGAAATAGTCTATTTCTTCCTGTGGGCTTTACAGCCTCCAAAAACTCAATGAAGAGTCAGCTAGGACTTAGTTTTGACTTAACAACAATAAGTTGAGTTTATGAAGCATAGTTTTACTCTGTCACACATGGGGCACATATGGGGCTGCCATGAATTAGAATAAACTTAATAGCAATTGGTTTGGTTTGGTTTGGTTTTTTACAAAAGTGTGAGTAGGGTATGGAAAAATCAGTAAGGTTATATACATCCAAAGAGTGGATTGGTGGAAAACTAATCAACAACCTATGTTATGCAGATGACACAACCTTGCTTGCTGAAACTGAGAAGGACCTGAGGCATTTGCTGCAGAAGGTCAAGAACTGTACTTTTCAATATGGATGTAGTCTCAATATCAAGAAAACAAAGATTCTCACCATTGGGGCAACTGACAGCACCATGACAGATGGAGAAGAGGTTGAGGTTGTTAATAATTTCAGCTTGCTTGGCTCCACAATCAACACTCTTGGTACCAGGAGTCAGGAAATCAAAAGATGAATTGCATTGGGAAAATCTGCTTTCAGGGACCCCTCCAGAGTACTGAGAAGCAACATTGTCAGTCTAGAGACTGAGGTGTGCCTGATCCAGGTCATGGTCTTCACAATTACTTGCTATGCATCAAAGAGCTGGATAATGACTAAGGATAATAGATGAAGAATTGATAGGTCTGTCTTGGAGAGAGTGAAACTTAGTTTCACCCTTGGTTGCTAGGATTTTGAAGCCCCATCTCACTACTTCAGGCATGTGGCCAGGAGGGGCCGGTCCTTAGAGAAGGAAATCATGCTTGGAAGGGTGGAGGGACAGGGCAGGAGAGGAAGACCCCAGACGAGATGAATTGATTCAGTTACTAGAGAAACGGGGATTGATGTGTCGGAGTCAGTGAGACTGGCTCAGACAGGACAGGGTTCAGAGCAGTTGTACATAGGGTCGCCATGAGTCTCAGGTGACTTGACAATATATAACAACAACACACCCTAAGATTAACAACAGTGGAGAGCCACTACCACTGCAGGCCTAAGGAGTCAAGTGGAGAGTACATGATTATCGGAACAAAGAATAGCTAGTTGTATGAAGATAGGCACATGCCACAATTCATGACCTTGAAAAGTATCCAGTCAATCCATAGCAGTTTTCAAGGAGAAGTCAGGGGAACAAAGGTTCTTTTTTTAAAAAAAATTTTTTGGTTTGTTTTTTTTTTAAGCATATTCTTCCCATTTATTCACCCCCCATTCATTCATTGCTGCACACTTTCCTCCCTGCCTCCCCTCCCACCCAGTTCATTTTTCTGAAAAGAAAAAAAATTCTTTCATTGTTATACAATCTCCCCTCCCTAAGTCTACAGTCCACTTTACCATGCATTTCTTTTTCTGTAATCTTGTCATGAAATTAATACCTAATCATATATTCCTTTTAAACAGTTCTTTCCCTCATCTTTTTCAATGCCATGTACATTATTTAACCCCGATGTCAGTCCCTTTTACAAGAGTGGAAATATGCAGTATTTGTCCTTTTGTGACTGAAATATTTCACAGGGTCTTACTCTTGTGTCCTCCATGCCTCTAATCTCTGTCCAGAGTATCTCATTGCTTGAACTCCACAGGAGCACCAAAGAACAGAGCAACACACTGATGTGGTCATGAAGACCAACCATCTAGCCCACAATACATGATGATAGAGATGAATGGAGAGAGGATTTGGAGGGACAAAAGGAGGCTGATAGGCCCAGATCTTGCCACTTGATCATCTGTTCTCTACAGAAAATATCACTTTCCTATCATGCAACAACGTCAGAAAGCCTTGATATGACAAAATGTGACAGCATGTGTCTTGGCTTTGTCTGGGAGTAGTCTAATACAAGCTGGCAACAACACTGGGGTATTTTCCAGTTAGCCCAGGTTATCTTTGTTGAAATATCATGATGGCCATTTACATATTTTGATCTAGAAATTCTATTCCTAAGAATTAATGTGAAGGAAACAATCAGATGTAGACTAAAAATTATGTACAAGGTTATTTGTCTCAACACTAGTTGTAATCACAAAAGAGGAGCTATACTTAATGTTCAGCATTTTCAATAAAATCTAAAATGAGAAATCAGACTATAAGCTGAATATATGACATACTTACAATTGTGTAACAATATTTAAGAACCTAGAAGACACACCAGCACAATAGAAAAGTTAACTTCTAATAGTTTGTCAGCACATAACAAGAACAGAAGGTATTCAACTAACAGCGAACGCTTGTAGGATTGTCTCATTTCCTCCAGGAATTTTTCTAATGTAATGGCCTTTAAGTGGAGTAATTGCAATATACATATGCTGCCCCTTCACATGAAACCTACTCGGACAGATTCTCTTGGGCTATGACCCTAGCAGTGTGTTTTCTGCTGTACCTACTCTAACTGGCGAAGAACAACTGCTCTCAGTGGTTCATACCTCTCTAAAGTACTCAAGAGCAACGGTGTCTCTCTGGAGACTAAGGTGCGCCTGATACAGGCCATGGTTTTTGCAACCACTTGTTATGCATCAGAGAGTTGGACAATAACTAGGGAGGATAGAAGGAGAATTGACGCCTTTGAGCTGTGGTGCTGGAGAAGAGTATTGAATGTACCATGGACTGCCAAGAAAACAAACAGATTCATCCTAGAGAGGGTTAAACCAGGCTGCTCCTTGGAGGCAAGAATTCTGGGGCTTTGCCTGACATACTTTGGACATGTTGTAAGGAGAGACAGGTCTTTAGAGAGGGACATCATGCTGGGTAGAGTGGAGGGACAGCGCAGGAGGGGAAGACCCTCTATGAGGTGGATTGATTCAGTGACTGGGGTAATTGGGATGGGTGTGTCAGAGGCAATGAGATTGGCACAGGATAGAGCAGGGTTTAGGGCTGTTGTACATAGGGTCGCTATGAGTCGCAAACGACTTGACAGCACATAACAACAACAACAATGTTTTAAAATCTAAAGCCCTCCTGTAACTTTCTAAATGCCTGACTGATGCTAAAACTAATTTCCCTGGTTAAACTTCACAAATCTAATGGAAGATTTCAAGGATAAAACTGATAGAAAATGAAACTTGAGAAAACTTGATGGAAAATTTGGGGACTTCTCCAAGCTCCTAGCACAGGCAATGTGGGCTAAAACACCATCTGCTAGCTTCATGAAATAAGCCAGAAGCCAGCAGGTGCCTCTGGGCCACTAACACAGTTTTACCATCATCACTGAAAGGTCTAGTTCTGGGCCTACCCAAAGGGGTCTTTGGTCCATTGAAGCGTCCCCTTTCTAATAGAGAGACTATAAAGCTTTGGGGAGAATGGGGCAGGACATCAATTGAACAGGTCTTCCAAATCTTCCCAACCTGCCCTCAATTCCTTCTGGAAACACATTTCTAGACACTTGGCACTGGGGGTGAGACAAGGAGGGAATATAGGCATTGCCCTAGAGTGTGAGGGCATAAAGGTGAGATATTGTTAACTAAGCATTAAAAAGTAAGATTGTTTCAAATTGAGTTGAATGCATTGCAATCTCATATGTCTGAGAAGTTATTTCACACAGAACATTTTCCCTTGGGCCATATGACAGCGTCTCAAAATGGCAATATATGAAATAAGAAGGAATCACAATAGGTTAAACGTGCTCTGAGCTGTTGTTTTCAATGTGCAGATGTCTGTTGTGAGTAGCTTGTAAAATCAACCACTGTGACCGTTTGTGCATAGGCTTTGCTGATTTTACAAATACATGGCCATGCACTGCCTCTCCAAGGGCAGGCTCCAGCCTGACATTTGCAAAGCCAGCAGAAATCATTTCTTTCAGGAGATAGAATTTCGTCGTTTAGCAATATTCTATCAAAGGAAGCTGTACCCTCAGCCACACATGCTGTCTATTTCAGGGAGGTGGTTGCCCTTTCCCTGCCTGCCTCCCTTCAAATTAATGGGCAGCCAGCAGGTAAATCAATGCCTTTTATGCAAGAGAGCAGAGAGAAGGCTGGAGGTCTTTGAATGGGGAATATTTATCATATAAGGAAGCCATGAGGTCTTAAAAATTATCAACCTGTTGTTTTTCCTTTTTAGCAAAATAAATCATATTCTATAAAAAGTATTGGAAAATAAAAAACAGAAATGAATTCTTTTAAATCATTCATAATTAAACCATGAGACATTAACCATTCTAGTGTTTTAGGGTATTTTTTAACCTCTTTTAAATATCTATAGTTTCATAATCGAAATTATATCATATATTCAGTTTGTAGCATTATTCTCATTTAATATTTTATTGAGAAGGTTGATTACCAGGTGGTTTCTTTGTGATAAAAGGAAATATTTCAATAAATACAAGTGCACATAATTTTTAGTATTCATTTCTGATTGTTTAGATTGCATCTGTCATCAGCAATGATATCCCCCCATTTGGATTTTCCACAATTCCCTGTTGATATATGGCTGCATCCACTTCCCAAGTTATCTTCAGACATATTTTACTCACATGTGATATTAATAAAATTATTATTGTTATGTGCTCTCAAGTCACCTGTGACTCATAGCAACCCTATATATACCTGCTCTGAAACCTGCCTTGTCTTGAGCCAGTCTCACTGACTCTGACACACCGACACCCCCCCCCCCATTGCCCTAGTTACTGTATCAATCCATCTCATCTGGGTCTTCCTTTCCTGCTCTGTCCCTCCACCCTTCCAAGCATGATGTCTTTCTCCAAAGATCAGTCCCTCCTGGCCACATGCCCGAAGTATGTGAGACAGAGCTTCAAAGTCCTAATCTCCAAGGAGAAACTTGGTTTTACCCTCTCAAAGACAGATCTATTTGTTTTCCTGGCAGTCTGTGGTATGTTCAAGACTCTTCTCCACACCACTATTCAAAAGCATCAATTCTTCCATCATCCTTAGTCATGATTCAGCTCTCTGATGCATAGCAAACAATTATGAAGACCATGGCCTAGATCCGCACACCTTATACTGACATCGTTCTTCTCAGTACTCTGGAAAAGTCCCTGCGAGCAGATTTACTTAATGTTATTAGTCTTTCAATTTCCTGACTGCTAGTGCCAAGAGTGTTGATTGTGGAGCCAAGCAAGCTGTAACTATTAACAATCTCAATCTCTTCTGCCAATTGACCCAGTGGTGACAATCTTTGTCTTCTTGATCTTGAGCTTTAATCTATATTGAAGACTACAGTCCTTGACCTTTTACAGCAAGCGCTTCAGGCCCTCCTCAGTTCCAGCAAGCAAGATTGTGTCATCTGCATTACATAAGTAGTTGATGAGTCTTCCTCCAATCCTGATGTCACATTCCTCCTTATAAAGCCCAGCCTCCTGGATAATCTGCTCTACATATAGATTTAAAAGGTATGTTCTACATATAGATTTAAAATGTATGGAAACAGGACACATCCTGATGCACTCCCTTCCTGATTTTGAGCCATGCAGTGTTTCCCTGCTCTGTTCTGAAGACTGCTTCCTGGCCCTAGTATAGGTTTCGCATAAGCACAATCAAATGTTTTGGGTTTTCCATTCTCCTCAACGTTAGCCACAATTTGTTGTGATATACACAGTCAAATACCTTTCCATAGTCAATGAAACACAAATAGATACCCTATGGTACTTTAACATTATTAATTTGATCTTTGATATTAATAATAATGTCCCTTCAGTATCACTGGTTCTTGATCATATGCTACTTCTTAAATTGGAGGGTTTTGGCATGTTAGGCATATTTTCAGGAGGAAATAGTCCTTGGAGAAAGATGTCATGTTGGGAAAGGTACAGGGTCAGCTAAAGAGAGGAAGAATCTCAACAAGATGAATTGACTCAGTGACTAAAATAATGGGTCAGAGATGATGAAGATAGCACAGGACCGGGCACGATTCTGATCTGTTGTTCACAGGGTTGCTGTGAGTCATAGTGATTTGATGGCATCCAACAACATTGTTGTTTTTGTTATTGTTGTGTGCCATCAAGTCACCCTGCGACTCATAATGACCCTACGTACAACAGCCCTAAACTCTGCTCTATCCCGTGCCAATCTTAATGTCTCCAACACATCTATCCCCATTACCTCAGTCACTCAATCAATCCATCTCAACAAGGGTCTTGCTCTCTTGTGCTGTCTGTCCACTCTCCCAAGCATGATGTCCCTCTCCAAGGACTGACGCCTACTTGCAACCTGTCCAAAGTATGTTAGAAGCTTCAGAATCCTTGCCTCCAACGAGTAGCTTTGTTTCGCCTTCTCCAGGATGAACCTGTTTGTCCTCTTAGCAGTCCAAGGTATATTCAATGCTCTTCTCCAAAACCACATTACAGCATTTTTTTTTCCTTTTTAGACTTAGCTTTTTATTGTGCTTTGGTTTAAAGTCTACAGAGCAAATTGATTTTCCATTCAAAAATTCATATACATTTTGATTAGTGATATTGACTGCAATCTCCTAAAATTCAAAGCATTCATTCCATTTCCTTCTTGTGTTTTCTATTTCCATTTGCCCTTCTTTTCTTTTCTGCATGTCTTTTGAGCTTGTTTACCTGGGGGGAAAATGCTGCCCATTTGGTCTCATGTGGTTGGTTGACCTAAGAAGTACATACTTTTCTGACGCTATTGTTCACCTATGTTGTTGTTAGGTGCTGTCCAGTCAACTGTGACTCATTGCGAGCTTGTGCACAATAGCTCTAAACCTTGCTCTATCTTGACCCAATCTCACTGTCTCCAATAGACCTAACCTCATTACTAAAGTTAGTATGTCAATCCATTTCATTCAAAGTCTTCTCCTGCACTGGCCCTTGACCCTTCCAAGTATTATATCTTTTTCCAAAGACTGGTCCTTTCTGGCAGCATACCCAAAGTATGTCAGACAGAGCTTTAAAATCTTTGCCTCCAAGGAGCAGCTTCTTTTCACCCTCTGCAAGACAGACCTGTTAGTTCTCTTGGCAGTCCATGGTATATTCAATACTCTTCTCCAGCACCACAACTCAAAGGCATGATTCTTCTGTCATCCTTAGTCATTGTCTAGCTCTTTGATGTATAGCAAGTAATTGAAAGGTCCATGGCCTGGATCAGACACACATTAATCTCTAATACTCGAAGGCATCAGTTTAGTTGGAAATTTGAGAATTGGGTATGAGCTCCATTCCAAGCTCAAAAGGTATGAGAGGACCATACTCTTGGCAGCTTCACTAGCCTTGAGGGCACAATAATTGTGACAATTTGAAATTATTTTGTTCCTCATTTTTCTCCTACTCTTTCCAAACTCTCGTCGGTCTTTTCCAGAGCTGTCAGTGGTGGCAGTGAGGCATCTTCCAATTCTCCTGGTCTCATGGTCATGGAAGCTGGGATTTGCACAGTTCTTCAGTCCTCTGGACAAATTGTTTCCATGTGTCTTTGATTTTCCTCACTTCACTGTGCTCTGAATAGGGTCTTTCCATCTTCTTTTGGCACTTTTTGCACTGTTTCATTTTTTGCTTCAGTATTGCCACTCAAGTTTTGAAATTGTTGTTAATATTTTTTAGCTAGAGAAACCTCTTTTGATCAAACCTCTTTTGATTTTCTAATTTCAGATCTTTTTGCATTTCATTATGTTTTGTCTTCTCAAGCTGCATTTTGAGATACTCTTTTCAGTCCTTTTACTTCATCATTTCTCCCACTACTCTATGTTTAAGACCAAGTTTCAGAGTATTTTTGTGACATTGATTCTTTTTCTCCTTCTTCCCCATTTTCTATCTTTTGCTTTCTTTTTTGC
>NW_006399784.1:19125687-19126546 GCF_000299155.1 Elephantulus edwardii
TGTTTAAAAAGCTGTAATTTCCTCACTTAATTGGTTTCATCTCCTTGTCAAAAATCAGTTCATCATAGGTAGATGGGCTAATTTCTGGGTTCTCAATTCTATTCCATTGATCTATGTGTCTGCCATTGTACCAGTACCATGCTGTCTTGACAGCCATAGCAATGTAGTGGGATTTGAAATCAGGGAATGAAAAGCCTCCTACCTTATTTCTCTTTTTAAGGAGTGCTTTACTTATTCAGGGTTTCTTTTCATTCCAAGTGAAACTGGAGATTGTCTTTTCCATCTCATTGAAGAATGGAATTGATATTTGTACTGGATTACTTTGAACATGTAAATTGCCTTTGGTAGTATTGTCATTTTCATAATATTGAGTCTTCCTATCCCTGAGCAGGGTATATTCTTCCATTTCTGTAGGTTGTTTTTATATCTTGTAGTAATGTTTTATAATTTTCTTTTAATAGATCCTTTGTGCTTCTGGTTAGATTTACTCCTAAGCATTTAATCTTGTGATTAGCTATTGTGAAAGGTATTGTTTTTTTCTTAGTTCTAGCACTGTATTCTCTTTGTCACTGTAAAGAAATCCAATTTATTTTTCTATGTCGATCTTGTATCCTGCCACTTTGCTGAACTGATCAACTATGTCCAGTAGTTTTCTTGGTGAGTCTTTAAGCTTTTCAAAGTACACTATTATATCATCTGCATATAGAGATAATTTTACTTCCTCTTTGCCAGTCTGGATATCTCTTATTTCCTTTTCTTGTCTTATTGCTATTTCTAAGCCATCCAATACAATATTGAGTAGGAGAGGTGATGGTGGACATCCTTGCCTAGTTCATGTTTTCAAAGGGAATGCCTTTAA
>NW_006399784.1:19128357-19144465 GCF_000299155.1 Elephantulus edwardii
TCTCTTCAGTGGTGCATTCAAACCATTCACATTCAGTGTGATTGTTGAGAGGCAAGGTTGTATTGCCTTTTTATGTTGTTGTTGAGTTTTTTGGTGTGTGTGTGTGTGTGTGTGTGTGTGTGCGCACACGCACGTGCCATTGTTAGTTACTTTGGTAAATTCTGCTTTCTGTGGCACCTCTGTAAGAACGACATATGTCATTCCACTGTCTTCTTGCCTGCATGTTTTCTGCTGAGAAATAAGCACTTAATCTTATCTGCTCTCCCTTATATGTTACTCTTTGTTTCTCCTTCACTGTTTTCAGAATTCTCTCCTTATCTTTGGTTCTGGCAAATTTGACTATGGTATACCTTGGTGTGGCCTATTCAGTATGATATTTACTCAGCTTCTTGAATATATATTCTTCATTAAGACTGGGATGTTTTCTTCTAGTAATTCTTCCATGACTTTTTTGGTGCCTTTACTTGCTTCTTTCTGTTCTGGGATTCTGATGATGTGCAGATTATTTCTCTTGATGGTGTTCCACATTATTCTTATGTTTTCTTCTTTTTCCTTCTTTTTTGATGCAGCTTTTTGCTCTAGCAGATCAGTGGTGACAATTCTATCTTCTATTTCACTGGTTCTGTGTTCCATCTCTTCAGCCCTGTTCATGTGTCCCTCCATCATGTTGCCAACATATGAAACATTGGACCTCATATTCTGGATTGTGGTTTATTGTTTTTTCATAGCCTCTAATGCTTTGTTTCCTTTATCTGCATTGTTTGTGATTGTTTTATGAAGCTTCTCCTGGTTTTTGCTTGCAATGTCTTGTAATTCTTCAAGTTTGTCTTTCACCCATTGAAAATATAGTCAATCATTGTTCTTTTAAATTCTGTGTCAAAAGTTCCAGCAGACTTTCTGGCTTTAGGAAATTCATTGATACTGTGTCATTTTTTTGGGGGGTGGGGTGAGTGATATCTCGCTTTGGGCTTGTGTAGGACATGTAGTAACCTGCTTCTTTTATGACATTTCTGTGGTAGAGTTTTTTCATGCCTGATGTGATAGCTATTTCTTGATCTGATATCACTGCTCCATATAAAGGTTGGGCAGACACGTGTGTGGATGCACATAGGGTGAGTGCACGAGCATATGCACACAGGGGCTAGGGAGACATGCGTGCAGACCCACATGTGGGGGTTATGTGCAGGGTTATGTCCTGAATGAAAAAACAAGGAAGCCTTAGTTTTCCCCTTGAGAACTGGGTCTGACACCCCAGTTGAGCTCCAGCTGTCTCACTCCCTCCTGTTTAAGATGAAGAGATCCCACTATTGGTGCAGCTATGAGCAGTGATACCCTGCCCCTGCCTCACTCAATTTCCCACTGTCCTACTTGCTTCTGGTGGGTAGGTCCCACCGTGACTTGCTGCTCTCCACTGAGGCTCTCTGCTCCCCATGGAGGCTTGCTGCTGAGGCTCAAATTAATTATTTTAATAATATTTCTCACTTAAATTTCTCCTGTCCTGCTTACTCTCCTGTGCTCAGCTCTCTCAGTGCCTGGCTGTCTCTGAGCTCAACTCTCTCTGTGCTTGGCTCTCTCTGCACCCAGCTCTCTCTGCCTTTCTTTTGCTTTCTTAATGTCTGATGTCATGCCACAGCTCATTTGATCTTTGGTCTTTAGTATTCAATGCATCACAATTTTTCTTGAGATTATCTCCTAATTCACATAAGGTCTATTCAAGGTCATACTTTGATTCACATGGACTCGTTTTGCTTTTCTTCCTCTTCAACTTGACTTTGACTTGACTTTGCGTATACACAATTGTACACTTTGGTCTTGTTCTGGTTGGTAACACTGTTTTTACATTGTCTCTTTCCATAGATGTAATTGATTGAAATTGACCCTCCAGGGGGTTTTCAGAGGCAATAAATCACACAGGAGGAGATTGTCTAGATTGTCTATCTTTCCCCCAAGAAGCAGCTGGTGGATTTACATCTCATACAGTTGGATTAACAAGGAAATTCTTATCACTAAGCTATCAGAGCTCCTAGTCATTGATTATGTATGTTACTGAGGTGGGGGTGAGGGAAAGGAATTTACAATAAATAAGTAACTGGTCTTAGGAAATTCTATCATATGATCTCTGGTGTTTTTCTTTTACCAAAGCCATATTTTCCTTGTTTTTCCCTCTCCCCTTCTTTTTTATACTTACTTGCACCTAGAGAAAAGGTTATTTATCCACTATTCCCTGTTGTCCCAAACTACTGACAGATTAAGAGCAGAATAAGATCACTTAAGATAATCACTTAAATCCAAAGTTGTTGTTGTGGTTATTGTTATGTGCCCTTTAGTTGCTTGCTACTCATAGCAACCCTATGTACAACAACCTTAAACCCTGCTCTACCTGTGCCAATCTTATTATTTCTGACACACCTACCCCTATAATCTCAGTCGCTGAATCAATCCATCTCATCTAGGATCTTCCTCTCTTGCACTGTCCCTCCACCCTACCAAGCATGACATCCCTCTCCAAGGATGGGTCACTTCTTGCAACATGTCCAAAGTATGCCAGAAGAAGCCTTCAGAATCTTTGCTTACAAGGAGAAGCCCGGTTTCACCCTCTCTAGGACATACTTGTTTGTTTTTCTAACTGCCCATAGTATATTCAATACTATTCTCCAGCACCACAGCTCAAAGGCATCAATTCTCCTTCTATCATCCTTAGTCATTGTCCAGATTTCAGACATATAACAAGTAATGGCAAAGATCATGTCCTAAATCAGGCTCACCTTAGTCTCAAGACTGATATCATTGTGCTTCAGTACTTTGGAGAGGTCTCTGACAGCTGACTTTCCCAATGCAATTAATCTTTTTATTTCCTGGCTGCTGGTACCAAAAGTCTTGACTGTGGAACCAAGCAAACTGAAGTCGTTAACAATTTCAATCTCTTCATTGTCTATCATGATGCTAAAACTAAACACAAAGTAGGATCACATATTTCAGCTCAATGAACCACTGTCATTAAGTCAGAACTGACTCCTATCTGACCTTTCCTTCACTTTTCAAGGCTGTAATTTATATGTGAAACCCCTTTTTCTGTGAAGCCTCTGGTGGATTTGAACAGCCAGAGAAATGCAATTTTTGGGTTACTACAATACCTATCTACAGGCAAGGCCACCAGAGCTCCCTCCTATATTAGTAATGTCTTTCATATTTGAGGAGACCATTTTCTCCATGATGTTTTAAGTTATGCTTGAGGACTGTTTCCAAAAGCCTTAAAATGGCATTGTTTCCAGAGAAAAATTAAGTGAGAACATAAATAACTTGACTATGTGTAAAAAAAGCCAAAGGCACTCATACTTGAAGATGTCTGTAAATACAGAACAAGTCCTGTGGTTACATTTGACCCTAAATATAAAAGATGGGTTGGAATAAAAAAGAAAAGAAAAAAAAATAGGTTGGTTTGTTTTTTAAAAACATCAGTATTCGATATAAATGAATTCTTTTTCTTCTTGTCACATAAATCTATCTCACTATTGAAGTTATCAAAACACCATCTGGTAAGGCTAGAAAACAAGGTAAGCCTGATTCAAGTTTTGTTTTTGGTTTTCTGGGTGGGGTTTTTGTTTTTGGGGTTTGGGGGGTTTTTGGTGGTTTTTTTTGTTGTTGTTGTTCTGAAAAAATTGTTAAACTACCATGTCAGGTAGTAAAAGTTCAATTAACACAAAGGAAAATGTTGCAATCAAAGAATCATTTCTTTATTAACTTAAAAACACAGAGCAGTAATTGTATGTCACTGTTACTTCATGACCAGTTATTCCATCTGTCTGGTTGGAGCCCTTAGAAGAGGCCTTGATAGCGCCTGCTGCAGAGGAAAAGGACACAGATTCATTTTCAAGCGGCCGTGCTTTCAAAAACAATGACGCTTTGTGGGCTCTCTGCAAATACAAAGTGATCCATACAGAAGAAGGCAGGATTTATACTCCCAGAAAAAAGATGTATTACCCACTTGAATGAACTCTCCCAAATATCTCAGGTGGTGTAGGATTTCTGGCCCTATCTAATTAGGGATAGGCTACAAGGACAGACTTCCAAATAATATCTAGGGATGAAACGACAATAAAGAATAACTAAATGGGAAATTCCCTTGAGGATGAGACTAAATTAAGGTTTCTTCATAAACTGAACCGCCCTAACCCTCTGGTTATAAGGCCTACCGGCCACTGTGATCTGGTTTATGTTTAAAGCTGTGCGGCATCTGCCCCAGATCTTTCCAGAAAGGATTGCAAAGCAGGAGCAGAATGATCACATCATTCACACTTGAACTCCATGCGATGAGCACATTTGTTTGTCCTCATTAAGTGCCGCGTTGCAGGGCGCTAACTGACACGCGGAGGCAGGAACTGGGGCTGGGCCAGGGGCCGGGAGCCTGGGGGGGCGTCGGGAGAGCTGGGTTCTGCCCATACACAGCCGGGCTCCTGAAGAGTTCACTGGTCTTACTAAACCCGCTGTTTCTCTAAGCTCTCCTGCTACCGTAATGGAGTAGTTGTTGATGTTGTTGTTGATTGCCATCGAGTCGAGCACGACTCATAGCCACCCCTCTACAGCTATCAACATTTATCAAAATTCATAGAGTTTTCAGAGGCATGTTATTTAGGAAGTGGGTGCCACTCCTGTTTCCAAATAATGGAGTAGAAGTTTTCCAAAAGTGATTTCCAAAAAACTAAGGAGGTCTCAGAAAATTCCTCTGGTTACCTCAAGGATGGGGGGGGGAAGCCAAACGGGGGCCATGCCTGCAGGTCCTGTAGCCCATTTCAAAAAGAGCATCTTTGATTGGCATTCCAACTACAAATTTAACATTAGGAGGATGGGGAAGAGATATGTCAGAGGAACCCATAATGACCCCATGTTTTTTGATGTTGTGTATGGTTCAGAACCAACCCATAGCTGACCCTCCAAAGCTGACCTTCCAGTGGGTTTTCAGGGGCAGTAATTGCATAGGAGGAGATTGTCCATCCCTCTCTCATGGAGCAGCTGGTGGATTTGAATTGTATGGCTTTGGGATTGCAGCACAGCTTCTTGCCTCTAGGCTTAGGATATTCAATGGCTGATTTTTTATTTTTTTATTTTTTTTAAGTAGATTGCTAGAGTTTTCTTCCAAGATGCTTCTGAGGAAAATCAAACCTCCAACCTTCCAGTTAGCATCTGAGTACTTTTGCACTATCCAGTGTCTACTCTTGACATTGTTAGAAAAAATGCAAAACTCAGCACAGTCCTACATAAGGATGGTTGGAGAACAGACTTCACCAGTTTACCTAAGTGCAACCATCATCTCTTCTGATTTGCACTGAGTGGCCTCTGGCAACTTTACCAACTTGCCCTGCACCTCAGTTTCCTCCTCTCTAACATGGAGAGGGCTGTTCGTGCTTATCGTATAGAATGGTCATGAGAATTAAATGAGCTAATAGACCAAAGCTCTTAGAACAGTGCCTGGCACCTAGACAACTATTTCCTGTTATTATTGGCCCAAGCTCGCAGCAAGCCTCTGGGCCAGCATCCTTAATAAAGCCACAAAAGGGAATGCAGAAGGGCTGGTTCATTCCAACGAAAGGTGCTTGGGAGCATAATTGGATCTGCTGAAAGTGCCTTTTTAAACAGTGCTGTTGGTTTCTGATTCACATTTGGGAAGAAAGGCAGAACAGAAGGTGATAAATTCCTTTATGGGAGGGCTTGGCAGGAGAGGCAGATGTGACTGTGAAGTTAATTGGTGAATGGGAGGTGGAAACTCCTGGGCTAGGCAGGCTGACTGCACGAGCATGCCTCCTTCCCCCGCTCCAGTTTATGGTGATTAATTAATCAGGGATTCTGAAAGGTCAGTTTTGGGTGGCTGCTGGTCCTGCCTTGGCCCAGACAGGGATGATGTCAGCATCTAGTTTATGGAGTTCTGCGGGCTGGCCTCCGGAGGATTCCAAGGGCTTAGAGAGCTGTCTCTGGGCTGCTTGTCAGCACTCTGAAAGCCCAAGCCCACTTGAGTGTCCCACCTTACTCCTACCGGCCTTGATTGCTGCAGCTTTGGCTCTAGTCAAGCTGGGTGTCTCAAGGCAGGAGAGGTGGTGTCAAAATTTTCTTAAGTCAGGTTGATTTTTCTAGCCCTCTTGGCTCATGTCTGTGAGAATTCAGATTCATTTCTCAGGCCCTTCTCTGAGTCTAAAAGGGCATGAAGTTCTCAAGATGACTCACCCAAGAGTATAACAACTATAACAAATTTAAGATGCAGGAATTAAGATTGCAACGACCAAAACTTCTCTCCTGCAGTCTGAAACCACCAAAGTCTCTGAGGAAGAAAGATGGGTCATCTCTTCCTTAAGATTTACAGCCTCAGAAACATGCTGGAGGGCCACAGTGGTCGGAATCACTCAACAGCATTATGTTTTGAGGGCTTGAGGAGGTTAAGGGAAGAAACAAACTCAAAACTCAAACTCATTGCTGTTGAATCAATCCCATCTGACAGAGACTGTTTTGAAAGTAAGGTTTTTTATAATGGTTATTGCCCAGGAGAAAACAACCAGGCCTTTACCCTATAGCACTGCCAGGAAGATTCAAATCACCAACGTTGTGTGTTAGTCATTAAGTGCAAGAAGAACCTCTTAATTAGATTATTGTGTTAAATAAGCTTCTTTTCTTAAAAAAAAAAAGAAAAAAATGAGTTAGAATATATTCCTTTAGACTTAACTTTGACCCAGAATTCTTAAAGTACATGTTGTACTTTGTGCATCTATACAAAGGATAATGTAAGGTTGGGGTATTTATAAATATTTTTTATACTCAGGACCTCAGTCTTCCAGGTTACTTTATCTTTTTTAATTATTGTATATTGGTTTGCATACAAAGTTCATATATATTGTGTTTTACCCTATCTTTCTCTCACAGTGGATTCCATACAATCATTCTCATTCATTGTACCTTTTTTAATATGAGCTCATATTTCTTTTTTTAGAAAAACAGAGAAACAACCGGAAACAAGGGGGGTGGAGAATTTTGGTTTTGATCTGAGTGGTAGAGTTATCAATAATTTTCCATTCCCCCCTCCCAGGCTTCTAACTGGTTCTTCTCACATCAACAAAACAAATCTGAAAGGACACAATGTAGGTCTACTCTACTTCATCTCCTTGATGAATCTTTTTTTTTTTAATATCAGGTGGTGGTAATCTAACTTCATTAAATGGAACCTGGCGTTCTGGTTGCCAATTATTTTCAAAAATGACTGTGAAGGAGTCTTCATGACCGTCTTTGATAAATCCCTTGTAGAAAGAAGCCCTGTTGGAGCCACTGTCAGCTCCGCCATGTTGGAACGGCAAAGTCATTCATTATATTTTATAAAATTAATTACCATTGAACTATGCCCACCACTACCCCATCTTTCCAGCTGGATCTTTCCCATTTCCTTTATCCCTTCCCTCCACCTATCAAATGGTTACTTTTTAAACCACAGTCACCGCTGTCTGTATTTGCTCACATGCTCATCCTCTGTGCCCTCAGGAGCAGGGGGTATGTAGAATCCCAACGTTAGGTTACATTGGGAGCTCTCTGAAGATGTGCAAACGGCCTGGAGACTCAACACTGGTGTACAACCACGGACACGTCTAAACCCAAGTGCCCCAAGAGCAGCACTGGCAAGTTTGTGTTGGTGCCAGCATCATCACTGCCGCCAGCCCACAATAAATGTAATATACATCCCAATTAGAAAAGCGTTGACAAGTGGTGGAAATGTGCATCTTGGGATTTGTGAAATAGGTTCTAGAAGATTATACTTTTTTCTTCAAGAGGATAGTTTCAAGTCTCAGTAAATTTTTTAAGAGTTATTGAAAAATTGCACCACATCCTTTTAGTGAGAAAGGATAGGGTATTTGGTGTTTTTAAAAAAAGCTTAGTAATTCCTTTAAGTAAGGCGTACTAGAGCCACATAAGATTCCAAAGGAGAGAGAAAAGAAGAGGGAGTACAGTGGCTTTTGTTGTTTTGTTGTTCAAGGCATCTTCCCTTTAAACACCCAACACAATCCATTGCCATGGAGTTGATTCTGACTCTCAGTGACCCCATAAAACTTAGTAGAAATTCTCTTTAGGGTTTCTTTCATGGTAATTTTCCTCCCAGGGAGCACCTGGTGTGTTTAAAAAGCTGGCCTTTGGCTAGCCGTGGAGCACTTCAACCGTTGCATCACCAGCGCTCCTTGCCCTTTAAATGAGAGTAATTTATTTGTATGATGGCATTATTATTCCTTGTTAAAATACAAATACGCTTTAAAAGGTCACTCAATTGTCTTTCAACTTGATAAATGGTTTAGCCTTTCTAGAGTGGTTTGCCAGACGTTTATTTAAAGGAGTCAACTGCTTAAATATAACTTAAAGAAATCAAAAGAAGAATTGATGCCTTCAAGTTGTGGAGTTGTAGAAGAATCTTGAACATGAACAGCCAAGAAAACAAATTGGTCTGTCTTGGAGATGGTGGAACCTAGTCTCTCCTTGGAGGCTAGGAGTTTGAAGCTCCATCTCCCCTACTTTGGGCATGTGTCCTGGAGAGACTGGTCCTTGAAAAAGGACATCATGCTCTGAAGGTTAGAGGGACAGCACAGGAGAGGAAGACCTCAGATGAGAAAGACCTCAGATGAGATGGATTGATACAGTATCTGGGACAGTGGGGTTTGGTGTGTCAGAACTAGTGAGACTGACTCAGGACAGGAAAGTGTTCAGAGCTGCTATGCATAGGGTTGCTATATGTCACAGGTGACTCAATGGTACATAACAACAAAAACATACTATATTGGTTGTCTTTTATTTAAGCCTTATTTCGAGTCAGCAACACCTTGGAGAGGACCTTTTTATTTAAAAGTTGATTGTTACTTTATTTTGCAGGACCATTCTAAGTGGTACAGCACTATTCTGTCAATATGCTGTACTGAGGTAAATTAGGGTTGTTGTGATGCTGCACCTTGTGCCATTGGGGTGTCAAATGTCATAATTGTTACCCATGGTGGACAGTGTTTGGTGGAGCTCCCAGTTTAAGATATGTTTGGAAGCAGGAGTGGCATCCGCTTCCTAAACAGCACGTCTCTGGAAACTGTGAACTTTGATAAATAGCGAAGATTATGGGAGGGCTTCAGGCCTTTTGTTCATGGGGTCACTATGAGTCTTGCACAACTTGATGGCAATCAACAGCAACAAAGAAATCAGAGCTGTGACCCTAACAGAGGTATGCACAGCCTTGTTGATTCACATTAACAAACAGATGGAAGCAGTCTAAGTACCTGTTGACAACTGAATGTCTAGAGAAACTGAGGCCCATTCACACAATGGAGTGTGATGCAGCATTGAATGACATTATTGTGAAACACTATACAACATGGATGAGTCTAGAGGACATTATGCTGGGTGAAATAACTCAATCACAAAACTACAAACACTGTGTAAGACCACTGTTATAAATATTGGATGGTTATGAGTGGAGGCGGTGGTGTGAGGAGAGCAGGAAAAGAATGGATAAATCACAACACCTACATATAAGACTCCTTAGGAGAATGAACACTCTCTCTCTCTGTGTGATTTACTGCCTCTGAAAACCCACTGTAGAGTCAGCAATGGGCCAGTTCCAACATTCTTGTTTATTTTCAAGTCTGCTGCTTACCTGGCCTGTTGATTCTTATTCTTAACATAAAAATAAGGGGAGGAAAAGTTGCTTCTTATTTTTAACATTGACTCTAGATTTTTTTTTTAAACTTAGAGCTTTATAATCAGCTAACTCATTGCCATCAAATGACCCTAAGGTGGGTTGTCAGAGCCTGTACAACACACAGGAGGAGACTACTCATCTTTCTGCCTCAGAGCAGCTGGTGGATTCAAACTGCCTTTGGTTAGACAGCACAGTTCCTTACTCATTTGGTGAGTGCAGCTCCTTAAAGCTTTATAAAGAACCCCCCAAAGTAAGTAAAGATTGATAGGATCCACACACTGGCAAATAACAATATCCCCCAAACCAAACCCATTTTTTGTCTAGTTCATTCTGACTTACAGCAATCCCATGCGTGTCACTGTAGATGTGACCTTTCAGAAGTCGATCACCAGGCCTTCCTTCTGCTGCACCTCTAGATGGCTTTGTAGTCAAGTACTTAACCATTTGCACCCCTCACGGATTGTTCTTAAAATACTCACTGCTGTTAAGACAATTCAAACTGATAGCAACCCTCTACTGAGGTTCTAAAGCTATCAATCTTTACAAGAGTCCCTCGTGGATTTGAATTGCTGAATCTAACAAAACTATGCCAATAGGGCTCCTTAGCAACAATAAAGACTTAATCAAATAGTTAATCTAATAAAAGTGCAAGTGAATTAAACAGTAGAGTAGTGTAGGTGTTAAATTTTAATCCTTTTTACCAAGGATTTAATGTGATTCTTAGCCAGATTCCAATAGGGTCATTGTGTCTGTATTGGCCTGTGTCAGAATCTGCTTTTCTTTCCCTGGATTTTCACTCACTGTCTTATTTTCCCACATATAAATGTATAACCTTCAATATGGATTATATCTCAACATCAAGAAAACAAAACACTTCACCCTGAGTCAATAGGCAACATCATAATAGGTGGAGGAAAAAACTGAAGTTGTCAATTATTTCATCTTGCTTAGATCTACAACCAACACCAGCAGCCAAGCACTCAATTGGTACCAGCAATCAGGAGATCAAAAGACAAGTTGCTTTGGGAAAATCTGCCATCAAGGACCTCTTCAGCATGGATTAGGGTGATTAATTTTCTAAGTCATAAGGTATGGGAATGATTATTAGAAACACAATATGAATATGGGTGAGGGCACACAGAAGAGAATTTAAAAAAAAAAAAAGGAAAAAAGACCTTTCCAAAGTGTTACAACACAGAGTCACCCCTCGCAGCTCATGAGGCTCGCAGGGCCTAGCCTTGGTCCCTGCCATCACCCCTTCTACTTGCAGCCCTTTCCATCAAGATGCCTGAGGAAGTGCACCTTGGAGAGGAGGAGGTGGAGACCTTAGCTTTTCAGGTAGAGATAAGAGACTCCTGTCTCTTATCATCAATACCTTCTATTCCAGTAAAGAAATTTTCCTTAGAGAGTTGATGTCTAATGCTTCTGATACATTGGACAAAGTCACTATAAGAGCCTGACAGCCCCTTCCAAGTTGGACAGTGGTAAAGAACTGAAAATTGATACCATCCCCACCCCCTAGGAATGTTCTTTGATTCTTGTAGACACAGGCATTGGCATGACCAAGGCTGATAGTATAAATATTTAGGAAGCAATTGCCAAATCTGGCACCAAAGTGTTTATGAAGACTCTGCAGGCTGATGCAGACATCTCCATGATTGGCCAATTGGTGTAGACTTTTTATTCTGCCTATTCAGTGGCAGAAAAAGTGGTAGTGATCACAGTGATGATGAACATCACGCCCAGGAGTCTTCAGCTGGAGGGAGGTTCCTTTTCAGTTCATGGTGACCATGGTGAGCCCACTGGTCAGGTATTAAAGTGACTTTGCATCTTTAATAAGACCAAACAGAATACTTAGAGGAGAGACACATCAAAGAAGTAGTGAAGAAGCACTCACAGTTTGTAGGTCACCCTATCACCCATTATCTGGAGAAGGAAATCAGTGCTGATGAAGCAGAAGAGAAAGGTGAGAAAGAGGAAGATAAGGATGAGGAAGAAAAGCCCAAGATTGAAGATATGGATTGAGATGAGGAGGATGACAGTGGCAAGGACAAGAAAAAGAAAACAACACAATAACAACAACAACAAAATCTAAGGAGAAGTACATTGATCGGGAGGAACTGAACAAGCCTAAGTCCTTTTGGACCAGAAGTCCTGGTAACATCACATAGAAAGAATAGAGTTCTAGAATAGCCTTACTAATGCCTGGGAAGACCATCTGGCAGTCAAGCACTTCTCAGCAAAAGGTCAGCTGGAACTCAGGGAATTGCTGTTTATCCCTCTGTGGGCTCCCTTTGAGCTCTTCGAAGAAGAATAACCTTAAACTTTATGTTCGCAGTATGTTTATCATGAACAGCTATGATGATTTGATATCACAGCTTTATCTGTGGTGTGACTGACTCTGAGCATGTGTCCCTCAATATTTCTCAAGAAATGCTGTGACAGAGCAAAATCTTGAAAGTCATTTGCAAAATCATCATCATCAAGAAGTATCTTGAGCTCTTCTTGGAGGTGGCAGAAGACAAGGAGAATGACAAGAAAGTCTATGAGGCATTCTCTAATAACAGGAAGCTTGGAATCCATGAAGACTCTTCTAACCGGAATCGCCTTTCTAAGCTGCTTTGCTATCACACTTCCCAGTCTGGAGGTGAGATGACTTCTGTCTCAGAATATGTGTCTCGTGTGAAGGAGACTCAGAAGTCCATCCCCATTACATCAGATGGAAAGACCCTCTTTAGAGCACAGAACAGGTGGCCAACTCTGCTTTTGTGGAACAACTATGTAAGTGGGTATTTGAGGTTGTGTATATGACTGAACTTATCAGTAAATACTGTGTGCAACAGCTCAAGGAGTTTGATTGGAAGAGTCTGGTGTCTGTCACCAAGGAGGGACTACAACTACCTGAGGGTGAAGAGAAGAAAAAGAAAATGGAGGAGAGCAAGGCCAATTTTGAGGACCTCTGTGAGCTTATGGAGGAAATTTTGGATACAAAGGTTGAGATGGTGGCAATCTCCAATAGGCTTATATTTTCACGCCGCTGCATTGTGACTAGCACATAAGGCTGGGCAGCCAGTATGGCTGTCATGAAAGCATAGGTGCTTCAGGACAACGCAACAATGGGCTACATGATAGCCAAAAAGCACCTGGAGAGCAACCCAGATCATTCAATTGTTGAGACACTGAGACAGAAAGCTGAGGTGGACCAACTAGGCTTAAGCATTGCTGAAGATGAGGTGACAGCTGAGGAACCCAGTGCTGCTGTTCCTGATGACATCCTCCCACTTGAGAGAGATGAGGATGCATCTGTGTGAAAGAAATAGATTAAGAGTTTCTACCTGTGAACAAACAGATTCATCCTAGAACAGGTGAAACTAAGCTGCTCCTGGGAGGCAAGGATGCTGAAGCTCCATCTGACATATTTTGAGTAAGATATAAGGAAGGATTTAGTCCTTGGAGAGGGGCATCATGCTTGGGAGAGTGAAGGGACAGCACAAGAGAGGAAGACCTTCAATGAGATGGATTGACTCAGTGACTGAGGTCATGGAGGTGGGTGTATCAGAGACAATAAAGTTGGCTCAAGATAAAGCAGGATTCGGAGCTACTGTACATAGGGTTGCTATGAGTTGCAGGAGACTTAACAGCACATAACAACAACGACAACCTGTGACACAAACCCCCCCCCCTTGGGATTGCATCCCTGTGGCTCCCACAGCAGCCTTTAGTTGCCCTTTTCCATTTGACTCTATCTACTGACAACTAGTGTTTTTCTCTCCTGTCCTATGTGTAAAGCAGGATGTAAGGACCTTGGGTCTCACCCCCTCCTCAAGAATGAAGTTGGATGTTTTGTATGGTGAGTTTTCTTTCTTTATTTTGTTCTGAAATTAAAGTATGTAAAATAAAGATGTCATTTTATGTTATAAAAAACCACCAAAGTGCTACAGAGCAATGATATCAGTTTAGAGACTAAGGGGCACCTGATCCAAACCAGGGTCTTTTCAGATACTTGTTTTGTATCTGAGAGTAGGACAAGGAATAATGATTATAGAAGAAGAATTGATGCCTTTGAGTTGTAGTGTTGGAGAAGAGTACTGAATATCCCATTGTTGTTATTGTTATGTGCTGTCGAGTCGTTTCCGACTCATAGCGACCCTATGCACAACAGCCCTAAACCCTGCTCTATCCTGCGCCAACCGCACCGCCTCTGACACACCCATCCCGATTACCCCAGTCACCGAATCAATCCATCTCATAGAGGGTCTTCCCCTCCTGCACTGTCCCTCCACCCTCCCAAGCATGATGTCCCTCTCCAAGGACCCATCCCTCCATAGACCGGAAAAAAACCCAAAACCCAAAACACAGAAAACACCAACACACCACAACCCACAAAGCCTAACTATGTCTTAGAGAAAGTGTAACCAGGATGCAAAAGATACTGAAACTTTATCTCAAATACTTTGGGCATGCTGCTAAGGGGCCAATCACTGAAAAAAGGCATATTTGGAAAGGTTGAAGGTTAGTGGAAGAGAGGAAATCCATCAACTAGCTGGAGTGATACAGTAACCAACTACAGTAATGGGCTCAAGTATCTTAGAGATGATGAAAATGGCACAAGACAGTGCAAAGTTCAGACGTGGTGTTCATTGGGTCACTGTGACTCTTAGTGGACTCAAGGGCACCTAACAACAGCAATATGCATAGCCCTCATGAGAGAGTTTCACAGTTTGCAAAACACTGCATAATATTAAAGTTCATTTCGTAAGTATTCCCTTACTAGGTCCCATCCTGTTATCATCAAAGTGGTTCTTTTCTTACATGAGGGCTTTTAGTTAATTTTCTTTGTCCATTGGCATTTGTCCCAAGTTCTCCCCTTAAGAGCAGACTATCCATCAACTGTGTTTCTATTTTCGACTAGGCATGTAAGACTGTGGAACGTAAGGCTGGTACTCCTTCCATCAGCACACACACTGCAAATGCCTACAGCGGCCACCTGTTACCTAGAAAACAGTCTCTCACTCTTCTCTTGATTGACCCTGTACATTGTGTCCTTGCACGTTCTTAGAAATAGGAGATTTATCATTTGTTCTTCTGTGGCTACCTTAAAATCTATTCTGTCCCAAAGTCAGTCATTGACACCTTAGTTTTGCCATTGCATCCTCTGTGCAGCTTGGTGAATATGACTGTTCTCACATGGACATCTCTGAGCCACTGGACGTGTAACCTAGCACCATCATTCTCATTGAATTTTTTTTTCCATTGCATCAGAGCTGACTCATAGCTGACTGACCCTCCAATATGTTTCTGAGACTGCAAATTGCACAGGAGGATATTGACCATCTTTCTCCCTAGGAGCCACTGGTGAACTCAAATCACCAGAGAGGTGCAGCCTTTAGGTTAGTGTATAGACTGCAATTCCAGAGCTCCTTCAATTCGTAAGTCCTAAATCTGGATGCATGCACACGAACTTACATGTAGTATGTACAAAAACACACATACACACACACTTTACTTAGGCTGTGAAGATTATTCCTTTGAACAACCTTTGGTTCAAAGGTGAGAGATTCTAGGAGAGTCTGCTTGGCTTTCCAGCCCCACTCTACCTAGGAATGATCATTTAACTGAAATAATCCCTTCCTTGTTCAATTGATAGATGTTAATATAATGGAGATGTTCTTGACAACAGATTTTTCTCCCAAAGCAACATGTCTTTTGATTTCTTGACTACTGCTATTACAGGTGTTTATTGTGGATCCTAGTAAAATGAAATCATTGACAGCATTCATTTTTTTCTTCATCTATCATGTTGTTGATTATTGTTCCATATTGAGGGCTTCTTCAAATCTTCTTAACTTTCTGCAAGCAAAATTGTGTCATCTGCATAAAGTAGGTTATGTGTCTTCCTTCAGTCTTGAGGCAACAGTTCAACTTCTCGATTAATTACTTGCTAAGTACACAGATTGAATAGGTGTAGAGAAAAGATACAGCACTGACATAGACCTTTCCTGATTTTTAAACCATTAGGTATTCTCTTACTTTATTCAAACAACAGCTTCTTAGTCTACAGGTAGAAGTTTTGTATGAGCACAATTTTAAGTGTTCTGAAATTCCCATTGTTCTCAATGTTAAGATCCACACAGTGAAATAACTTTGCATAGTCAATAAAACACAAGTAAACCTCTTTCTGGTATTCTCTGCTTTCAGCCATTTAACACTAACAATGATATTCAGAACCTCTTCTGAATCCAGCTTGAATTTCTCAAAGTTCTTTGTCAAGTTATTATTCAAATCATTTAAAAATAATCTTCAGCAAAATTTTTGGGCATTGGTGAGATGAGATGGACTGGCATGGGGCATTTTGAGTCGGATGACCATATGATATATTACTCTGGAGATGAAAAAGTGAGGAAAAAT
>NW_006399784.1:19147115-19151008 GCF_000299155.1 Elephantulus edwardii
GTGAAACCAGGCTGCTCCTTGGAGGCAAGGATTCTGAAGCTTTGTCTGATATACTCTGCACGTTTCAAAGAAGGACAAGGCCTTGGAGAGGGATGTCATGCTTGGGAGGGTGAGGCAACAGTGCAAGAGTGGAAGGCCCTTGAGAAGATGGATTGATTCAGTGACTAGGGTAATGGAAGTAGGTGTGTCAGAAACAATAAGATTGGCACAGGATAGAACAGAGTAAAGGGCTGTTTTACAAAGGGTGCTATGAGTTGCAAGTGATTGAACAATGCATAGCAAGAACAGCAACAAAAAATTTGCACAATCTTTTGGATCCCCCTTTTTAAAAAATAGGAACAAACATGAATCTCTTCAAGTCAGTTGGTTAGGTAGCTGTCTTCCAAAGTGCTAAAGAGCAAGGATGCCAGTTTAAAGACTAAGGTACACCTGACCTAAGCTATTTTCCATTATTTCATATGAATGAGAAAGTTGGACCATCAATAAGGAAGATCAAAGATGGATCTGAATTGTTGTGTTGGCAAAGAGTAATGAATATATCATGGACTGACAAAAGGATAAGCAAAGCAGTCTTGGAGAAAGTACATCCAGAGTACTCTTTGGAAGCAACCCTTTGTCTAACTTTGTGTATGCTTTTAGGATGCTTTATTTCTTAAACTCCCATCCCCCCATCATGCTGGAGAGTGTCAGAGGGTGAATGAAACAGATTAAGACTTTCAACAAGATGGATTGGCACAGTGACTGCAACAATGGGGTTGACTGAGTGTGGCAGATAGTGTGAGGATAGTGCAAGGTTTTGATCTAATATTCATGGGGTCACTGTGAATTGTAGTAGACTCAATAGCATGTAACATTATAACAGAGAGAGTCCTGGTGTCGTAGTATATACAAAGTTGTGTTTTGCTAACCCACCAGAGGCCCCACAGGAGAAAGATGGTCAGTTTCTTCCTGTTTAAATTGGAGCCTTGGTGAGTGAGTCAACGGTGGGTTAGCTCTGAGTCATTTCTGACTTGATAGCAATGAGTGAGCAAATATAGTGGTAAGGTTATAATGTGTACTCATAATTAATTTGAACAATTAATGTACCTGTCCTTTTCAACCACCCTAATGGGTAAAGAAGAATTTAAACATTTGCTTTTACTGGTTAAGTAAAAGCATATGATTACATTAACTTGTTTTCTTCTGGTTCCATAACGTCATTCACTGAACAAATTTTCCATTCAAAACATTTTAACAGCCTGGGTAAGCCACAGTATCTGGCATTTTTAACTGCTTACCAACAATAAAATGAAAAGAATTCAAACCAGATGCTTTTAAAAAAGAATACACTCTTCATAAACTGGGAAAAGGTCCCAAAATGAGAGAATTCCAGATGTTTAAATGTTTTACCTGTACCAGTTTTACAATGATAAAACTATCTTGTCACTCACGTTATCAATTAAATTATTTCTTTATTGTTATTGGTACTTGAACAAGATAGCTTTGACCACTCCAATTACTAACATTATCTCTTCACATCAATACTAAGGAGAGGAAAGCTCTAACTTCTTAAGGGTGTTCTGTTACACTCCAATAATTATTTCCACTATTTTGGATCACCAGTCTAACATTCTTAACAAACAGACAAAGTAACACTTTTCTTTGTTACTAAGTTTATTGAGAATTGTTGTTGTTGTTGTTGTTGTTAGGTGCCATCATGTAAATTAACTCTCAAAGCAACTCTAAGAACATCAGATCAATCTTTGTTCTATCGTCTGCCATGTCCATGGTCTCCAACATATTCAAGTCCACTGTCACAGTCACTGTGAATCTACTGTTGAGGGTTTTCCTCTTTCACTGGCCCTCTACCTTTCCCAGCATGATAACCTTTGTGAAGGGCTTACCCCTCCTGACAACATATCCAAAGTAAATCAGACAGAGTTTCATCATCCTTGCCTCTCAGGAACATTCTGCTTGCACCTCCTTGAAGATAGATTTGTTGGTTCTTTTAACAGTTCACAATATATTCAATATTCTTTACCAATTTTGCTTTGGCCTTCCTTATTATAGTCCAACTTTCTGGATTTTTTAATTGACATTTTAATGAAAGTTTATAAAGAACTTGGACTTCCATTAATTTATTGTTGCACATTTTCTTCCCTGTCCCCTCCCTCCTCCCAGTTTGCCTTTTTCTTTGGGAGGGGAAGTCCTTTCATTGTTATACATCCTCCCCCGCCCCCAACCCCAGATCATTTTACTATGCAGCTCTTATTCTGGACTTTTGTCATGCCAACAATACCTAATCACACATTCCTTTTATACAGTTCTCTCCCTCATCTGTTTCAATGCTGTGTACATTATTTATCCCCTCTTTCCTTCGTTTCCCACCAACCTCCATGTCAGTCTACTTTTATAACAATGGCATTATGCAGTATTTGTCTTTTTGTGATTGAGATCTTTCACTCAGCATTATGTCCTCATTTTGTATAATATTTCATAAGTTCTTTGTTTTTCAGTGCTGCATGATATTCTATTGATATACCACAACTTCCCTATCTATTTGTTAATGGATATTTGGGTTATTTCCAACTCCTTGCTATTGTGAACAAAGCAACAACAAACATGGGTTTGCATATATCTGCTTTGGTGTCAGTTCTGGTTTCTTTAGGCTATATTCCCAGTAGTGGAATTGTTGGGTCAAATGGTATTACTATTTGCAACTTTTTGAGAAAGCCCCCCCCATATAGCCTTCCATAGTGGTTACACCATTTTACACTCCCACCAATAGAGAATAAGGGTTCCAGTTTCTCCACAACCTCACCAGCATTTGTTGTTTGCTGCTCTGTTGAATTTTGCTATTCTTACTCGGATGAGATGACATTTCATAGTTGTTTTGAATTGCATCTCTCTTAGAGCCAGGGATTTTGAACATTTCTTCATGTGTTTGTTTGCCATATGAACGTCTTCTTTAGTGGAATGTCTATTCATAGCCTGTGCCCATTTTGCAATTGGATTGTTTACCTTTATCTTGTTGTGGCGCTCAATTGTTCTAAAAACTCTAGATATAAATCCCTTATCAGACATGTCATTACCAAATTTTTCCCCCTAGTCTGTGGCTTCCCTTTCTACCCTGTTGGAGAAGTTTTTGGATGTGCATAGAGATCTGATTCTTATAAGGTCTCATTAATCTATTTTATCCTCTTCTGCTGGTAAGTTCTTCAGGAAGCTTAGAAAACTGTTCATGTTGTGAATGTGTGCTTCTAGGTTTCTTCCTAGGTTTACTCAAATGAAGTTTATAGTCCTTGGTTTTAGTTCTAGGTCTTTGATCCATTATGAGTTGGGTTTTGTGTATGGTATGAGGTGTGGGTCTCATTTGATTTTCTGCAGATGGTTTTCCAGTTTTACCAACACCGTTAGTTTAAAAGGCTGTCATTTCCCCACTTAACTGATTTAATCTCCTTGTCAAAAATCAGTAGACCATAGTAGATGAGCTGATTTCTGGTTCTCCATTCAATTCCATTTCTCTATGTGTTTCTCATTGTACAAGTACCATGCTGTCTTCCCACCACGGCAGTGTAGTAGGATTTGAAATCAGGGAGTGAAATGCCTCCTACCTTGTTTCTCTTTTTAAGGAATGCTTTGCTTATTTGGGGGTCTCTTTCCATTCCAAATGAAATTGTAGATTGCTATCTCGTTGAAGGATGGAATTGGTATTTGTATTGGGATTGCATTGAATGTGTAGACTGCCTTTGGTAAGATTGCCATTTTCACAATATTCTATCTTTCTAGTCATGAACAAGGTATATTCTTCCATTTCTCTAGGTTTCTTTTTGTTTCCTGTTGTAATGTTTTCTAATTTTGTTGGAATAGATCCTTTGTGTTTCTAGTTAGATTTACTCCCAAGTATTTAATCT
>NW_006399784.1:19151338-19155325 GCF_000299155.1 Elephantulus edwardii
CTTTTTACTATGTTGAGGAAATTCCCTTCTATTCCTATTTTATAGAGTGTTTTAATCAGGAAAGATTGTTGGATTGTGTCAAAGGGCCTTTTCTGCATCAATTGATAGGATCATGTGGTTCTTATTCTTTGCTTTGCTAGTGTAATGAATTACACTGATTGTTTTTCTCATGTTGAACCATCCTAGCATACCTATTATGAATCCCACTTGGTCATGGTTAATTATTTATTTGATGTATCGTTAGATTCTATTGGTCAGGATTTTATTCAGGATGTTTGCGTCTATATTCATACCTGGCTTTGGCATAAAGGATATGTTTGCTTCATAGAATGAGTGTGGGAGAATTCCATCTTTTTCTATTTTCTGAAATAGTTTATGTAGAATTGGTGACAGTTCTTTTCTGAATGTTTGATAAAATTCACTTGTTAGGCCATCTGGTCCAGGGCTTTTTTTGGCTGGAAGTTGTTTTATTACCTTTTCAATTTCTTCTTTTTGATAGGTCTGTTCAGGTTTTCAATTTTGGTTTGTCTCATTTTAGGTAGGTTGTGATTTTCTAAGTATTTGTCCATTTCTTCTAGGTTTTCATATTTCTTTGGGTATACTTTTTCATAATATTCCCGTGTTAACCTTTTTATTTTAGTTAGTTCCATGTGACATTGCCCGTTTCATCTGTTATTTGTATTATTTGTGTCTTTTCCTTCTTTTCTTTTGTTAGTTTTGCTATTGGCTTGTTGATTTTATTCATCTTTCAAAGAACCAATGCCTGGTTTTCTTGATGGTTTCAATTGTTTTTCTGTTTCCTATTTCATTTATTTTTGCCAGAAATTTTATAATTTCAGGGTTTTGAGGGGTGTCGGGTTTTTTGCTGTTCTTTTTCAATTTGTTGGAGATTTGGGGTTAGAGAATCAATGGTCATTTTTTCCATGTCTTTTAATATGTTTGCTTATTGTTATAAATTAACCTCTATCTAATAATCAGACTTTCTGGCTTCAGAAAATCCATTGATTCTGTGTCACTTTTTGGAGGGTGACATCTTGCTTTTGGCTTGTGGAAGGGCTTCCTTCATGATATTGCTGTGGTAGAGTTTTTCATGTCTGAGGCAACAGGAGATGTTTTGTCTGAGGTCGCCTCTCCAAAAGAGGGTGAGGCAGCTACCCTGCCTGGGTTTCTGTATGCCTTCTGACTCAAGGGAAGATGTGCTTTATTTTAGTAGAAAACAGGCCTGTGTAAGAAGCCTCCTCTGTCAGATCACTGCACAGATAGGGTAGACTAAAGTGCTTTGGACTAAAGGCAGTTAATGAACTGGACATGAGGAGATGCAAGGTGGAGTGCAGATGCGCCACTGGAAAACCAGGAAGCCTTGATTTTCCCTTCAAGAACAAGCTCCAGCTGTCTTTTTCCCTTCTGATTGAGTTAAGGAGCTCCACTTGATCCACCCAAACAGCAGTGACCCCCCACAAAGTACCTCACTTAAGTTCTAGCATTACTTCTGGTGAGTGTCAGCTCCCAGCACAGGTGTAAGCATCAGGATGAGAGCTCCAGGCTCAGGGCATTGGAACCAGAGTTCCCGGTGTGGGGCATTGGTGATGGGACTGGAGTTCTAGGCTCACACAGACTCAAATTCCAGCTGTCCTTGCTCCTGGCAGGTTGCTGGGTCCCAGCAGGTTGCTGGGTCTGGGGGCACTGTGGCTCCCAGTGGACCGTGGCTGTGGCATCGCTCTCACCTCAGTTCACTTTATTTGAAGGTGGTGTAAATTATGGTTTTCCCCCTAGTTAATAACCATCGGTGGCTTGTGCTGATGCAGTGGCTTGTGCTGAGGCAGTGGCTTATGCTGATGCAGTGGCTTGTGCTGACACTCTAGTCCAACTTTCAAATGCCTATACAACTGAAAAATACTATAGCTTGGATGAGATATATTTTTGTCTTTATACTGAGGCTTGCTCATGAGTCCTTTAGAGAGGTCCTTAACAGCATATTTTCCCAGTGTAAATCATCTTTTGATTTCTTAATAGTTGTTGACATGGGTATTGATTGTGGATCCTACTAAGTCAAATGATTGACAACTTCAGTATTTTCTGCATCTATTTTGATGCTGCCTATTGAGGATATTTTTTCTAATGTTGAGATAAAATCCATATTGAAGGTTGTAGCTTTTATCATATCTCCTTCACATCTGCAAGCAAGACTGCATAATCTGCATGATGCAGGCTATTCATGCATCTTCCTCTAGTCCTGAAGCAATATTCTTCTTCATATAGTTCAGCTTCTTGAATTTTCTATTCAGCATACAGATTGAACAGGTATTGAGAAAGGATACAACCTAGATGCACATCTTTCTTGATTTGAAATCATTCAGCATTCCATTGTTCTGTTTGGAAAACTGCTTCTTGATCTATGTAAACGGTTCACCTAAGCACACTTAAGTGTTCTGGAAGACACATTGTTCTCAATGTTACTCATAATTTATTATTATTCACTCAGTCAAATGCCATGCATTGTCAATAAAACACAAGCGATCATCTTTCTGATATCCGTGTTTTCACCCATGATTGCTTTGACATCATCATCAGTTCCTTGTTCTATGTCTTATGCTATACAAATAACACAATCTTCAAAAAGAACAAACTTTCTCTGTTTGAAGAAAGTGCAAGCAGTGTTTTTCAGAGGCAAGGATGGAGAAACTTCCTCTCACCTACTTTGAGCACGTTATTAGGAGGGACTAATCCTTGGAAAGGGTAATTATGTTGAGAAAAGTAGATGGTTACTTAAAGAGAGGATGACTCTTGATGAACTATATTGACATTATGATATAACGATGGGCTTGAGGATGTTAGAGATCATAAGGATGGTACAGGATAATGCAAGTTTCTGATCAAGAGTCACTCTGAGTGGCATTTGATTCTATGTCACCTAACAACAGTGAAAAGTTTCTGAGTAGTACTATTAATGTGTTCAGCTGCTAGCCACAAGGCTGAAGGTTTGAGTACACCCAGAGATGCCTCAGAAGAGAGTCCTGGTAATTAAAAATATTATGTAACAAAAAAAGAAAAATTCTATTCTTATACACATGAATCAGAATCAAACTAGTCAGCAAAATAGGGAGCCCTTGTGCCTTAGTAGTAAGGAGTTGCACTGACAACCCAAAAGCACACAATTCAAACCCACCATGCTCTGTGGGAGAAAATGTGCAATCTCCTTCCATACAATTTGCTGTCTTTGTAAACTCACTGGAGGGTCAGCTTGACTCTACGGCAGTAATTACAGACACCAAATGATAGCAACAGTGGTAGTAAAAAGGGGTTGATCATCTGCAGGTGAAATTAAAGACCAATACATGATAAAATATGTAGTAAATGCTGTAAACAGTACAATGCAGAGGGATATTAATTGTATGGTGGGTTTAAGGTACACTGAAGATGAGGCCTGAAGAATGGTAGAGGACAAAGGGTACATGAGGATTCTAAGCAGAAAGAGTAAGAAGTACTAGGTCTTGAGGCAGAAAAGAGATGAGTGCATTAAAGTTAGAGAGAGGACTGCATAATCTATAAAGAGCTAAGTCGTAAAAAGCAAGGACACAGGTGGATCAAGGTAGGGAGAAGCAGTTGAGGCCAGGTCATAGAGGCCAACAAAGAAGTTCAGATTTTAGAGGAAACATAATCCATTTAAACATACCAAACAGTGGTCCAACACCATTTTTATTTATGTTTCCAAAGATTGCTTTGGCAGCTTTTTGAAGGGAGACAGGGAAATGAAATCAATTAGTTTGCTAATGAAATCAATTAGTTTGCTACTGCGATTCTCCAGATGAAAGTGGAGAATAGCTTTAGGATTGGAGCAAAACTCAAAATGATGAAACACTCAAGCAAGATACTGTCAGGATGATTTAGAGATAGGCAAAAAGGGAAAGGGAATAATTTAATATGATGGGACTTTCTGGATGCGTGATGGCATCATTCACTGAGAAGGAGGAATGGTAAGAGATGGAA
>NW_006399784.1:19156004-19170656 GCF_000299155.1 Elephantulus edwardii
AGGCTGGTACAGTACACTAAAAGACTTTGATAAAAAGAACCAGTAATAAAAGGCCTCCATTTTAAATGTCATTCATATATACCTTGTGGATGAGAGCTATATACTTTTACACACTTTTTTAGAGGAATAAATTATTGAATTACTGGGAAAAAAAAAGAAATTTGTTTTGGATGTAGTGAGCTTGGGAGACTATAAAATAACAAAGCGATCTGAGGGCACAGAGATTAATGCGTTCAGCTGCTAACAAAAATGGTCTGCAGTTTGTGTCTACCAGCTTCTCGCTGGGAGAAAGATGAGACAGTCAGCTTACATAAAATTTACCACCTTGGAAAAATCTCTGTGGAGTATTCTATTCTGTCACCTAGGGTCACTATAATTTGAAGTTGATTTGATGCTAGTGTATTTTGTTTTGGTTTTATGAAATAGCAAGAAAACATGACAAGGAAGCCATTTGACAAAGATGGTAAATATATATAAGGTGGTGGTGGTGGTTGTTGTTTTATACCAAGTTGGAGCCAACCCATAGCTGACCCTCTGGTGGGTTTTCAGAGACAGTTAATTGCACAGGAGGAGTTTGCCCATCTTTCTCCCACAGAACAGCTAGTAGACTCTAATTGTGTGCCTTCAGGATTGCAACACAACTTCTTGCCTTTTTGGCACCAGAGCTCCCTAATATATAGGCTGTATGAGCTAAATATTTCTAAATGAAGCAAGTAGTTAATGACTAAGGGATGGGGATTTTAATCCCCTGAGATGTACTACAGAAGAAAGACCTAGGAAAATGTTTGTGTAAAGATAACAGCCAAGAAAATATTATGAAGCCATACTTTGTTAAAAGAAAAGTGGGTGCCATGAGCAAGAACTGACTCAAATTGAATGAGTATAAAGGTGAGGCTTGGGAAGGTATTTATAACTACTGGAAGAGATGACACTGCCTGGGGAGAAGATATTGAAAGATAATAAACGAGAGCTCTGAATTGAACTCTGGAAAATCTCAGCTGCTCTTTGAGAGAAATAAGCCAGGAAAAAGGCTCCAAAGGACGGGTTACAAAGGCAGAAGGCACACTAGAAGATGGTTCAGCAGCACAAGGAGAAGAGAGGGCTTCGAGAAGGTGGGATAGTTACTAATATCAAGATAGAATCTTTTAATAAAATGAATAATGGAAGCTGAAACCACACAGAAACTGGGGAAAAATAAAAGCTCACTGTCCTTTTTGAATGTTCAACTGTACAATATGCAACTTAAATGTAAAGCCCACTGACAGCACAAGGCCAAAAGTCAAGCAAGATGTCTAATGTCTATAACCAAAACACCAAATAAGCAAGCAGACCCACTGCCTACTCTTTATAGGTGGATACTGCTCATCTTTCTCCCACAGGGAAAGTTTCTGATAGATTCAAACTACTAATCTTTCAGTTAGGTGTTCAACACCTAATACTTCTGTAACTCTGGTGGCCCGTTGTTGTTGTTAGGTACCACCAAGTTGAGCATGACTCATAGCAACACTATGAATAACAGACCTGAGCCCTGTCCTGTCCTGTCATCCTCCTCATCTCTGATACACTTGAGCCCATTTTTGTAGTCACTGTGTTAATCCAACTTGTTGAGGATCTTCCTCTCTTTCCAAGCATGATAGCCCCTTCCAAGGAATGGTCTTTCCTAGTAGCATGTCCAAAATATGTGAGCTGAAGACTTGTCATCCTTGTCACCAAGGAGCACTCTGGTTTCACTTTATTTCTAAGACTCATCTGTTCATTTTTTGGCAGTCAATGGAATGTCTAGTACTCTTCTCCAACAACACAAGTCAAAAGCATCAATTCTTCTTCTGTCATCCCTTTTCATTTTCCAGCTATCAGATGCATAGCAAGTGATTGAAAATGGCTTGAAGTAGGCAAACCTTAGTCTCAGACTGATATCATTGTCTCTGGTACTTTGGAGAAGTCAATGACAGCAGACTTGCCCAAAGCAATGAGTCTCCCACTCTCCCGACTGCTGGTACCAAGGGTGGTTTTGATTACAGATCTGAGAAATCATTGACAGTTTCAATCTTTTCTCCACCTATCTTAATATTGCTTAGTAACTCATTGGTAAGAACCTTTGCTTTTTTTATGTTAAAATGTAATATTTTAAAAAAATGTAATCAATTTTGAAGGTTGTAGTCCTTGATATTCTGCAGCAAGTGTTTCAGATCCTACTCATTTATTATAGCAAGAAGGGTTTTTGTCATTTGCATAACGCAGGCTGTTGATGAATCTTCCTCTGATCCTTATGTCTAATTCTTCTACAAAGAGTCCAGCTTCATAAATTATTGGCTCAGCATATAGTTGAATAGATATGGAGAAAGTGCACAACCCTGATGCACACTTTCTAATTTGAAATCATGCAATGTTCTCTTCTTCTGTTTGGACAACTTCTTGATCTAGGCAAAGATTTCATATGAGCATAGTTAAGTGTTATGGGATTTTCATTCTTCTCAATGTTAGCTATAGTTTGTTGTGATCTGTATTGTCAAATACCTGTGCATAGTCAATAAAACACAGATAAACATTCTTCTGGTATATTCTACACTCAACCCGGATCCATCTGACATCAACAATGATCTCCCTAGTACCACGGCTTCTTCTTAAACCCTGTCCCCTGTCTATGTACTGTTTCAGCTATTTTTGGATGATCACCAACATTATGCTTGCATGTGATATTAATAACATTGTCCAATAATTTCCACATTCTAGTCTGTTGCATCATTTTTCTTGGGAGTGGGAATTCTACTAGCTACCCATGCTTCTCTGTTGTTCATAGGGTTTTCAAAGGCCTACTATTTCAGAAGTGGACTCCCAGTCCTGCTTCCTAGTCTGTCTTAATCTAGGATGCAACCTCTCCACCATGGGTTACCCTTCTGGCATTTGACACACTGGTCTCATAGCTTCCAGTAACCCACAAGCTACACCAGTACAGTGGAGTGATAGAAAAGTGCTGTATTAATAAGTGCAAACAATAAACAAGCAAGTATATACACACCCAGCTGTAAAGTAACTAACAACATGCAAATCAATCCAAGCTATAATGAACTGACAGATGTTGTACCTTTAACAGTAAACCATAAAGACAAACAGTCACACATATATCATGGTGCAGGACACCCTTTTCTGACCTCAACTGAGGCCCAGGGTGCCATTACAGGATGGAGTGCTGGATGTGGGTATTTGGCCCAGTTAGCTGGGTTTTCGGTGCTGTTGATTGGCACCAGGCCCAAGGGTCCCAGGCCCGAGGATCTGCTGGCACCAGCCTGTGGCAGGGCTGCCTTCCTTGATGCTCACAAAGCTCCACTCTGGGCCTGTCGAGGCTTCTGGACTCAGCTGGCACCAGCTGTGGCCATGCTCCGTTCCATGATGTCATGAATATCTGTTTTATCGATAACAGCTTTGCTGCTTACTTACTGGCACCTTCTCACTATGAACCTTTATATGTGTTTCTGATGTTGGAAGTGAAATTGGACAAGGGAAGCAAAAGGGCAAAGGAAAATAGAAGAGGCAACTTCCCAACATTGGTAAGGATAGGGTCAGCTGTGAGTTTGTTGCTGGCCAGATTCTCAATGATTATGAAAACAACATCAAATCAGAATGTTTGGCCTTTTGAAGTTCAAATACCTTTGAGAAAAAGTATTAAAATTGCTACTGTTTTTTGTAGAACTCAGAAAAGCCAGATCATACACCTCTGCGTCCCACTTAGCACTTTTGCACATTTTACTCAATCAGACAGAGGAAATTGATGAGATGAAACACATAGAAATTTCAGATGAAAATAAAACTCAAGAACCCTTTCCATGTTCTATGAAATTATTTGTAGAATTACAGATGATAAAATTTCCTTTTCTTGGCTTTAAAAATGCTGTTCAGTATACCTTTCTTTTGAATAATAGCATTATTATTTATCACTCTGTTGGTTTCTTGAACCAGCTGGATTCAAATGAGGTCATGTAATGAAGAATATCATTGCTGATGGATCTTGACTGAAAGCTGAGATTATCGGAAAGATGTTTACTAGTGTTTTATTGCCTATGCAAAGGCATTTGACTGTGTAGATCATAACAAATATATTGATGATGCTTCAAAGAATGGGAATTCCAGAACACCTAATTGTGTGCTTATGTTGCCCTTTTTTCTTCACTCAGTGTTAAGTACCCGATCCACCTTCTAAACGATATCACTACTTCTCGATCTTAGATTATATTCTTTCACACATAAGTGGATGTCACAGGGATTTCTACTCATAGCAATCTGGTAGGAACAGTGTAGAACTGTCCCTTAGGATTTCCAAGGTTATAAATCTTCATAGAGACAAATTGCTTTGTCTGTCTTCTTCAGAGTGGATGGTGGATTCCAGCTACTAACCTTTGCATTAGCAATCCAATGCTTAATCCATTGTTTCACAGGCTCCTTTTTCTAGGGACGGCACGCTGTTAATATCTTAGTTGGGTCCTCAAGATAACCCAGATCTTTGTTGTTGTTTCAAAGATATTCTAGACCTATAGGGCCCTGAGAAGATTTTAAGATTAAAATTTAAATCCTATATTTGTGACAACATTGCTGAAGCTCATCCAAAAATGTCTAGAACAGCACATTTCTAAGAAACTACTAGTAATTAAAGCAGGGTTTAGAAGAGGCCATGGTACCAGGGATGTCATTGCTTATGTTAGATAGATCATAGCTGAAAGCAGAGAATATCAAAGTAACGTCTGTGCTTTATTGACTATGCAGAGGCATTTGACTGTGGTTCATAACAAATTATGGCCAACCTTGAGAAGAATGGGAATCCCAGAACACTTAATTGTACTTATACCAAATCTATACCTATACCAAGAAACTATTGTATGAACAGAGGGAAAGCTCCATGACTTAAAATCAGGAAAGGTGTACATCTTGGTTGTACTTCTCTATACCATTGAATAGCATACTATTCCATTTATAGGCTGAACAAATAATTCATGAGCAGAAAGGCAGCATCGGAATCAGAGGAAGAAGAATCAACAATCTGCATTATGCATATGACACAACCCTGCTTGTTGAAATTGAGGACTTGAAACACTTGCTGCAGAAGATCAAAGACTACAGCCTTCAACATGAATTGCATCTCAGCAACATGAAAACAAAGGTCCTTACCACTGAGCCAATAGGCAATATCATGATAGATGGAGAAAGGATTGAAATTGAGAATTCTTTCATCTTACTTGGATCTACAATCAACACCCTTGGTATCAGCAGTAAGGAGATCAGGAGATTCTATTGTATTGGGCAAGTCTGCTGTCAGGGATCTTTCCAAAATATTGACAAGAAAAGATACCAGTTTGAAGACGAAGGTGAATCTAATCTAAGTTAAGACCTTTTCAATTTTGCTAGATATCTGAGAACTGGGCAATGAAAAGGGATGACAGAAGAAGAATTGATACCTTTGACTTGTGATATTGGAGAATACTGAATATCCCATGGAATACCAGAAGATCAAACAGACATATCTTGGGGAAAGCCAGAGTGCTCCACTCGAGGGAGGCAAAGATGACAAAGCTTCATCTTGCATATATTGGGCCTGCTACTAGGAGAGCCTATTCCTTGGAAAGGCACATCATGCTTGGGAAGGTGAAGGGTCAGTGGAAGAGAAGAAGAGTTATAATGAGATAAAGGGTTCCAATGACTGTAGCAATTGGCCCAAGAATGTCAAAGATGATGAGAATGACACAGGATATAGGAAAGAGTCTGTTGTTCATAGGGTCGCTATGAGTCATACTCAACTTGATGACACCTAACAATGACAGCATTGGTGACAAATTTCTATTTAGTATTGGTGATACAGTGGCTAAGCACTTAGGTGCTAACTGAAAGTGCAACTATTTGAATCTACCAGATGCTAAGAAAGAGAATATTGCCACGCTGAGCTTCTAGAAATGTTCTGTAGCATCTGATACCAAATGGAGCTGGTCTACTATGTCCAATAGAATTTTATTATCTTGAAATGGTCTCATCAGTAATGAGTTTGATTTGGTTGGAGGGTGTCCACCCCTTAGATTATGAGGCATGTGGAATAACTTAAAGCCTTTGTGAGGAAAACCAGAATTTATGGTCGTCTTTGTTATGAAGTCAACAAATATTTCTTGAAAGCTATTGTATAGTTACAACAATTGAATCAAGCATGCCGTGATCATGAAGATGGGACAGGTCTGGGAAACATTCCCTTCTGCTACACTGAAGCCAGGAGCAATGGCAACTTGACGATGATTAAAAATAACACATTCCACTAGGTGCCAGGGACTGAGCGAATCAGTCTCAGATTTAATTAGCTGCACTGCAATCAATCCCAAAGGCACATGGTTCAGATCCACCAGCTGCTCTGCAGGAGGATGGATAATCTCTTCCCATGAAATTTACTTCCCCTGAAAACCTGCAGGCTCAGCTATGAGTCAGTCCCAACTTGACGGCACACAAGGAGAAGTTAATGAAGGAGAGACAGTGATTATTCAAATAACTGCAAATAAATAATCTATAATAAATCTGTGAAAGAATATTGTGGCTTTTTGTATAATATAGCATTTACAAATCATTTTTCTGACATCTTCGATGCCGTTACTGAAAATGTATGCATCAATACATTTTCCCCCAATTTTCTTTTCTTTTTTTTGCCTTTTTAAAAAAATTGATATTTTAATGAAAGTTTATAGAGACCTTGGATTTCCATTCAGTCATTGTTGCACATCTCCCTGTCCACCCCCCACCTAGTTCACTTTTCTCTTTGGGGGAAAAAAAAATTCACTTTTGTATAATCCACCACCACCTCCAGCCCACTTTATTATGCAGCTCTTATTCTGAACTGTTTTCATGCAATTACCTTTTAAGCATATATTCCTTTTAGGTAGTTCTACTCCTCATCTGTTTCAATGCAGTGTACATTATTTATTCCCTATTTTCTTAGTTTCCCCCAACCCCTATGTCATTCCTGTTTTAAAACAGTGGCATTATGCACTATGTGTCCTTTTGTTGTTTTTTTTATTATTAAATTTTATTAATTTTAATGAACATTTACAGAGATTTTGGGTTTTCATTCATTCATTGTTGCACTGTTTTCTCCACCCTCCTCCCCAGTTCGTTCTTCTTTCCCCCCTCATGTCTGTTTTAATTGTCCAATTGCCACAGTGCTTGTCAAAGCCAGTTCTGATTAATCTCCTTTGTCAGTGTGTCCCTTGTCATTCCCTATTACTCCTCCCTGAGAGAGACTTCATCCTGATTCATAAGGAAAAGGGGATGGCGTATTCTCTTAGCTACTTCCTGCTGAAAAGGGACACTGTGGGTTTCAGGGTGAATGTCTTCTCTCACTACTCTAAAGGGCCCCCTTGGCAGTAGGAAACACATAGACTATTATGGAGATTGATTTTGGAATTTAGATGCACTGTTATCAATTGTGCTTAGCCGTACATGTTCATATCCTTGAAGATGTATCATGGAAGTGTTGCAGCCTAGAAGATACAAATTTAACTAACAAGTTAAAAGTGCATGAGTCAAAAATTAAAAAGCAATAATATTCTGAGTAGAGGTTCTAATAGTGGCACAGATCAAGTTACAGAGGTAAGATGGTTCCATTGCCATCCTTACTCTAACTTAATTCTTTTTTTTTAATTTAAATTTGTTATTAATTTCAGTGAAAATTTACAGAGGCTTTGGATTTCCATTCATTCATTGTTGTAGATTTGTCCCCTCCCAAGGCTCCCCCCCCCCCACCAGACATTACCCTCTTGGAAAAGTAAAAGAAAAGATTCTTTCATTATTTTACAAACCCTCCCCCAGGTCCACTCCACCATGTAGCCATCGTTCTAGACTCCTGTCATGACAGAAATACCTAATCACATATCTCTTTTAAACAGTTTTCTCCCTTCTCTGTTTCAGAGCAGCATACATTATTGAACCCATCTTACTCAGTCTCTCCCCAACCCCAAGGACAGTCCCATTCTACAACAGTGGCACCATGCAATATTTGTCCCTTTGTGACTGGGACATTTCACTCAGCATAATGTTCTCCAGAGTCAACCATTTTGAATAATATTGCATGAGTTCCTTGTTTTTTAATGCAGCATAGTATTCCATTGTGCGAATATACCACAGCTTCTCTAGCCATTCGTTTGTTGATGGGCACTTAGGTTGTTTCCAACTCCTTGCTATTGTGAACAAAGCTGCAATAAGATATTTCACCTAGCATAATACCATCCATGATCACCCATTTTGTATAATATTTCATGAGTTCTTTGTTTTACAGTGCTGCACAGAATTCCATTGTGTGAATATACCACTGCTTCTCTATCCATTTGTTTGTTTATGGGCACTTAAGTTATTTCTATTTCTTTGCTATTGTGAACAATGCAGCAATAAACATGGCCATGCATATATCTGTTTGGGTGGCAGATCTGATTTCTTTAGGGTATATTCTGAGTAGTGGAATTACTGGGCCAAATGGTATTTCTATTTCCAACTTTTTGAGAAAAAAACAATATTTCCTTTCAGAGTGCTTGCAACATTTTACACTCCCACCAACAGTGGATTGGAACCCAGTTTCTCCACAAACTCACCAGCATTTGTTGTTTGCTGCTCTGTTTAATTTTGCTATTGTTACTGAGATGAGATGGTATCTCCTAGTTGTTTCATCTTTTAAAAAAAAAATTTAGACTGATTTATTTACAAAGTTCAAATACATTGTTTTTCACATAAGATCTTCTCCATTTCCTTCGCACACATTCCACCCATCAAACTGTGCAACCCTGTGATTAACATCCCACCCTGATCCCCGTCCATATTGTGACTTCTTTAAATCTTGGAGAAGAGAATAAAACAAAACAAAACTCACTGCTGTTGAGTCTGACTCAAGGCAGCACTCCACTGAGTTTCCAGGATGATAAACCTTCATGACAGGAGACTGTCCATTTTTATTTCAACAAGTCACTGGTGGATTTGAACTGCTGATTTTTCAGCTTGCAGTCCGACATACTAGATACTACACTACCAAGTATCCTTGGAGACTAGACTAGATATTGAAAAATACACTTGGAAGTATAATTTTTTTACCATTTTTCAGTCTCTCTTTTATAAGAGCTCTCTCTGATGGCCTGGTAGGTAAAGGGCAGCACATAATTAGTGGTTAATGTGTTAATACCTTTGTATGTAGTGTCTTATTAAGATTATAAATCTAGACTTCTCAAAACTAGATAAAACATGTTGTTGGTATGTGCTGTCAGGTTGGCTATGACTCACAGCAACTCTATGAATAGCAAATCAAAAATTTGCTCTAATTTGCACCATCCCTATGACCTCCACTATCCCCAATCCCCCTGTGTGGTCATTGTGTTAATCCATCTCTTTGAAGGTCTTCCTCTCTTTTTCTGACACTTTTTCTCTTCCAGCATGATGTCTTTTTTCCAAGGACTGGCCCTTCCTGACAATATACTCAAAGCCTATGAGAAGATAGAGCCATTAAAATGGCAAACTGGTAAGTCTCTGAAGACACAATTTCCAATAATGATCATGCACATAGTTTCAAGTGGCAAGAGACCCTGAGGTTAGGATGAGTAATGGAGTCCTAAGAAATGCAAGAAAACAGGCTCCACAGGCCCAGCCAAGGCTTTTCTCAGGGTCAGAGACTCAGGGGTCAGAGAAACCATAAAAGACTCAAGGAACCTAGAAAAGAGAGCTTTCAATGGGGCCTGTTTTTATAAGCATGGATTTGTATTCCAAGAGTTTATCCAGAAAGTCTTCTTCCCCATCATCTGAACAAGGCATAAATTCAGGATTTATTTGTGAACAAAATACAGTTAGAGGGTACTCCCTACTATTTTTTAAAATAAGATAGAAAAATGAGAAAATTCAGTGTGTGTTGTATGTAATCAGATTGAAATAGCGTATATTTGTGTGTACATGCACGAAGTGACGCTTTGGGACTCAGGTCTATACAGTGGTAGAAATTCTCTGAGGACCATTCTGTCTTCTGTTTTTCTCAGGATATGAAGTGGCATCCACTTCTTAGACAACATGCCTCCAGAAACTCTATGAACTTTGATAAATGTGGATGGTTGTAGAGGGGCTTCAGGCCTTTTGTTCATAGGTTCACTATGAGTCGTGCTCAATTCAAAGACAATCAACAACAACAACAACACTCTTTTTTGGAGTTCAAACCACTTCCCAAGCAAGCTGATGAGCTAGAGCACTGTCAGAGACAGGAGCCAAAGAGGAATGTTAGCCTGTCTGAAGCTCAGGTGTTACCAGAACTAAAGATGGTGTCTTAGATATGTTCCCATGCAAGACAAATGAGGAGACCTAGTACATGGCAATGGTGCCATGTCCTTTATGATGAAAAGGAAATGTATAGTTTGGAATTGCTGATGCTTGACCATTTCCTACCTATAAACATAGAAAATTCATATATTCAAACTATGAAAAGGCAGATGAATCAAAAGATGGCCCTGGAGTGGTTCCCTAAGGATGAAACTTCCTTTGGGACATCACCTGTGAGTGGGAAAGGAGCTGATAACAGAGACAATTGGGAGTGGGACTAAATAAACAAGGCCTTGTATCCATATTTTCTTTGTTGGACTTTTGGATAACTTCTCTCACCACCTGTCAGCTGTCTATAAGTGAAGCCATTGTGCTTTAAACAAAGTATGCTTTCCATCTTTATGACTAAGCTTTCCAAATACTGTAAATGTCTTCAATCATTTGTCCTCTCAATAAGACAATTATTTTGCTCTAGTTGTTGTTGCTGTTAGGTGCCATGGAGTTGACATGGACTCATAGTGACCCTGTGAACAAAAGATCTGAAACTTGCCTTGTCTTGTGCCATCCTGGAGATCTCTCATTCACTTAAGCCTGTTGTTACTGTCACTGTGTCAGTCCAGCTTGTTGAGGGTCTTCCCCCCTGTCCCTGTTCCTTCCCCTTTCCCAGCTAGATGCCCTTTCTAACAACAGCCTCAAGTATTTGATGGAAAGTTTCACCACCCTTGCCTCTCAGAAACAAGCTGGTTGCACTTTCTCCAAGACTTATTTGCTGTTTTTGTAGTACATGGGGTATTCAGTCTACTTCTCTAACAAGACAGTTTAAAGACATCAATTCTATCAGCCATATTCATTGTCCAACTTCCAGATGCATAAGAAGCAATTGAAAAAAAAAAACACACCCCTAAAAGGAAAAAAAATTGTTATTTCTCTTATTGTTTTTTGTTATTGAGTAAATTACTGTGCTGTTGCTATGGGCCGGCAAGCCAACTATGACCCATATTGACCCTATAAACAATGGCTCTGAACCTTGCCATATCATGAGCCAACCTCACCATCTCCAACACACTGGACCTCATTGCCACATTCAGGTTGTCAGTCCATTTCATCCAGGGTCTTCCTCTCATGTGCTTATCTTCTATCCTTCAGAATATGGTGTCCTTCTCCAAAGACTGGTCCCTCCTGGCAACATGCCCTAAGTATGCCTCTAAGGAGCAACCTGGTTTCACCTTCTCCAGGACAGACCTGTTTGTTCTCATGACAGTCCATGGTCTGTTCAGTACTCTTCTCTAGCAACACAACTTAAAGCCATTGATCCTTCTGTCATTCTTAGTTTTAGAGAGTGGCAATTTTCTTTGTAGACATAGTAAATGATGAAGGAAAAGAAAATCATCTTCCTAGAGAGGAAGAGCAGTTTATTTTGGTTTTTTGGTTTTTGTTTTTTTTTTTCTCCTTAGAACACTTCAAAAGGGGCTCTGGTGACAGAAAAGAGGACAGGTCAAAGGAAACTAGTTAATGATAGGGGTAATTTTTAATCTTGGCAAACAGCAAGATCACCCTCTCCTGAAAGTTATCGCTGGAGGAGAGGTCTCTTAACTGGGGATTTGGGCAGAGCAGATAAGCTGTGGAGAAAAAGAAAGTGAAACAAAATATTGATGTAGACCAGTTTTCCCCCTGGGCATGAAGTATTCCTGATAGAAGAGGCAGAAGAAGAATTGTATATCAGAATATAGGACCAAGTGTGAAGACCAAACCCAAGCCCCAGACTGGTGTTGTGAGGTTCAATTCTGTCTCATAGTGACAGAATAAGAGTGTAACAGAGATATACTGCTACATCTTTCTCCCACAGAGTGGTAGTGAGCTCAGACTGCCAACTTTTCAGTTAATGACCAAGTATTTAACCATTGTACCACCAAGACAAAAGGTCTCTCTAAGGTAACCACTTATTCCTTTGAAATGATACACTCTCTTATCATTACCCCAGCCTAAGTCTAATGTATTCTTTCACGCTATAAATTCTTCCAAACACTTTTCGTGGTTATGTCCAAAAGCCCTTTCATTTCACATTCAGAGAAAGAAATATTTTTTTTAAACTCTTACTCACATAAATTTTTTTTGTATTGTGGAAAAATGATACAGACCTGAGGAACATTTTTTTTAGTGCTAACCACAGGGGAGATTACATGAGATAAATGTTTTCATAATGCAAAGCCACTGCTAGGCACGTAATATATATGGAGGGGTTTGGGGGGATGTTTGTTTCGGCTTTTTCTGCAAATGCTTACATTTCAACAATTAAAGTACAATCACAACAGAATTTGTAACTCTTTTAAAACATCAATGCTGATTATAATATACTAGTTTTCTCAGAATTTGTAATTCAAGGTTTTAAAAGGCTTTTGTGTGTTACATGATATTTTTTAGGCAGCTATGTGCAAATTCTATGTCAAAATGAAAGGAAATGTATTCAGTGTTAATTTTTGAATGATTGTAAAGTCTAAGAATTACCTAACTTCTTCACTTTCCTTCCTTTCCAATTCTGCTGTTTAAACTTTTCCTGTTTAATTTAATGTTTACTTCTCTATTAACATAAAAAATGTTTGAAACAAAGGCTTAAAAATTATAGCTACTTAGAGTTCAAAACTTTCTCAGAGATTATTTGGTCCAGTGGTTTCCAAATGGCAGTCATTCAAAATAACATATTATTTTATAGCAAAGATTACAGAAGAATTTATGCCTTTGAGTTGTGGTACTAGAGAAGAATACTGAACACACAATGGATAGGCAAGCGAACAAATAGGTCTGGCCTGTAGAGGGTGAAACCAAGCTGCTCTTTGAAGGCAGGGATTTTGAGACTCTGTCTGACATACTTTGGACATGTTGCTAGAAGGGACCAGTCCTTAGAGAATAACATCATGCTTGGAAGGATGGATCAACAACACAGAACAGGAAGACTCTGCATGGGATAGATTGACACAGTAACTGGGGTGGTGAGGGTAGATATGTCAGAAACAGTGAAATTGGCATAGGATAGAGCAAGGTTCAGAGCTTTTGTACACAGGGTTGTTATGAGTCATAGTTAACACAATGGTACATCAAAACAACAACAACGACGATGTCATATATTTTTATTCTTAGAAGGAGAGTATCTTTTTCCCTGTGGAGTAGCTGGCGGATTTTAACTGCCTGTCTTTGAGTTACTAGAGCAACTCTTTATCCACTAGGCCACCAGTGCTCCTAACCAGTTTGATAGGCCAATTAAAATAAATGTAGTTATGAGTTGTTGTTAAGCTGTATCCTGACTCATGGCCACCTTATGTATGACAAAGTAGAACTGTCTACAAGATATCCTTGGCTGTACTCTTTGCAGAAGCAGATCCCTAGAAATTTTCTTTTTTTCTGCAAAGCCTCTAGGTAGTTTTGGATCACCAAATTTTATTTTAGCAGCTGACTGCAAACCATTTGCACCAGTTTTGCAAGGATGAGTTCTTGAAAAAATATACCATTTAAATAAATTGCCCATGAGCCACTTAAAAGCATGCCGTGTACTTCCAATGGCAAACCTAACACAACTGAATAAACACAGATCATATACCTCCTCTCCCATTGTACCAGTCACAACACTGAGACCCAACTCTGGTAAAAGTTTTGATGTGTTGATGATAAATCTTAACTTTTTTTTTTTACACCATAGGTCTCTTATATTTATTGAAAAGGTGAATGCATAAAAACCACACGTGTTCCATCGGAAGTAATCAGATTATGACATAATTTTAAACTTGATATGGTACCATGTCAGTCAACCTGACATAGTATGATGTTAAAATGCATGTTCAAAATCAGGAAAAGCATGCATCAGGGATATGTCCTATCTCCATAACTTTTCCATTTATATTCAGAACAGATAATTCAGGAGATTGGACTTTATGAGGAGGAATGTAGCATCAGGATTGAAGAAGACTCATCAACAACCAACGTTATGCACATGAAACAACCTTGCTTGCTGAAACTGACAAGGACCTGAAGCACTTGCTGCAGAAGGTCAAGGACTATAGTCTTCAATCAATGGATTGAAGCTCATCACCAAGAAGAGAAAGATTCTCACCACTGGGCCAATTGGCTGCACTATGATGGATGGAGAAGATTGAGACTGTTAACAATTACATCTTGCTCAGCTTCACAAGCAACAATCTTGGCACCAGCAGTCAGGAAATCAAAAGACAAGTTGCAATAGGTAAATCTGCTCTCAGGAACCTTTCCAGAGTCCTGAGAAGCAACGATGTCAGTCTATAGACTAAAGTTCACCGTATCCAGTCCACAGTCTTTGCAATTACTTGCTGTGCCTCAGAGAGC
>NW_006399784.1:19171391-19174785 GCF_000299155.1 Elephantulus edwardii
GCAATTCAAAAATTCCTGTGTGCATCAAAACCTTTTTCCAAAAGAGTGAAAATAAAATTGGCGGGGGGTGGGGGGGTGGGGGGGTGGAATTTTTGTAATACAATTCCAGATAAAGGTCTCATATCAAAAGTTTTTCTTCTAGAGGCCCTACAGAAAAAGACTGATAAAACAATTACAAAATGGACAAGATGGGAAGACTTTTCATAGAGGAAGATATTCGGATGGGCAACAGACACATGAAGAAATGCTGAAAATCACTGGCAATGAGAGAGATGTAAATCAAAACCACAATTATATACCATCTCACCCCAATAACAGTAGCAAAGTTTAACAAGACAGCAAGTAATAAATATTGGAGAGGACATAGCAAGATAGGAATTCTTATACATTGGTGATGGGATTGTAAAATGATACAACCACTATGGAAGGCAGCTTGGCATTTCCTTAGAAAGCTGAACACAGAAACTCTATTTGACCCAGCTATTCCAACACTTGGAATATGACCCAAGAAAACAAGAACAGAGGCACAAATGGAGACTTGTATTCACCATTGCAAGAACATGGAAACAGCCCAAATACCCAACCACAACTGAATGGGTTAAGAAATTATGGTACATTCACACAATGGAATACTACGCAGCATGCAGGAATAATGATTTTGTAAATCACTATCTAACTTGGGAGGGACTGGAGAGCATCATGCTAAGTGAACTAACTCAGTCCCATAAGGACAAACACTGTATAAGATTGTTATTGAAGGAGTGATGTGGGTGGTGCAGAGAGCAAGCAGGATGGTAGGAATTTGTGTGAGAAGTATTATTAAAATAACTTGTTTGGGAGCCACATGAGCAGTGAGCCACAGGCCCCAGCAGGAAGCAAGCAAGGACAACAGGAATATGACTGAGTTTTCTTAAGCCCTGATGGACTCAGAGCCCTGTTGGACCCAGAGCCCTGCTGGGCAAAAGCCACTGGGCAAGAGCTGGACAGATGGAATTTGAGTGAGGACCCCATGCAAGCCCACCCAGACAGCTGGACTCTGAGTAAGGTCTCCGCATGTGCCTGCCATGCCCTCATGCCCACCCCATGCTCATTCCACTCCACACTCATGCCTCCATGCCCAGTCAACTAACTTTCCTTTAATCTGGAACACCCTGATCTGACTTAACTACAAGCTCTCACAGGCCCTGAACTGAACCTTCTCTTGGGTCAGAAGTTCAGAGAGAAACACAGGAGCAGGGTAACTGTCCACCCTTTTCTAGAGCAGTGACTTCAGATCAAGAACCTATCATCATCTCAGGCATGAAAAACTCCACCACAGCAACATCATGTAAGAAGTAGGCTACCTCAACACCTCCTATAGAAGTGGAAAGCAAGATGTCACCCCAAAAGGTGACAAAGTATGAATGGATTTCCTGAAACCAGGAAGTCTGATGGAACTTTCTGACACAGAATTTAAAAGAACAATGACTGACTTTTTTCAATGGATGAAAAATAAATGTGAAGAATTACAGGACATTACAATCAAAACCAGGAGGATCTTTAAAAAAATTTTTTTTAAAATTCAGATAAAACAAATGAAGCATTAGAGGCTCTGGAAAAACAAGAAACCACAATCCAGAATATGAGGTCCAATGTTTCAGGTGCTGTCAATATGATAGAGGGACACATGAACAGAATTGAAGAGGTAGAAGACAGAACCAGTGAAATAGAAGATAGAATTGTCCCCACTGATCTGCTAGAGCAAAAAGCAGAATCAAAAAGGAAGGGGGGGGGGAGAAGAAAACCTAAGAATAATGTGGGACAGCATCAAGAGAAAGAATTTGTACATCATCAGAATCTCAGAACAGGAAGAGGCAAGTAAAGGCACCAAAAAAGTTGTGGAAGAATTAGTAGAGGAAAACTTCCCAGGAATAATGAAGAATGAGAGAATATATATTCAAGCTGAGCAAACACCATATAGAATAGACTCCAAAAGAAAAACACTAAGGCATATCATGGTCAAATTTTCCAGAACCAAAGATGAGTAGAGAATTCTGTATGCAGCTAGGGAGAAACAAAGAGTAACTTATAAGGGAGAGCAGATAAGATTAAGTGCCAATTTTTCAGCAGAAACAATGTGAGCAAGAGGACAGTGGAATGACATATATCAAACACTCAAAGAACACAACCGTTAACCAAGATTACTATACCCAGGAAAATTATTCATCAAATATGAAGGAGAGATCAACATATTCCCAGAAAAACAGAACCTAAGGGAGTTTGTAAAAACAAGACCAGTATTGCAGGAAACACTAAGAGACGTCCTTCTTACAGAGGTGCCAGAGAAAGCAGGATGTACCAAAGTAACTAGCAACACCACCAGAAAAAACTCAACAAAATGACAGTAATTAAACCTTGCCTATCAAGAATCACATTAAATGTGAATGTTTTGGACACACCACTGAAGAAAAAAATAATAGCAGATTGGATTAAAAAAAATCCAACAATATGCTGTCTACAAGAGACATACCTGAAAAATGAAGATAAAGAAAGACTAATAAAAGGATGGGAAAAAATATACCAGACAAATGACAACCAGAAAACAGCAGGAGTAGCAATATTAATATCTGATAAAATAGATTTCAGTGCAAAAACCATTACAAAGGACAAAGAAAGTCACTATATAATGATTAAGGGGTCAACAGTACAAGAAAATATAACAATAGTAAATATCCATGCGCCAAATGAAAGACCTCCAAAATATACAAAACAAACATTAACAAAACTGAAAAAAGAGAGAGACAACACTATTATAGTAGTTGGAAACTTCAATACACCACTCTTCAAGTAAAGATAGAATTTCCAGAAAGAAACTCAACAAAGATGCTGAAGAATTAAACCACACAACAAACCAACTCGATCTCATAGATATTTATAGGCTAATGGACCCACAAAAAACGCAGTGTGCCTTCTTCTTCAATGTGCATGGAACGTTTTCCAGAATAGATCACATTTTAGGACACAAGGCAAGCACCAATAAATTCAGAAGCATAGCAATAATGCAAAACATCTTCTCAAACCACATGTTACAAAATAAGAAATTAATAACAAGAGGATGGGGGGGTGAACCATACATTTGGACGCTGAACAACACCTTGCTTGAACATAAATGGGTACTACAATAAATAAAAAAATGAAATTAAAAAGTTTCTTGATTGCAAATAAAGATACCATTTGACCCAGCAATTCCACTACTGGGAATATACCCTAAAGAGACCATAAATGACATCCAAGTAGATATATGTATACTCATGTTTATCACAGCTTTGTTTACAATAGCAAGGAGCTGTAAACAACCTAAATGCCCATCAACAAACGAATGGGTAGAGAAGCTGTGGTATATTCGCACAATGGA
>NW_006399784.1:19177965-19179118 GCF_000299155.1 Elephantulus edwardii
AACTGATTTTTGACAAGGAGATGAAATCAGTTAAGTGGGGAAATGACAGCCTTTTTAACAAATGGTGTTGGCAAAATTGGAAAACTATCTGCAGAAAACTCAAACAAGATCCACACCCTCTCTTTATACACAAACCAAATCAAAGTGAATCAAGGACCTAGGACTAAAACCAAGGGCTATAAACTTCATTAGAGAAAAGCTTGGAAGAACTCTAAAAGTCCAAATACAAAATATAAACAGTCTTCCAAGCATCCTGAAGAACCTACAACCAGGAGAGGATAAAATAGATGAATAGGACCTCCTTAGAATCAAATCCCTATGCACATCCAAAAACTTCTCCAACAGAGTAACAAGGGAAGCCACAGACTGGGGAAAAATATTTGGCAATGACATGTCAGGTAAGGGACTTATATCTAGAATTTATAAAATATTCAAACACCACAACAAAATAAAGGTAAACAACCCATTTGATAAATGGGCACTGGCTATAAACATACACTTCACCAAAGAAGACATTCAGATGGCAAACAAATGCATAAAGAAATGTTCAAAATCCCTAGCTCTAAGAGCGATGCAAATCAAAACAACTGAAATATCATCTCACCCCAGTAAGAATAGCAAAATATAACAGAACAGGAAACAACAAATGTTGGTGAGGTTGTGGAGAAACTGGAACACTTATTCACCGTTGTTGGGAGTGTAAAATGATGCAACCACTATGGAAGGAAGTATGGCACTTTCTCAAAAAAGTTGGAAATAGAAATACCATTTGACCCAGAAATTCCACTACTGTGAATATACCCTAAAGAAACTGTAACTGACACCCAAGCAAATATATGCACATTCATGTTTATTGTGGCTTTGTTCACAATAGCAATGAGTTGGAAACAACTTAAGTGCCCATTAACAAACGAATAAATAGAGAAGCTGTGGAATACTATGCTGCTTTGCAAAACAAGGAACTCATTAAATATTTTACAAAATGGGTGACCCTGGAGGACGTTATGCTGAGTGAAATATCTCAGCACAAAAGGACAAATACTGCATAATGCCATTGTTTGTAAAGCGGGAGTGATATAGGAGAAAACTAGGAAAGAGGGAATAAATAATGTATATTTCATTGAAACAGATGAGGGAGAGAACTGTTTAAAAG
>NW_006399784.1:19179718-19184001 GCF_000299155.1 Elephantulus edwardii
TATTTAAATAAAAATAATTTTTAAGACCCCAATATACCTAAACCCCTCTGCCATCAAGTTGCTTTCAACACATAGCAAACCTCCTTCAACTTTCCAAAGTGGTAAATCTTTATCAGAAGACTACCCAGTTTTCTTTGAGTGACTGGTGAACTTGAACTGCTGATCTTCTAGTTAGCAGCTTGACATGTTAGTATTATGGTATTTAAGCTCCTTCAAAATTCAGTATTGTTGTTGTTGTCAGGTGCCATCATTTGAGTATGACTCATAGCTGTTGTTAGGTGCAGTTAAGTGTCCTCTGTGACTTATAAGGACCCTAAGAACAACAGATTGGAACCCTATTCTGTGTCACCCTCAATACACTGCGACGTGATAGAACCTATTATTACAGTCATTGTCAATCCAAATCACTGAAAGTCTTCCTCAAAACCCAATTAGAGGAGGCAAAATGAGTCTTGATTTTCAGTAAAAGCAATAATACTACTTAATTTTATATAGCCCTTTCACAAAAACTTGAGATCTATTAAAGGACAAAGAATTTCAATAAATATCTGAACAGGTCCAAAAGTTGAAATTCATTTATCTTCTTGCTTATACTCCTTTATCAGGTTTATTCCTTCTGACCAGATTAAGGTCAGCAATGTTAGCCTTTTCCTGACCCTGAATGCCTTGTACATTGAAACCTGAGTGTTAGTTCCTGTTTGCACCATTGTACCTTGTTGGAGGAGGTATTTCTATTCTCCAGAGAGTGAACAATAAGCTACTGTATATTTGGTCTCTGGAGTTCATTTCTTCATGTTTTCATTAGTTTTATTCATAAGATTCTATTAGAGTCAATTGTTAAATTGCTGGAAACGTCCCCAACAAAGGACAAAAAGGTTCTTCTATAAAACAAGAACAGCCCATCCCCTGCCCAGACTTGAAGGATCGTAAATTAGTGTCATAAATTGCAGAATGTAAGCAAATAACTTTTCTTCCTACTCTCCTTGGGACCTGAGGTTTTGTGAGTCCATGTCTAAAACTAGGTCAGTAACTTAGTGAAAGAAATAAAACTTAGAAAATACAAGTTGCAGTTCATCTCTCTGAAAAACTATAGTCCATTCTAACTACAGCAGAGTCCAGGATGTTCATTTTGATAGATTCAGGTTAAAGCGCGTGACCTGAAATAATTGTTATAGTTATGAACAATACTTTCTTTGAGATATCTGCTCTTTAAAAAATTTCTCCTTCCATCTTTGGAGTTTACAGCAAGAACAGCCTTCTGTTTATCCTGGAGGTTTTATCTGATACACATCCCTTGAAGAAACACGTTTCCTTATTATCTTGAAGGTTCTAGAATCTCTTCCTCTCTATTTTGAATTGAAAGAAGCATTTGAATGTGAATCTAGTTTGATTGGTTGTTACAAAAAGCACATTATCCCAAAAGGTGCCAAGTTTGAGAGTATTCCCACTCATGTAATTTCTCACCAAGAACATAAAGAGCATGTACATTACTTAATGTTCATTAAGAATTAAGTACTCAGAGGGGGTTAGGCACTAACAAAGGAAGAAACACAGGCATTCTATGTCAAGTAAGAAATCTGGGCATATTCAGTGCAGAAAGTACTAATCTCTTCTGAATTATGTTCTTTTAAGTAAAGCAACAGGTGGACAAATTATAATAGGCTGGGAAAGGATATTTTTTGCAAATGATAATATGATGTAAATACGTGTCAAAAATTCTTTCTTCGGTACTGATGAATGCGATCAAACCATTCTCTATGGGAACATCATTTTGTTATCTGATTCTAAATTCTTCCAAAGTCTGTAATTGAGACACCCAGTGTCTCATATAAGACATCAAAGAAAGGAGGTAGAGATGGATATGTTCCAAAATGTTTGTTTTACAACATGATGGATGTTTGTCTTATAAATTAAATACTCTCTAATAGACAGCTAGTGAGCCCTGGGGGCTTAATAATTAAGGGCTTGGCTCCTAACCAAAACCCCACTTGTTCCCCGGAGAAAGATGTGCCCTTCAGCTTCTGTCAAGATCTGCAGCCTTGGAAACCTTATGGGGCAGATATGTCTACTCTCTCCTATAGGGTTGCTGAGAATTGAAATCCACTGAGGAGTGGAGTCAGTGATTAATGGCTTAATGCCTGTCACGTGTATTCCCTCCCCTTCACTGTGATTTCTGTCTGTAGACATTCTCCTGAAACTAGAGTGGCTTTTGCTGTTCTTTGGATTCTTTAAAACAAATGGCCCTAAAGTACCCTAAAGAGGGTCCCTATAACAGCTATAAGCCCTTCTATTAGACAGGAATGCCCTGTTCATGTCGTAAACTCCAAGAGTTTCCCAACTGCTGATTTGCTCTTAGCACTTTCCCTATAGGCTCAGAGAGTGTCTTCCATTCCCTTTGTACTCTAAAAATTAGATAGGAGTGCATTTAACAAAGTGTAATAAAAAGAGGGCTTCTTTTCTGCACACTGCACCTTTGCATGAAACCATATAATGCTCCAGAAATTTTACTTGCTGGCTGGGTAGGCTGTGGTCCCAACCGGTGACACCTACAAAATCATATCTGGCTATGGAGGATAATACTTGCCAGACTATATCAGCTTTCATAATTTTCGTCATGAAACAAATGAGACCTGTGACTTGGAACCAAGAGTCATGCTTCAACAGTGCTTTTTTTGAGGCCCTGTCTACTTATCCAACTCATCCCATGAACAGAGCCATTGATACCTTTGCATTTGAGAGCTGAATGGTGAATAAAGATGACAGAAGAATTGATGTTTTCGAGTTGTGATGTTGGAGAAGAGTGCTGAATATTTTATGAAGGGCTAAAAGAACAGTTCTATCTTGGAAAAGGTACAAACAGGGTGCTCTTTGGAGGTAAGTCTGGTGAAGCATCTTCTCCCATACTTTGGACATATTGCTAGAAGTTATTCCTTGAAAAGGGATATTATGCTTGGAAAGGCCAACAACACAGAGTTTGACCCCTAATGATGTGGATTGACACGGTGATTGCAGCAATGGGCTCACATGTTTCAGAGCTGATGAGAATAGCAGAGGATGGGACAGGATTCGGATCTGTTGTTCATAGGGGCTCTATGAGTCGACTTAACAACACCTAACAACAACAATATGGCTGTATATTTAAGTTTCATACCTATCTCTGTTTTCTTATCCAGTCAAGACCCTTAAGTGTAAAGCTGATTTACCCGCTGAAAGATTACAATTGTCTATTTCCTGGAGGTCATCCAGATGTTTCCAATTATCACATCTTTGTATCTGACATCATTGCTCTTCAGCACTCTGGAGAGGTCCATGACAGCAGATTTTCCCAATGGATCTTGGCAAAAAAGCAGGCATTTGACTGTGTGGCTAACCTTGAGGAAAATAGGAACCTCGGAACACTTGATTGTGTTTATATGAAACCTATACTTGGACAAAGAAGCAGCCCTCAGAATAGAGCAAGGAAACACTGCATGGTTCAAAATCAAGAAAGGAGTGCATCAGGGATGTATCCTGTCTCCGTAAATTTTCAATCTGTATACAGAACAAATCATTCAGAAAGCAGGGCTTTATGAGGAAGAGTGTGGCATCAAGACTGGAGGAAGACTCGTTAACAACCTATGATATGCAGATGACACAACCTTGCTTGCTGAAACTGAAGAAGACCTGAAGCTCTTGCTGCAAAAGGTCAAAAACTGTAGTCTTCAATATGGATTGAAGCTCAGCATCAAGAAGACAAAGATTCTTACCACTGGGCCAACTGACAGCACCATATTAGATGGAGAAGAGATTGAGGTTGTCAGCAATTACAGCTTGCTCAGACCCACAATCAACACTCTTAACACCAGCAGTCAGGAAATCAAAGTTCCCTTTCTCTTGCCAATTACAGTGTCTCCTCTCAGATCTCATTAAGTTTGAGTGAAAGTCCCTGGCTCTGGCTCTGGCTCTGGCTCTGGGAGGCAGCAGTCCCATGTCAGCTCTGTCTCTAGTTCTCTGCTGAGGCTTTTGTGTAGGTTCTGGTCTGATTGGCATAGAAACCTCTAACCCTGAAGGAGACACACTTCATTCTCTGCTGCTTCTTAATGAGATTCATAATTTCCTCATGCTAAACTTGCTCAACCTAAATTTGGTGGGAAGGGAAAAACTGATCAAGCCCATCATGAGCTTATACATACCCTATTTTGTGTTTCTAGTTGTGGGAGGATGTCAAAGATATCATTCAGGAAGAGTGTAAATGGTCATTACAAAGACAGAAGAGGAAGAAAAGACCAAAATGGATGTCAGAA
>NW_006399784.1:19185866-19193862 GCF_000299155.1 Elephantulus edwardii
TTTTGAATAATAAACCTATGATACCACAGGTATCCTTGTCAATCTGCAACATATTTGGCTCTGATGATTTCTTACCGATTTTTCACCTGCTTCTCATAATCCAATAACTGAGTCATGCCTCATGTCCTATTTTATGGATTAATATATCCAAAGGTAAATTGTTGTTGTTGTTATTGTTGTTATATTCCATGAAGTTGCCTGTGACTCATAGCAACTCTATGTAAAGGCCCCAAGCACTCTATGTACAATAGCTCTGAAGCCTGTCCTGTCCTGAGCCAGCCTCACTGACTCTGATACACTTACCCCCATTGATTGATTACCTACTATATCAATCTATGTCATGTGGGGTCATTAAAAGCTGGACTTTATGAAGCAGAATATGGCATCAGGATTGGAGGAAGATTTATCAAGAACTTGAGTTACGTAGATGACACAATTTTCCTTGCTGAAGGTGAAGATAATTATAACTTGAGGCACTTGCTGCAGAAGATCAAGGACTACAGCCTTCAGTATGGATTACATGTCGACATCAAGAAAATAAAAATCCTCATCACTGGGTCAACATAGTAGATGGAGAAAATATTGAAATTGTGAATAATTTTATCTTACTTGGATCTAGAATTAATACACCTGGTGCCAGCAATTAGGAGATCAGGAGATGTATAGCATTGTGAAAGTCTACTGTTAAGGACCTCCCTATTGAAGAGGGATGGGGTCAATTTAAAGACTAAGGTGTACCTGATTCAAGTAACGGTCCTTTCAATCACCTTCTATGCATCTGAGAGCTGGACAATGAATATACATGGCAGAAGAACAGATGTCTTTGAGTAATGGTTTAGAGAAGAGTACAGAATATCCCACAGCAGTCAAAAGGACAGATACGTCTTGGAGAAAGTGCAGCCAAAGTGTTCCTTAGAGGCAAGGATGGAAAAGCTTCACCCCACATTCTTTGGACATATTGTTAGGAGGGGCTTTTCCTTGGAAAAGGAACATCATGCTTGGAAGGGCGAGGGGATCAGTAAAGGAGAGGAAGACCCTCAAGGAGATGGATTGACATAGTGTCTGCAGCAATGGGTTTTAATATATTGGAGATGATGAGGATGATACAATACAAGACAGGGTTTTGAGATCTACTGTTCATAGGGTTGCTATACTCTCTGGTCCATAACAACAACAACAACAACATTGGCCTTCTAGAGAGGAAGTAAATATTCAGATACTCAGTCTAAGGGGAAAAATAAGATAGAGAGTGAGAAAGACCAGAAAAAAAAGTGTTAATAAGACTGAAAAAAAATGGATGCAGCTTAGAAAAAAAAAAGTGACAGTATATGGAAGACTTATTTGTAGAAAAAGTTCATTTGCAACTTAATAATGTGAATACATAACATTGGATTAGATATTCCTTTCTCGTCATCTCTTCAATAAACATTACTAACACAACAAAAGAGGGGAGGGAGAAATAAGAAAGCTTATTCATTCTAATGACTTCTGAGGGCGGAAGAGGCAATGACTTAAGAGTCATATCACGGAGATAAGGAAGTTTTCTTGAGAGTTGCCAGAACAGTATTTCCCAACACCCTTACTTCCTCTCATGTCGTCAGCATGGCTCAGCTCATGTTGTCTAAGGAATAAGTCATGATGAAACCGTTCTGACTCTGAAACTCAACAACTCTGTTTTGAAGTACAAAATCCAAAGAAAAGGATGTGACTTCTACAAATTATTTATGGCATCACTATTCAAAAACGTGGTAAACTTTTAGGAAGTCTACCCAGTCCATGTGCCATCCTCCTCTTTTCTAGTAATTGCCTTCCCTCCCCACCCACCAGCATTGATTTCTGGAAGACATGTTTGCATAGGATAATCTCATCTCCTGATCTATGACTCAATCAAGGGTGGTTCTAATGCAAGATGGCCATTCACACTTACTTTCTCAGAGTTGTGGAACCCTGACAGAGACAGAGAACCACAGGCTAGTCTCTCTGTGTGGTAAGTATGGCAAAATAAATGCAGGCTATGGAGCAACTCTAAAGTCCCTGGGTGGTGCAAATGGTTACATGCTAGGATGCTAACTGAAAGGTGAGAAATTCATAGTCATCCAAAACCTCCTGCCAAGGAGGATGGGGTGAGAGATATTTGATAATCTACTTCAGAAAAGTCAACTATTGAAAACCAGTGGGGCACAGATCTGGCACACATGGGTCAACATAAACTGGAATAAAATCAGTGACAATGGTATGTAATAACTCTATCTCACACTAATCCCACCAAGTTTATTCTGATTCGTAAGTAGCTTCCAAGGATTTCCAAGGCTGACAATTTTTAAGGAGAACTGGCTACTTCATTTTGCATCCCACTGCATGCCTGGTACATTCTTACTGCTGACCTTTTCACTAATAGTTCAACATGTAACACACTACACCAAAGAAAAAGATCAAGGTAAGAGAAAGAAGAAAGAAGCAGATTTGCCAAGAGAAACAAGAGATAAGAAATAATGGCTGGCAAGTTGTTAGTTCCTCCCTAAAGCCTGAAGTGGATCTCTACACTTTGATTCCACAACACACTCCTCAAGATTGAATTATTCCGGAGATCCAAGATGGTGGCGGAGGCAGAGACAGCGTGGTGAGCTGCAGGAGCAGCAAACCACTTAAAGCAGGTACCTTATGGCCTTCCACAGACTTCGGCTTATTGATAATTGAACACTTAAACAGTTGATGGCTGGCCCTCAGTGAAGATTGAGGCTCAGCAACAGGAATTCAAGGATTCCCAAGGAGAAATGGGTGAGTCTCGTGGCTCCCAACCCCTCCCTGCAGAGCTCGCCCGCGCCAAACAGCCGCTGCAGCTCCATGAGGCTTCTATTGCCGGAACGAATGGATTCCCTCATCCAGGATGGATGCTGGGCACCGGCCCTCCTCAAGACTGGTACAGTGAAGCCACCAGACTGCCGCAAGATGGACTTGGTCTGGAGAGAATTCTTGGAGCCAGGATGGTGGCTGTGGGGGAAGCGGGTGCCCGCTGGCCACCCACACAAGAGGGGCCATGCATCCACTGAGCGCCCATGAGGCAGGGTGGGGGGGCACGCCCCCAACGGCCACCCACACTGGGGGGGCCGTGCGCCTCCCACAGGCCTCCCGCACTGGGAGGGCGGCCCCGCACCCCACTGGCCGCCTGCATAGGAGGTGGGGGATGGGATGCATGCCCACCATCTGCAGGTTTGGATTTCCTATGACAGACCAAAGAAGGCGATTACCTATGCATTGGACAGGCCAAAGAAGATGATTACCTATGCATTGGACAGGCCAAAGAAGATGGTTACCCTATGCAATGGATTGCTGAAAGTCACTGTGAGTCTGATGACCTTAACAGTGGCAGCATGCACAAGAGGACTAACATCCTAAATGCACCACATATTTTGTTCTGTTGAATGCTTCTGCCAAAAGATGGTTAGACCTGGGGGGAGTCTGTTCACAATTCTCAGGTTCCCTTTATCATATATAAAGGTGGAGGGCAGTGACACCTACTTCAAAATATAGTATGACCACTTATGGGGGGGGGTAAAAGTGGCAATGCTGGAATTGGAAACACTATCCCTGACCACAGAGTCCTCAGTCAGGCGAGGGGACTAGACTGGGGTAGGGGCAATTGGAGGGGGAGTACATCAGCCAGCTCCTGGAGGGTGTTGCCATGCTTGGGATGGGCTGCCCTCGGCCCCTGGCTCGGGGGGAGCCATCGTGGCCCTCAGGGTGAGCTCCTCAGTCCCCAGATTGTGCCATCTGACCCCTGGGTGGGGAAGGAGGAAAAAAAAACAATAAAAGAATGCCTAGGGTATCCAATGTTACCTAGGCCACCTTCTGCCACCCTCCCCTGCCCCAGTAAATCTGAAAGCAACACCCTCAAAGCCCTTCTATTTGTAACTCACAAGTTTGTTCTCTCTAGGTTTGCTCCCTTTCCTATAGGTAACCTTAACTCTGAGTTTTACTCCAGAATTGACCCTGAACCCAGTGCCAATGACAAAAAGGAAATATAACTGACAGCTAAGGAAGCAAAGATGGATGGGGCCTGTGGGTTCAACCAGCCATCCCCACTGGACCCACCTGGGAAAACACTTTGCAGTCCAGAGAGGAGCAAATGAAAGGAAAATATCTTCTAACAGCAAGAAGGCAAGCAGCTGTAACTCAAGACCACCAGTAAGGTGATAAAGCATCCTCCCTTCCCCCCTTTACATGTACGCCCCTGTTCAGCATGAAGAAGCCAGAGAGTCGGCATCCAATTCCCTAATCAATAAGACAGTTGGTTTAATTACTATTGGAAAATGCTTGTCATTCCTCTGTAGGATCTGGTCCCCACTGGACCCTCATCATTTCCTTCACCTGCTCCCCCCACTGACCAAACTGTGCAGCTCTGCAACTGCATCCTGGCCCATCCTCACCCTTCTGCCCCCAACCCTCACCTCCTTGTAACCCCAATATGCTTTTCCCAATAAAAAATATTGAATTATTCCTTTCAATTATAAATAACTTCTTGTTGTTTTTAACCAGAGATTTAACTAAGACATGCAATAAATTAAAAAATTGCAAACAAATAAAATGACCTTCATTATTAAATAAATTATTATATATTACCATGACTGAATATTTTCTAAAATGTGATGAGGTTACTTTTTACCACGTTGGAAAAGGTTTTTGATGCACACAGAGATTTAATCTTCGGAAGGTCCCATTCGTCGATTTTATCCTCTTCAGATTGTGCATTTCTGACTGTACTTAGCCGTCTCATTATACTTTAGATAAGGCCTTCTAACTAAGCTTGATCCTAGTTTGTCTCTTACAAACTTTATGGTTTGGAGCTTTATTCCTAAGTCTCTGATCCACCTTGAGTTGAGGAAAAGAAAACTTAAGTGATTTGGAAAAAACGGCAATATAATCTCAGACAAGGAAAATTTACAGATCCTCCACAAGACTGATAATCCAGTTACAAAATAGGCAAGAGACATGGAAAGATTTTTCACAGAGGACATTCGGATGGTCAACACACACATGAAGAAATGCTCAAAATCGCTGGGAGTAAGAGAAATGAAAATCGAAACTAGAGTGAGACACCATCTCACTCCAGTACCAGTGGCAAAGTTTAGCAGGGCAGCAAGTAATAAATGTTGGAGAGGATGTGGTAAGATAGGAACTCTTAGACACTGTTGATGGGGTTATAAAATGGTACAACCACTCTGGAAGACAGTTTGGTGCTTCCTCAAAAAGCGGAACATAGAAATTCCATATGATCCAGCTATTCCATTACTTGGAATATACCTTGAGAAAATGAGAACTGAGGCCCAAAAAAAGACTTGTACACCAATGTTCATAATGGTGTTATTCTTCATTACAAGAACATGGAAACAGCCCAAATGTCCAACCACAATCGTCATGTTGCTTATGGATTCAGTTGTGAAGATTTTTGTTTTCTTCATATTGATGTTGCTAATGTCTGTACTAAAGGCTGTAATCTTTGAATTTTTTTTATGTCAGGAAGCACTTGAAGCCCTTTTAACTTTCAGCAAGCATGATATATATATATATCTTACTGCAATATTCACTATCTTGTCCATAGATTTCTTCAATGCTGCAACTTGAAGCTTGTATTTTTGAGAAATGCTGAGCATTTTCTTCCATTTTGGTTTTCTAATTCAAGGTCTTGACATATTTCATTATAATACTTTATTTCAAATCTTTAGTAAATTTCTTTAACATCATTTGTTCTTTTATTAGCTTTCAATATTTTACATTCAAAAGCAAACTCTCACTATTTTACATTCAAAACAAACTCTAGATGATCTTCTGACATAAATTTCTGTGGATTGTTGAAGTTTTGTTTTATTTTTTTCTTTCCTATCCTTTAATGAAGGTTTGCTTTGTTATGTGACGTCATTTCACAACTCATCTGGACTTCAATTGTTAGAACTTACTGAATTAAATACATTCTTGACTTGATCTCTAAATTCATGTAAGGTATACTTTAGATTATACTTTGGCTCTTCTGAACTTGCGTTGTGGTGTTTGTTGTTTTGTGTTGTTTTTTCCTTCTGAGAGCTTCAGTTTGAACTTGCATGTGAATAATTGATGGCCTGTCTCATAGTTGGTCCCTCTCCTTGTTTTGACTGGTAGTATCGAACTTTTTCCATAATCACCTTACACAGAGATAGTAAATTTTATTTCTGATTACTCCAAATATGCTATCCATTTGTATAGTTAAAGTATTTTTTGAAAACATATCTTTGCAATGACTAAATTGTTGGTTGCAAAATTCTCTCACCTTCCATATTGTTTATATCACTAAGCACACATTTTCCAACTACCAATCCTTCATCTTTGCTCCAACTTTTACATTCCAATCACCAATAATTACCAATAAAACATCTACTTATAATGTGTTTGATCTATTTAAGCCTATAGACATTGAGAAAAATTCAGTTGCTTCACCTTTGACATCAGTGGTTGGTGCATAAATTTAAATAACAAGTATATTAACTAATCTTCCTTGTAAGTAGATGGATATTAACCTGTCAATTAGTGAATCATCATGTTTCAGGATAGATCTCAAAGCTTTTTTTTATGAGCATAATGCCATTCCTCTTCACTTTGTTACTGCTGGCATAGTCTACCTACCATATGATTCTTCTTATTATATTTATGTGTCATTGAGTCGACTACGATGACCCTATGAATAATAATGCTGAACCTTGTTCTATCCTGGGCCAATCTCACTGTTTCTGACACATCTATCCTTATTACCCCTGTTACTGTGTCAATCCTTCTCATCCGGGGTCTTCCTTTTCTGCATTGTCCCTCTACCCTTCCATGCATGATGTCCTTCTCCAAGGATTGGTCCCTCCTGGCAACATGCCCAAATTATGTCAGACAAAGCCTCAAAATCATTGCCACTTAAGGAACAGCTTGGTTTCACCATCTACGAGAGAGTTAGTTCTTTTGGCGGTGCTGGTATGTTCAATACTCTTCTCCAATACTACAACTAAAGGCATTGATTCTTCGTCAGTCATCCTTGGCCATTATTCAGCATGGCCTGGACTGGGCACACCTTGATCTCTAAACTGGATGGTTGCTCATCAGCACTCTAGAGAGGTCTCCAACAACAGATTTTCCTAATGGAATTAATCTTTTTATTTCCTGATGGCTGGTGTCAAGAATGTTGATTGTGAAACCTGTGGTGGTGGTTGTTGTTAAGTGCAGTCGAGTCGCAGGTGACTCACAACAACCCTATGAACAAAAGTCCTGGACACATCCTGTATAACTTTCATCCTTTCTCCAGGTTCATGGGGTTTCTGGAGGCAAGCTATTGTGGAAGTGGATGCCACTGCTGCTTCCAAGCTTGTTTTAATTGGTAAACCGATTAATTGTGAAACCTAGCAAACTGAAATTGTTAACCACCCCAATCTTCTCCATCTATCATAGTGCCCATCTATCAATTGCCCCAGTGGTCAGAATCTTTGTCTTCTTGATATTGAGCTTCAATACATATTGCAGACTACAGTCCTTGACCTTCTACAGCAAATACTCCATGCCCTTCTCAGTTTAAGCAAGCAAGATTGTGTCATCAGCATAATGCAGGTTGTTGATGAGTCCCTCCAATCCTAATGCCACATTTCTCTTCATAAAGCCCAGCCTCTCATATGATCTATTCCACATAGAGATTACAAAGTTATGGAAACCTAATGCATCCTTGATATACTCCTTTTCTGATTTTGAACCATGCAGTGGTTCCTTGCTCTGTTTTGATGACTGCCTCCTGGTCCAAGTATCAGTTTCACATGAGCACTATCAGATGTTCTGGGATTACCATTTTAAAAAATATTATTATTATTAATTTTAATGAACATTTACAGAGATTTTGGATTTCTATTCATTCATTGTTGCACTTTCTCCCTGCCCCTCCACCCCCCACCCCCAGTTCACTCTTCTCTTTGAAAAGTAAAAGAAAAAGTCCTTTATT
>NW_006399784.1:19194205-19205634 GCF_000299155.1 Elephantulus edwardii
TCTATCCATTCGTTTGTTGATGGGCACTTAGGTTGTTTCCAACTCCTTGCTATTGTGAACAAAGCTGCAATAAACATGGGTGTGCATATACCTGCTTGGATGCGGGCATGTGTATATTCCCAGCAGTGGAATTGCTGGGTCAAATGGTATATCTATTTGCAACTTTTTGAGAAAGCGCCACACCGCTTTCTATAGTGGTTGCACCATTTTACACTTCTATCAACAGTGAATAAAGTTTCCAGTCTTTCCACAACCTCGCCAGCATTTGTTGCTTGTGTTCTGCTAAATTTTGCTAGTCTTACTGGGGTGAGATGATATCTCATAGTTGTCTTGATTTGCATCTCTCTTACAGCTAGGGATTTTGAATATTTCTTCATGTGCTTGTTGGCCATCTGAATGGCTTCTTTGGTGAAGTGTCTGTTTATATCCTGTGTCCATTTTTCTATTGGATTATTTACCTTTATCTTGTTTTGGTGCTCAAGTATTTTAAAAAGTCTAGATATAAGTCCCTTATCTGACAGGTCATTACCAAATACTTTTTCCCACTCTGTTGCTTCCCTTTTTAAAATATAATTATTATTACTCTACATGCCATCATTCACATACACTTTGTTTTCATTATTAATTTCTATTGATCTTTTTCTTGTGTGCCACTGAGTTGGATCTGACTGGCACAGGAGGAGACAGCCCATCCTTCTCCAGCAGAGAATCTGGTTGATTCGAACCACACACCTTCAGGATTGCAGCACAGCTTCTTGCCACTAGGCTACCAGAGCTCTCTTGAAATTCCCTTTCTTAAGGTTGGCCACAATGTGTTGTGATCCACAGTCAAATACCTTTGCATAGTTAATGAAACACAGTACTCTGGTACTCTCTGCTTTTGTCCAAGATCCATCTGACATTGGCAATAATGTTCTTAGTGTCATGGCCTCTTCTAAACCCAGCTTGTACTTCTGGCGCTCTCTGTGAATGTACTGTTCCAGATGGTGTTGGATGGTCTTCATCAGGATTTTGCTTGCATGTGATATTAGTAATATTGTTCTATAATTTCCACACTGTTACCTTTTTTTGGGAATGGAAATAAATACGGATCTCTTCCAGTCAGCTGGCAGGTGGTTTTCCTCCAGATTTCCTGGCAAAGCACAGATATTAGAAGGCTGATGTGGCTGGAGGGTGAAGCAATTATTTGATTCAAAATGACCAATACCTGTCCTTTCCCATTCACTAATGACTAGGATATCAATATTTATGTATTCCATTTTTACTTTTCTGACTTTTAATTTACCTAGTTCATAACTGGGATTTTCATAATTTTCTAGCTTAATGTTTGATTATTCAAGGATATTTGTGGCTGTTTCTTCTCATTCTTAATGATGCCATATCAGCAAATGAAGGTCCCAAAAGCTTCGTTCCACCCACATAATTAAGGCCAACTCTACTTTGAGGAATCAGCTTTTGTTCAATTTTATTTTGAGTGCAATCCAACCTTAAGATGCTCTGTCAGACAATGTTCTGCTACTATCCCAAATGCTCTTACTGGCCATATTTCTAGAAGCAGATCATCAGGTCTTTCTTCCTAGTCTTTCTTAGTCTGGAAGCTCTGCTGAAACCTGTCCATCTGGGTTAATTTGCTGGTTTAGAAATACTGGTGGTGTGGTTTCCAGCATTACAGCCACATGCAAGCCACTAGAGTACAACAAACCAACAGGAAAATGAATTTGAAATGTCTGCTTTAAATCTTTCTCAGACTATTCACTAATCTCTCATTTATACTCCACTAATCTCATATTCAACTAATCTCTTATCTATGTTCCCATCAGATTTCCCCTAAACTTGAGAGTTGTCCCTGTGTTCTGCTTGCCTTTCTTTCTTCACGTGTAACCCAACAGCAAGTACATCAGCCATGACACTAAAGTACACTTAAACTCAATGTTCACTCAGGAAAACAACCACTCACTGTAGTTTAAGGAATTTAATTTTTAATAAAATAATTGCAAAGTGTTTTAAAAATCAAATTCTCATCCCAGAGGTACACGGTGGTTCAAATCCACCAGATGCTTTGCTGAAGAAGGAGGGGCAATCTCCTCCTGTATTAGTCAGATTTGATTTGGCGGTACACACATAAACAATAATAAAAAATAAAATTTAAAAAATCAAGCTATCTAAATTCACAGGCCCAAAAGAAAATATCTATTTATATATGTAACTTCAAATATATAAGTGTGTGTGCACATAATATATATGTGAGTGTATATGTAATATATGAATACATATATATTTCAAAACTCTTGAAGGATAGTAAGAAACACTATCATTATTTTGAAAGCTGGTAAAAGGAAAGAAAGGCATTATTTATTCAAGAATACAGCAAAATATCAATCAGATCATGTCATTTATTCCACCTTAAAACTTTTCAGTTGTTTCAAATGACATTTTAAATGAAAGTCACGTTCCTTCCCATGACCTGTACGGCTATCCTTGATCTGATCTGGCATCTTCTCACCATACCATTCTAATTTCATACTGCTTACTACATTGGTTATGATGCTCTAGCCACATTAAAAGTGAAAAAAAAAATCAACAAAAAACCCCACACAAGCCTTAACCTCACTGATGTTGAGTCCATTCTGACTTAGTGCAACCCTTCCACTGAGTTTCTGAGGCTGTAAATCCTAGCAAGAGGAGATTACTTATCTTTTTCTCATGGAGCTGCTTGTGACTTCTAGCGCTAGTCCCTTGCTGCCTTTGGGTGAGCCGCGCAGCTCATTAAGGATTACACTCTCCAGCCATATCAGCCTTCTAATATCTATGCTTTTTCCTGCCCCAGGCTGATTCCCTTTCATGCTTCAGTCTCAACCTCCACATCTCCAGGGAACTTTTCCTAACTATTCTAGCAAAATAGTCTCTTTGTTTCATTCTTAGAGAGTTAAAAAATTTGTATTTGTTTGTTTGCTTATGCCCATCATCTACCACATGCAGGCACTCAATAGCTATTTGTGAAAAAAATGAAGTGTATGAAGTTTTCCATCTTGACTCTGATTCATAGCAACCCCATGGAACAGAACAGAACCGCCCCGCAGGGTTTCAAGGCCCTGCTGTGTCTGGTACATCTTTCAAACAACAACCTCTCAGTGCTTAGTCACTGAATCACCAGGGCTCCCCAAATCTCCTACAGCTAGAGGGTTGAAAAAGAGGTGGAGGTCTCAAATAAACCAGTTAGGGTGCTTGTGGAATCTCTGGGGAGAAAGAAATGCCAACGGTCTGTGTGTGTGAAAGAGTTAAGCTAGGAATAGGAATGAAGAGAAAATGGAACAGAGCAGAAAGTAAATCACTGTGAAGTTTAAGAAACTCATATGGTCGCCTTTGCATTTTAGAAAACTTGTATGGATTTTTTTTTTTTAGCTAAAAAAAGATATTGGAAATGTCACTTTAAAACTAAAAATTACAGATTCCCACCCTGGATTTTTTATTTTCAAGAAACTACTCCAAAGTTAGAGATAATGAACAACATTTTTAAAAACCTACTTGACTTTGGCATTGAGTTAAATATTTCCAAGAACTTTTACTACTATATCTGATCTTTGACAAGCCAGAATATGTTTCTGGGTATTCAAAGAAAGCCCATCTTGAGTATACTTTATGAGGTAATGGCTTTAACAAATGACTCAGTGCAAGTATTTTTCCTTTATTATTAACAACATTGTAAAAAAGTTTCATAATAAGTGTCCTTTTCTTTTCCCTCTCTTTTTCTGTTGGTTTGGTTTGGTTTGGTTTGGTTTGGTTTGGGTGGGTTGGTTGGTTGGTTGATTGGTTGGTTTTAGCCAAGAACTTTTCTGAAGCTGGTTGTCTGCAAATCCTGTGGTTATAATTTTCATTATAGTTTCTGAAAATTAAGACTTAGGATAAGAAAACACTTCATAAAAACACTGAGAAGGTTAGTGAATAGAGTTCCCCCCTTTCGTGTTTTAATTATTCAACTGTTACAGAAAATTTGGAAAACAGAAAAAGAGAAAGTCAGATATAATCAATACCTCTCACCTCTGTAGGGAGCTCTGGTGGCTACTTCTTGTTATGCACTGTGAAGTTGGAACCAATTCATAGTGACCCTCCAGCAGGTTTTCAGATGCAGTAAATTGTTCAGGAAGAGACTACTTATCCTTACAGACTGTACTACTAAGGCTACTCAAACAAAGGCTGACAATTGTTCTTGCTGCTGTGACCCAATGTACAATAGCCCTGAAACCTGCTCTATCCTGAGCCAACCTTATTGTCTTTGACACACCTACCCTCATTACCCCAGTCACTGAATCAATCCATCTCATCAAGAGTCTTCCTCTCTTGTGCTGTCCTTCCACCCTCCCAAGCATGATGTCCCTCTCCAAGGACTGGTCCCTCTTTGCAACATGTACAAAGTATGTCAGACAAAGCTTCAGAATCCTTGCCTCCAAGGAGCAACCTGGTCTCTCTCTCTCCAGGACAAACCTGTTTGTTCTCCTGGTAGTCTAAGGTATATTCAATACTCTTCTCCAACACCACAGCTCAAAGGCTTCAATTTTCTTTCTTAGTCATTGTCCAGCTTTCTGAAGCATAGCAAGCAATTGAAAGACTATGGCCTGAGTCAGGTGCACCTTGGTCTCCAGACTGACATCAGTACAGTCTTCAGTACTCTGGAGAGATCCCTGACAGTTGACTTTCCCAATGTAATTCATCTTTTGATTTTCTGAATGCTGGTACCAAGATCATAGATTGTGGACCCAAGCAAAGGAAAGCTGTTAACAATCTCAATCTCTTCACTATTTTGATGCTGTCAATCAGCCCAGTGGTGAGAATCTTTGTGTTCTTGATGTTGAGATTCAATCCATATTGAAGGCTACAGTCCTTGACGGTCTGCAGCAAGCACTTCAAGTCTTCCTCAATTTCAGCAGGCAGGGTTGTGCCATCTGTATAACACAGGTTGTTGAGTTTTCCTTCAAAACTGATGCAACATTCCTCCTCATAGAGCCCAGTCTCCCAGATTACCTGTTCTGCATATAGATTGAATAGATATGGAGCTAGTATACATCCTTTCCCAATTATGAACCAAGTAGTGCTTCTTTAGTGTCTAGGAGTCTCCTTCATAGGGTCGCTATGAGTCCCGTGCAACTCGACGGCACTTAACAACAACAGTGCTTCCTTGCTCTGTTCTAATGACTGCCTCCTAGTCCAAGTATAGGTTTCGCATAAGCACAATCAAATGTTCTGGCATTCCCATTCTTCTCAGTTAGCCACAGTTTGTTTTGTCTCACACAGTCAAATGCCTTTACACAGTCAATGAAACACAGATAGGCATTCTTCTGGTACTCTGCTTTCAGCCAATATCCATCTAACATTAGCTATCAGATCCCTAGTACCACAGCCTCTTCTAAACCCAGCCTGCATATCCGGCAGTTCTCTGTTGATGTACTGCTCCAGTAATTTGCACAATTTTCAGCAGAATCTTGCTTACATGTGATATTAATAATATTGCTTGATAATTTCTGCATTCTGTCAGGTCACTATTGTTTGGAATGGGAACAAATATCAATTTCTTCCAGTCAGTTGGTCAGGTGGTTGTCCTCCAGATTTCTTAGCACAACTTGGAGAGTACATCCAGGGAAGCATCTGTTTGTTGAAATATGTCAGTTTTTATGCTGTCAATTTCTGGGGCCTTGCCAATTCTTTCAGCTTGAACTTCTTCCTTCACCACAGGCTCTTGCTCATATGTTGTTTCATGAAATTCTTCTGTGCCATCAATTCCTTTTGGTGCAATAATTCTGTATACTCTTTCCATCTTCTTTTACTGCTTTCTGGATCATGTAATATTTCTGCCCAAAGCATCCTTATGTATTGCAACTTGAGGCTTGATTTTGTTTTTCAGTTCCTTCAGCTTAAGAAATGCTGAACCAGTTTGGCCTTTTTGACTTTCTGACTCCAACTCTTTGCACGTCCCATTATAATACTTTGCTTTGTTTTCCCGCTATGCCCTTTGAAATCTTCTGTTCGACTCCGTAATTTCTTGATTTCTTCCCTTTGCTTTGGTTTCTCATTGCTCTATTGTAATATTTAGAGTCTCTTCTGACACTCATTTTTGTCTTTTCTTCCTCCTCTGCCTTGTAATCACCTTTTGCATTCTTCATGGATGATATTCTTGATATCCTTACACAGCTCATCAGATCTTCGTTCATTGATGTTCAAGGCCTCAAACCTACTCTTGAGATGGAATATGCAAGCTAATATGATTATTTAAGATTTACATAGCTATTATGAAGTAAAGGAACTCTTATGGCACAATGGTTAAGTACTTAGCTGCTAACCAAAACATCATTGGTTCAAACCCTACCATTGACTGCCTCTGTAGAAGAAAAGAATGGAAATGTGCTCCCACAAAGAATTAGAGCCCAGGAAACAGTATGATACAGTTCTGTTTCGTTCTATGGCATCAGAATCAACTCAATGGCACTCAACAGCTGTAGCAACATTATAAAGAAAAGGAAACTGATGTTAAAAGAGTAGTCAGAGAAGGCCTCACAGAGTACTTGGAGAAGGCCCCACAGGGATGTCATTTGAGACAGGACATGAACGACAATAATGAGGAAACCTCGTGAAGATCTAGGGCAGAGCATTCATCACATCTAAAACAGAAAGTGTGACACCCCAGAAAAGGAAGGAACTTTGTTGGAAGAACAAAAAAGTGACAGACATAGAAAAATGAGCAGAACGATCATAGAAGAAGACAGAGTTAAGAGAGGGAGGGAAGACATGTGGGAGAAAAATGTGGGTTGGAAGTCAATGGTGAGAAGATCCTGAAGGTATTCACAGAACATGGCAAGGATTATTTCTTGGACTCAGAGCAATATAAAGCTATAGAAACCTTTTTTTTTTATTAAATTTTATTAATTTTAATGAACATTTACAGAGATTTGGGGTTTCCATTCATTCATTGTTGCACTATTTTCTCTACCCTCCCCCCCCAGTTCATTCCTCTTCCCCACTGTGCTTAATTAAGATCATTCATACAGTCACTGGCTCAATCCATCCTGTCGAAGGTCTTCCTCTCCTTCTTTGAACCCTCTGCCTTTCTAAGCATAATGTCTTTTCCTCTCCTGATACACACCTTCAAATGAAGGTCCTTTATTCCATCTGTGTCACTAACATAGAATCTACTTTGAGGAGGTAACTTATCTCCAGCTGTATTTGGAGTGCCTTCCAAGTTGTGGGCCCCATCTTTTGGAATTATTATTTCAGAAGTGGACAGCCAATCCTGCTTCCTTGTTGTTCATGGCCGTTGAGTCAGAAATGACTCATAGCTGACCCTCCAGTGGCTTTTTAAAGGCTGCAGATCTCACAGAAAGAGAAGGATTCTCTTTCTTCCACTGAGCAGCTGGTAGATTTGAACAGTGGGCCTTTGGGCCAGCAGTGCAACTCTTTATCATTAGGTCGTGACCTTCATAGTCTACCTTATTCTAGAAACTATGTTTGACCCTGTCCACCATGGGTGTTTGAAATAAATTGACAGAGCAAGCAGTGGAATGAAGATTGACGACCTTTTAAAGTTTAATCAGGAAATATATATTTAACATAAGCCTGTAGCATGTTTTTGTGCTAATTCAAAGCCCAGACCTCTCTGGAAGTTCAAATCCACCATTGGTTCCATGGAAGAAAGAGGGACAATCTCTACCAAGCTGATTTACACCCAAGAAACCCAAAGGTGGGCCAGTGGTGAGTTGGTTCCAACTCAGTTGCATTTTTTTTAGTTTAAGGTGCTGGCTATATTGCCTGTTGTCTAAGATTTGAAACTGTCTTGGATATTTGGTACCCAAAAACAGTAGAATTCCCAAGGCTCTGAGTATTTGGTAAGGTGAACATCTCTTTTTTTTTCCTGAGGAGTGCACGTGCTTATATCAACAACTATGAGGAGATGTATCAAATTATTTTGCTCATTAAAGTGGAGAGTCAATAAAAAAAGAAGACCTTCAAAGAGATAGATTGGTACAGTGTCTACGACAATGGACTCAAACAGCAATGATTGTGAAGAGAAGCAGGACTGAACAGTAGTACACAGGGTTACTATGTGTAGGAACTCATTGAAAAGTAGCAGACAATAACCTCATGACCAATAAAAGGAGCCTTGGTTGCACAGTGGTTAGGTACCCAGCTCTAACTGAAAGATCACCAGTTCAAATCTTCCAGCCACGCCTGGAAAAAGATGTGGTGATCTGCTTCCTTGAAGATTTGTAGCCTTGGAAAATCAATGTGGTAGATCTGTTCTGCCCGGCAAGGTCACAATGAGTCAGAATCTGCATGCGGTGCAAGTCTCTCTTTGATGATTGCTTGGTTTTGGTTTGCTACAGTCAATAATAAAAATTTAAGACTGTAGTTGAACTTTCAAAAGGCAATTGATGAATCACCAATAATACAGATACAAACAAAAATTTAAGGCATCCTCCCAAGTATTCTCCACAGAGAAGCAACATATCTTATGTCAGATTAACAAAATGAAGATCCTATTGTCAGGCTCAACTCAGTTTTATTTCATGTGAAAAATAATACATGTGGGGTGTTTTTTTTTCCCTTCAATTCACTATTGCCCATCTTAAAGTGGAGACGGCTTTCCACTATTATTAATATCAGTTTCACCCTGATTTAAGTAACAAAAAATTTCTTTTTTTATACAGTACTTATCAGAAGCTAATTAAATCTTTGCATATATCTTCAGGTAAAGTTGCCTTTGAGTTGGGGTGTTAGAGGAGAGTATTAAAATTAACACAAACAAGAGAACAAACAAGTCTGTCTTGCGTCAGACCAGGTTGCTCCTTATGAGCAAGAATTTTAAAGTTTTGTCTCACACATTTTGGACATGTCTCCAAGAGAGACTAGTCCTTGGAAAAGGACATCTTGCTTGGTCAGTGCAGAAGAGGAAAACTATGGATGACATGGACTGACACAGTGACAATGGGGTCAGATTTGTCAGAGACAGAGAGATTGCCTCAGGATAGGGCAAGGTTCAGAGCTATTGTTCATAGGGTTGCCATGAGTCATAGTCAACTGGATAGCACCTGACCACAATAAATAATGCTAAAAAGGGGGCGGGGGAACAACTAAGCAAAATAGTATTATACTTACAAATAGAAATAACATTGCTAAAGTGTGAAAAATATAGCTAATATCATTGAACAATTTGTGTGGAAATTGTCAAATGGGAACCTAATTTGCTGTATATACTTTTACACTTAGAAAAATTCAAAAGAGACTAGAAAAAAAAGAAGAGAAACAATACTGTAAAGATCTTATCTGAAGAACTGAATAATTAAACTTTTCATTAATATAATAGTAATACTGAGAGACCCTACTTGTTTTGGAATACTTTCATAGATTTTAAAGTTTTAGGCCTATCAAAGAGGCTTATAAAATGGTTATTAAATCACAAAGAATGTGAACACACAAACAAATAATTGTTTTCATCACTACTGCGAGAAATTTACAATTAGAAAAAGATAAAAGCATCTAGAAAGGCACAGTACTTGTATATCAATATTATATCGAGAATACACATCTGTTTGTGACAAAAGTAAATTACCAAGGATAAGAAAGGGCCTAGATTATTTCATCAGGATGAGTATTTTTAAAAAAAATTTAAAAATTTTTTCCAATTACCTAGTTTCTTTATTTTATTTTATTTTTTTTTTATCCCTCAACCCCTTTGTTGTGTACCATCAAATCAGATCTGACTGGTATAGGAGATTTCCCCTCCTTCTCCAGTGGAGTATTTGGTGAATTCAAACTGTGTGCCTTCAGAATTGCAGCACAGTTTCTTGCCACTAGGCCACCAGAGCTCCCAGTCAGGATGATTCTTATCGGTACAAACCCCCTTCATTTTAAAATGAGAAATATTTAAGATATTCTCACAAATTCTATTTAAGATAAAATACATGGGGAGGGGTTCTATTTATTTTTTTCTCCTTTAAGGTCCGTCCTCACATGTAGAATACTGCTGAAGTTCTTTGTCTTGGAAACAACATTATTCTTTTAAAACACAAAGCTGTTTTGTATTTCTCCCTTCATTAATCTTCTATCCTTAGGTATCTTGATCACACTTGCTGCCCTATTTTACTAGTTTTAATGAGGGAGGTATTAGATGGAATGAACAGAGAGAAAATGGATTTGATGAATGAGTGCCCAGGACTTACCAGGCCTTGAGTTAGGAGTCAGAATGGATTAAAACACGTGAGTCCTTGTCAACAGGAAACTTATGAAAGATTTACTACCAGGAAGAGCCTAAAATATGAGAAAAATCAGTAACCTCAAACCTATCTTTATTAATAACTTTTCTATTGGAGCAACGGAGAAAACTACACAAGTGTTCAGGTCTTTCATTCATAGAGTCACTATGAATCACCTATGACTCAATGGCACTTAACAACAACAACATTGTTCATCTATATTGTTAATGAAATTTTATTTTTTTAAAAAATATTTCATGAAAATTGTGTATGTTGTTTTTGGGTAACAGTGAGTCCAGTACAATCCATAGACACCCTTGAACAACAGATCTGAACCCTGTCCTGTCCTGTGTCATCCTCACACTGACACACTAGAGGCCATTGTGGCAGGCAGTCACTGTGTCACACCACCTGCTTGAAGGTCTTCCTCTCTTTCACTGACCCTCCACCTTTTCAAGCATGTTGTTCCTCACCAAGGAACAATCTATCTAGCAACATGCTGGAAGTATGTGAGATGAAGCTTTATCATCTTTGTCCCCATGGAGCACTGTGGCTGCACCCTCTCCAATACACATCTGTGCTCTTGGCTGTTCATGGGATGTCAATACTCTTCTCCAACACCACAATTCAAAGGTATTAATTCTTCTTCTGTCTTCCTTATTCATTGTCCTGCTTTCAGATGCATAGCAAATGATCAGAAAGACCATAAATCTGATGCACCTTAGTCTTCAAAATTGTATGTAACTGTTTCAAAGTGTACTGAGTATGGTACACTCTACCAGGTATAAAAGTCAAACTTGTAGCTGTGGAGAAATAAGTGACTTATAGCTAGTTTTCTACTAGATTTCTGAGGCTGTATATCCCATGGGAGAATATTGTCCATCTTTCTCTCACAAAGATGCTGGTGGATTTGAACTGGCAGAGAAGCACCACTCTGGGGAAGTAATACAGCTCTTGGGGAAAGGGGAGCAATGTTCTAGGTGAAAAGAGACAAAAGGAACCTAACCAAATGCAATGAGTAAATCTTGATTGAATATTGATTTGAAAACATTTGTTTTTCAAATCCACCAGATGCTCTGCTGAAGAAGGAGGAACAATTGCCTCCTGTACCAGTCAGATCCACTTTGACGGTTGTTGTTGTTGTTGTTTAATGCCGTCGAGTCGTAGACGACTCATAGCGACCCTATGAAC
>NW_006399784.1:19205774-19208889 GCF_000299155.1 Elephantulus edwardii
CAGCAACCACGAGTTACCTTTGTACAGCAACGCACAGACCAGTGCTATACCACCTAGAAGAATGTTTGACAGGAAGACAATTTGAACCTGGCCGAGGGCCACAAATGACAATCACCCACCTTCGGCTTGGTAGCACAGCTTCCTTCCACTAGGCCAACGTAGCTCCCTTGGCCGTCGTCATTGTTATTGTTGTTTAATGCCGTCAAGTCGTAGACGACTCATAGCGACCCTATGAATGAACAGCCTGAGCACTGTTCCAATTTGACTGTACACACATAAAAAAATAAAAAATTTAAAAAAATTTGTTTTGTGTGTGTTCCTTTATATTTAGTATCTACACAAATACCTCACTTAAAGTATGCTAGATTTAGGCTTAGAAAAAACAAAAAGCAAAACAAGATCCACTGCCTTATATCAATTCAATTCATGGTGACCCTCCAACATATTTCCAAAGCTGTAATAGGAGCAGACTCCCTTATCTGTCTCCCTTTGGGTAGTTAGTAGATTAGAACTGCTAACTTTTCAGTGAGTAGCCAGCATAACCCATTATGCCAGAGTAGTCAGACTTAATCTCTCCTGAAAAAGCTCAGCTTTTATTTTTAATGAGTCCAACTGATCGAACAAAACTCACATATGCTATAAAGGGTAATCTACTTGATTTAAATAGAATTTATTTAAATGCTAAGCACCTTAATAAGAACATCTAGGCCAATTGTTTGAATAAATAACTGGACATAAAATCCTAGCCAAGCTGACCCATAAAACCATCATAGATAGTAGTTGTGTGATGACCAGTTGGAACTAACTTGCAGCTGCACCTCAGGCAGGTATTCAGAGGCAGTAAATGGCACAGGGGGAGATAGATCTTCCTTCTCCTGCAAAGAAGCTGGTGGATTTGGACCTCATATCACCCCTAAGACACTAGATGGAGGGGCGACGTGGGGTGGGAGGTGATGGCTGAAAAGAAACGCAGGCGGGCCTTCTAGTTAATTATCTCTGTAGTTTATTCAGGAGGCAGTTGGGAGCCATTGAAAATCTTGTTAAATTAAAATCCATATTAATTGTTTGTAAAAATTCTTTTAAAACACTTTCACAGATGTGGTTTAAAACTTAACATATATTCTTATGTATATGTTTCTTCTAAATCCAATGTAAAGTGATGGCAGTGAAAACAGGACATGAAAGAGAAATAGAGACTTGGAAAAGAGGCCTGGTGATTGATGACAAGCCCAATTTCCAGGTAACCTAGATTTTTCCAGGACAGTTCCAATTTCTCTTTTTCTGCTCTATTTTCCTCATTACTATGCAGTAATTTTTATGAGATGTAATGGATGTAAAAAATGGGCATACTAAAACATTTTCACAATTTTTATCAATGCAATATATACAGCTGTGAAATTGTCGCTGTAGTAGAGTTAATGTACCCCAAAAGCTTCTTCAGAGCCCTTTATGATAATTCCTCTTTCTTCCAATCCCCTCCTCTACTCCTGACTCATTCAAAACACAGAACGGTTGGGTTGGAACCGACACACCCTCAGGGAGGTTGTGAGGCTGGAAGTGGCATAGGAGGCGATTGTCCATCTCTTTCACTTGGAGCTGTTGGTGATTCTGCTACCAAAGAGGCTCAGTCTTTGAATGAGCAGTGTTAACTCCCCACATACTAGGCGAGGGTGCCCTTCCTCTACCCCTTACAGACCCAGTACTCTATTTTCTGTCACCAAAGATTAGTTTGTCTTTTTCAGAGTTTTTTTAAAAATGAAATTACGCAGTATGTACTGATAGTGATAAATTCCATAACATTGTTTAGGTGAAGGAATGTTCAAAATTAAAAAAGATAAAGAGACACATACAATTAGTGAAATTTGATTGGATGCCTGTTTGAAACAAGAGAAACAAGGAAAATTTGAATGGGTCTGTTTATTAAATGATGGTAGGAAATAATTGTTCATTTCCTTGAGTGTGATGTATTATTTTGATAAAGAATAGCCTCACCTCCCACTGTTGCAATAAGTAGGGATAAAGTATTACAGTTGCGGAAATTCATACTCAAATAATTCAGGGGGGGGAAATTAAGTAAAACAAAAAATGTTTAAAAACGAATGTTACCAAAAATATGTTACTAACAGAAAAATGTTAGTAACTGTTGAAACTATGTGATTGGTGTCTTAGTTTCTTGGTGCTGTTACAGCAGAAATACCACAAATCTGTTTTGAACAAATAGCAAGTTTGCTTACTATTTTAGGAGGCTGTTGCTGTTACATAATAGCAAGTTCATCTCCACTATGAAATCGACCCTCCTGCAGATTTTCAGAGGCAGTGAGAGCCCATGGGAGTTGATTGCTCATCATTCTCTTGGGAACAGCTGGTGGATTCTAAACTGTTACTTTTGAGTTGGCAGTGCAACTCCTTACCTTTAAACCATCAGTGCTTCCTATTGGGGAGGCTAGAAGTCCAAACTTTAAGCACTGGCTCTAAAGGAAAACTTTTTCTCTTTACTGGCCCTGGGGGGAGGCCATTGTCTCTTTTCTGTTTGTTCTTTGGTTGCTTGGCGATCTTCAGATCTTCATGTGGGACGTCTATCTCCCCCAGTCAATGCTGCCTTCCCTGTGCATAGTTTACTCTTTTCATATCTCGAAAGTGATTGATTTAAGACACATCTTACACTGACATGGGTTCATTAATATGACAAAGAAAACCCTATTTCTAAATGAGAGCACATCTACATATATGTTTTGGTTCTTGGGCATTTTAAAATTCATTTTTATACATCATGGCCCCATGTGACAGGATACAAAATTACCTAATAGGGTTTTCTTGTCTATAATTTTTGCAGGAGCATCTTAGCCCTTACTCATTATACCATTAGTGCTCCTTATTCACAAGGATAGAAGGTGAGATTTCAACACACCCTCAGGGTAACATAATTTGATCCATAACAATGTGTATCTAAAAGGTTTTGGTTTTTTTTTAATTAAAAAAGTGGTTATGAAAGCTTTTCCAACTTCTTTGCATATTTAATTTTCTTTTCAATTAAAGTTGTGGAGAATAATAAAATTAAAAATTGGGATCTATTGGAAAACCTAGGAAAGAGATATATATACTATAAAAGATATAT
>NW_006399784.1:19209059-19222372 GCF_000299155.1 Elephantulus edwardii
AAAGATATATAAACAATCATAAATTTCTAATCCTCTGAATATTTGTTCCTGTATTTCTTGACAAAATCCTATCTATCATCAGTGTCACTATTTTACACTCCACTGAGAATAAGCACACTTAAAGTTGTTATTGTTAGGTTGAGTTGACTATGGTTTATTGTGACCTGATGAACAGATTAAAATTTACCTTCTCCTACACCATCCTCATAATGTCTGCCATACTCAAGCTAGTTGCTACAGACACAGTGTCAAGCTAACTCCTTGCAGGTCTTCTGCTTCTTCTCTAACTCTCCACTTTTCCTAATATGGTGTCTTTTTCCAAGGACTGTCCCTTCTGACAACATGCCAAAGTAAGTAAGGTGAAGTTCACCATCCTTGTCTCATAGAGGCACACTCTATCATTTCCTTCAAAATAGATAATTTTATTATCGCCTCTACCACAGATATTCAATGTGTATGCTAAGCAAATAATTTTAGAAACTTGACTTTGTGAAGAAGAATATGACATCAGAATTGGAGGAAGATTCATCAACAGCCTGTGTTATGCAGATGACACAACCTGGCTTGCTGACAATGAGAAGAACTTGAAACACTTGCTGCAGAAGATCATGGACTACAGGTTTCAATATGGATTACATCTTAACATTAAGAAAATAAAAATCTTCACCACTTGGGCAATAGACACCATTATGATAGATGGAGAAAGAGTGACATTGTTAATTATTTCACCTTACTTGGATCCACATTCAACACTCTCGGTACCAGCAGTTAAGATATCAAAGGTGTGTTGCTTGGGGGAAATCTGCTGTCAAGGACCTCTTCAAGGTACTCAGGAGCAGCAATACCAGTTTAAAAACTAAAGTTTGCCTGATTCGTGCCATGGTCATTTCAATTATCTGCTATATGTCAGATCGTTGGACAATAACTAAGAATGACAGAAAAAATTGATGCTTTTGAACTGTGGTATTGAAAAAGGTACTAAAAACCTCCTGGAATATCAAAGAACAAACATGTCTCAGCGAAAATGCAACCAGGGTGCTCTTTAGATGCAAGAATGGTGAAACTGTCTCATATATTTTAAGCATATTGTTAGGAGAGACAAGTTCTTAGAAAGGGATATCATACTGGAAAGGTCAGGAAAGAGAGGAAGATCCTTGATGGGATGGATTGGCCCAGTGACTGTAACAATTTCAGAGATGATGAGGATGGTATAGGCTATGGCAAGATTCAGATCCTTTGTTCCTAGGGTTGCTGTGAGTCATAGTCAGCTTGATGGAACCTAACAACAACAACAACATCCACAGTTGTCTATGATCTTCATTCATTGTCCAACTTTCAGATGCATAGCAAGTGATTGAAAATACCAGGGCTCAGATGTCTATGATGTACCTTACCTTAAATGGACATCATCATTCTTTAGCACTTTGGAGAGGTCCTTGACAACAGATTTTCCTAAGGCAGCACATCTTTTGATTTCTTGAGAAATTAAAATAAAAATCACAACTACAACAATATTAGAATATATAAATGGAAAATACCAACCAGACCAAACCTTGGCAAAGTACAACCAGAACCCTTAACTACTGCTGGCAAGAATAGAAAATGATACAAGCACTTCGCAAAACTGTTGAAACACAGTCTTTTAAAGAGCTACATATACTCTCAACAGATCATTCAGCCATTCAACATCTTAGGAATTTATGTACAACAAACTAAAAACAAAACTAAATAATAGGTCTTTGGGGGAAAACCTGAGTACAAATGCTCATAGTTTTATTTATAGCAACCTAAAGTGTAAACAAACCAAATATCCATTAACAGGTTAATAGTTAAACAAATTGTAGTATAGTCATACAACAGAACTAATTAATAAAGAAAGAACAAATGTTGGAAAAAGAAAGAAAGAAAAAAAGGAAGGAGGGAGGGAGGGAGGGAGAGAGGGAGGAAGGAAGGAAGGAAGGAAGGAAGGAAGGAAGGAAGGAGAAGGGAAAGGGAAAGAGCAAGGGCAAGGGAAAGGGGAAGGGGAAGGGAAAGGAAGAATAAGAATCCAAAAAACAGATGTTTCAGATTATTTTCTTATGGTACTGCTTAGAGCTCCAGAGTACTGAAGAGCAATGATCTCTGTCTGCAGACTAAGGTGCACCTGGTACAGGCCATGGTCTTTGCGATCACTTGGTATGCATCAGAGAGCTGGATAATGACTAGGCATGATGGAAGGAGAATTGATGCCTTTGAGCTGTGTTGTTGGAGAAGAGTATTGAATATACAATGGACTGCTAAGAAAATGAACAGGTTTGTTCTAGTGAGGGTAAAGCAGGGCTGCTCCTGGAGAGGGTTAAACCAAGCAGCTCTTTGGAGGCAAGGATTCTGAAGCTTTGTCTGACATACTTTGGACATGTTGCAAAGAGGACCCAGTCTTTGGAGAGGGACGTCATGCTTGGGAGGGTGGAGGAACAGTGCAGGAGAGGAAGACCCTCTATGAGATGGATTGATTCAGTGACTGGGGTAATGAAGGTAGGTGTGTCAAAGGCAGTAAGATTGGCCCCAGATAGAACAGGGTTTTAGGGCTGTTGTGCATAGGTTGCTATGAGTCGCAGGCGACATAAAAAACAATGTATAGATGACAGAGTGTGGAAAGTATCATACAATATCACTAATATCACACCCAAGCCAAAACGTATTGAAGATCATCCAAAAATGACTGAAACAGTACCTTGACAGAGAACTATTGGAAATACAGGCTGGGTTTAGAAGAGGTTGTGGTAGAGACATTATCGCCAATGTCAGATGGATCTCAACAGAAAGCAAAGAGTACCAGAGCAATGTCTATCAGTGTTTCATTGATTATGCAAAGGCATTTGACTGTGTGGATTACAACAAATTGTGGTTAACCTTGAGAAGAATGGAAATTCCAGAACACTTAATTGTGCTTATGCAAAACCTATATTAGGACTAGGAAGCAGTCCTCAGAACAGAGCAAGGAAACAGTGTATAATTCAGAATCAGGAAGGGAGTGTGTCAAAGATGTGTCCTGTCTCCTTACCTTTTCAATTTATATACAGAACAAATCATCTGGGAGGCTGGGCTTTAGAGGACTGTGGAATCAGGTTTGGAGGAAGACTCATCAACAACCTATGTTATGCAGATGACACACCTTGCTTGCTGAAACAGAGGAGGACTTGAAGCACTTGCTGCAGAAGGTCAAGGACAGTAGTCTTCAATATGGACTGAAGCTCAACATCAAGAAGACAAAGACTCTCAACACTGGACCAATTGGCAGCATTATGATGGATGGAGAAGAGATTGAGATTGTTAATAGTTACAGCTTGCTTGGCTCCACAATCAGCACTCTACGCAGTCAGGAAATCAAAAGACACATTGCATTAGGTAAATCTGCTGACGGGGACCTCTCCAGAGTACTGAGAAGCAATGATGTCAGTCTAGAGACTAAGGTGTGCCTGATCCAGACCATGGTCTTCGTAATTACTTGCTATACAATAGAGAGCTGGACAATGACTAAGGATGATAGAACATGAATTGATGCCTTTGAGTTGTGGTGTTGGAGTCTTGAACATACTATGGACCACCAATAAAACAAATAGTTTTTTCTTAGAGAGAGTTAAGTTACTCCTTGGCTAGAATTTTGAAGCTCCATCTCACATACTTTGGATTTGTGGCCATGAAGGACTAATCCTTGGAGAAGGACATCATGCTTGGAAGGGTTGAGGAACAGTGCAGGAGAAGACGACTCTGGATGAGATGAATTGATACAGTAACTAGGCCAATGGGGGCAAGAGTGTTGGTGTCAGAGTTTTGTGCATAGGGTCGCTATGCGTCACAGGCAGTTTGATGGTACATAATAAGAACAATGTTTAATATATACTTCTTTGTTTCGAAGATTCATTCTAAAGGCTTGATTTATTTTGGGCAAGAATGTGTTGTAGGTCATTCTGTATACGTCATATCGTATCATCTGAGATCATGATGCCATTGCTAATGTGAGATGGATGAAAATAGAAAATACCAGAAGAATATTTATTGTGTTTTATTGACTATGCAAAGACATTTGAATGTGTGTATGACCACAAATTGTGATTAACATTGAGAAGAGTGGGAATGGCAGAATACTTGAGTGTGTTCATTTGAAACTATACCTAGACAGAAAAGCTGTTGTCCAAACACATCAAAGAAACTGCATGTTTCAAAACCAAGAAAGGAGTGCAACAGGGATATATCCTTTCTCCACACCTCAAGAAAATAAAGATCCTCAATACCAAGCCAGTAGCCAGCACCATGACGAGTGAAGAAAAAACTGAAATTGTTAATTATTTTATCTTGTTTGAACCATAATCAACACCCTTGGTACAAGAAGTCAGGGTATAGTGAGAGAAGTTGTAGTGAGGAAATCTGCTGTCAAGGTCTTCTCTAGAGTGCTAAAGATCAATGACATCAGTCTAAAGACTAAGGTGTGCCAGATACAAACCATGGTTTTCTCAATTGTTATGCATCTGAGAGCTGGACAATGATTAAGGATGACAAAAGAAGAACCTATACCTTTGAACTGTGGTGCTAGAGAAGAGTATTGAACATTCCATGGACTACCAAGAAAATAAATAGGTCTGTCATGGAGAGGGTGAAAAACCAGGTTGTTCCTTGGAGACAAGGGTTTTGAAATTCCATCTCACATACTTTGACCATATTTTCAGAAGGGGCCAGTCCTTGGAGAACAACATCATGCTTGGAAGGGTGGATGATCAGCGCAAGAGAGAAAGACCTTAGGTAAGACAGACTGGCACACAGTGACTGTGACAGTGGTGTTCTGGAGATGGTGAAGTTGTTCCAGAGTAGGGCAAGCTTCAGAGCCATTGTTCATAAGTTTGCTATGAGTTTTAGTTGACTTGATGGCACATAACAACAACAACAACAATATCACTTAGAAAGACAAATAGATTCTTCTACTTTGCCATGCTAAATGTGATAATTTAGTTAAGGTAATGATTGTCACATCTCTCCTCCTTGAAGATTTTTTCCCCTTTTGCTATTAGTAAGAAATGTGTGGTTTATACATTGACAACAAATGAACATTTTCCCCCATAAACCTTTCTCCTAACAGTCCATCCATTCCTAATTGTTGCCTGAATTGATTATTTTGTTAGTTGTAAAAGCATAGATTTTTGTAATTCTGTCTTCTCAATGAATTAGCTGGTTTTCTTCTTAATCAACTGGGTCTGAAGCATTTTTTTAACAGAAGATTTTTCTCCTATTTCTGGTCTTTGACCACAGTCAAACTTTGACCAAAGCCACACTCAAACTTCATGGCTGTATCCACTGAGTCTCTTTGCTGAAACATTAACTTTTCCCTTCTCACTTCCACAGAGGTCAGACGTGCTCAAATCACCTTGCATATAGAGCTTTCTTTGAATTAATTTCTTCATTTAAGTTATTTGGTCTATAGCACATTTGCTGTCCTGTGGTGGCTTGTGTGTTGCTGTGTGAAGCTAGAAGCTATGACACTATCAGCAGAGTGGTTCATGGTAGACAGGGTTCAGCTAAGCTTCCAGACTGAGACAGGCTAAGAGCAGGGCTACCCATTCATTTTTGAAACAATGGGCTCTTGAATTCTCAATGAATAGCAGTTTTATTCAGTAATGTGAGGTTTCTATGAGTCAAACTTCAGTTGAGTGCACCTAACAAGAACAAAAGCAATACTCTTTATGGAAGTCGATTGCCAACCACATCTTCTCTGAAGCCTCTCTGATTTTGTTGTTCTAACAAACTTTTTCTGTCAGCCAGTGACCTGTGGAGGATACATTGGTGAAAAAAAATCCATTGTCTTTCTGATGTTTAGTCTTTGGCCTATATTCTAGTGGTATTTGCAGTGTATAGAGGAAGAGGTTTTAGAAATGAACATGGATATAATTGGTATAGTTAAGCGGAAGAAAGCAGTAGAAGAAGAAAGCATGATAATAAGTGGATGTGGTATCTTTCTTTTTATTAATTTCAATGAACGTCTACAAAGATTTTGGATTTCCATTCATTCATTGTTGCACTTTTCTCCCCACCCCAAGTTCACTCTTCTCCTTGAAAAGCAAAAGAAAAAACTCCTTCATTGGTATACAAAGTCAAAGAAGCTGTCGCTAATTGTTGCCAGAACCTCGCTTGCATTCTCCAAACACTCCGGAATGATCCATACAGGTCGGCCAGCTGGAATCACTTGTGACTGGCTGTGGCCTGAGGGTTTCTCTCTAACAGTACATGGTCAAGCCCATGCAGGAGGAAGTCTACAATCATTGGAAAAAGGAGGTGAAGGTCAAATATTCCAGTTTTCCTGCCCTCCTTGGATGATATTTTCCACACAGCTCCCAGAGGCTCCCAGTAAAATTGAACACCAATTGGCCTCAATGGTAATGTGCTCATCAAGGATGTCTGTATAGGTTCCTTCACATTTTTTCTCACTTCTCCACTCCTCTACCAGTATTTCTTGGTGTTACATTTTCAGTAAAGCACTTGTACTCAAATTGTTACTTTTGGGGGAAGTCAGCCAAGGAAGAAAATCCACAGAATGGGATTCTAGAATTGGATCACTTGCTGATCAGATGATAACAAGAACTCTGCCACTGTTGTTAATGTGCCATCGAGTAGACAACTCGTAACAGCCCTATGCACAAAAGCTCTGAACTCTATTCTATCCTGAGCCAGTCCTACTGTGTTTGACACACTTACCCTAATTATCTCAGTTCCTTTTATATTTTTAAATTTTATTTTATACTGGTATGTTTACATAGGAAGTTCATAATGTTCATATACATTGTTTTTCACACCGGACCTTTTCCCTTTCCTTTACTAATCCCTCCTTCCATATATCGAATTATGCCACCCTATATTTAAGCCCTCTCCACTCCCCTGCCCCGATCCTCATACATGCTCTACAATAATGATCTTATATAGTATTTGTCTTTATAAGACTGAGTTCACTTAGCATAATGTTCTCCAGTCCCTCCATGTTAGGTAGTAATTTACAAAATCATGGTTCTTGTGTGCTGCATAGTATTCCAATGTGTGAATGTACTAAAAATTCTCAGTCCATTCCATTGTGGTTGGGCACTTGGGCTGTTTCCATGTTCTCACTATGGTAAATATTGCTGCTATGAACGTTGTGCCAATCCATTTCATTTGAGGTCTTCTTCTCCTGTGCTGTCCCTTCACCCTTCCAAGCATGATGTCCTTCTTCAAAGACTGGTTTTTCCTGTCACTGTTGTTGTTAGGTGTCATTGAGTCGAGTACATAATGACCCTATGAACAAAAGATCTGAACCTTGTTATATCCTACGCCATCTTCACACTTCCTGACACACAAGAACCCATTGCAGCAGACACCCTGTCAATCAGACCCTAGTCGAGGGTCTTTCTCTCCTTCACTGACCCTCCACCCTTTTCAGCATCATGTCCTTCTCCAAGGAATGGCCCCTCCTAGCAATATGTCCAAAGTATGTGAGGTGAAGCCTCATCATTCTTGGTTCTAAAGAGCATTTCGGCTGCACCCTCTCCAAGACAAATACGTTCTCTCAGCTGTCCATGGGATGTTCAGTGCTGTTCCCCAACACCACAGGTCAAAGGCATCAGTTCTTTTTCTGTCATTCTTATTCACTGTCCAGCTCTCAGATGCATAACAAGTGATTAGAAAGACTATGGCCTGAATCAGGTTCACCTTAATCCTCAAACTGACATAATTTCTCCTCAATAATTTGGAGAGGTCCCTTAATTGCAGATTTTCCCAGTGCAATGTGCCTCCTTATTTCCTGACTGGTGGTACTATGGGTGTTAATTGTGGGTTTAGTAACGATTGAGTTGTTGACAATTTCAAGCTCTTCTCCATCCATCATAGTGTTGCTGTCACTTTTAGTGATAATGTCTGCTGTACTACCCTTAATAAAATGGATTGCCACAGTCACTGTAACAATGGACTTGAGCTTATCAGAAATCATCAGGATGGCACAGGATAGGGCAAGGTTCAGATCTGTTTTTCATAGGGTTGCTATGAGTCACAGTCAAGTCGGCAGCAACTAACAACAACATAGCATCAGAGATGACTGAGATTTTTACTTGTGAGGAATGAGGGGTATGCAGGAAAAAGAAAATGCATTGGCTTATACAGAAGCTCTTATAACGTAAAGATATGGGGACAATGGTAATTACAGGGATTATGATGTTGCTTGGTTATTCTAACTTCCAGAGAAGCCATGAAGGAAGAAAATAACAGGTTCAGGTCAGGTAGTAATTAATTTAGAACATGTTTTGAAAGTCAGGAATCCTTCATGGCATCTTTAGAAGGAGTCTCATCTATTGACAGAGGGTGGACTAAGGTGAAAAGGAAAATCCAAGATTTTACCTTGAAGTGCAAAATTCAGTGAGGCACCTCCTCTGGATTAACAGTGCAATTCTCTTTGCACTGGGCCACCAGAGCTCAAAAGACCTCAGGTGCAATAGATCTAAAAAGGAAACTGACTTTACAGTTCCAACAAGTCTCTAATTCTAAAATCAGAGTCTTGGAAGGAAATGTTCTGACCTTCTGAGGGGGATATTTAGGTGGATGACTTACAAGCCTTGGACCTTCAGGTTCCTCTAACTACCCTGGCCCAAAAGAAGTGGCCCCTTTTCCTTTGCTGGAGGAAAACAGTCTCCTGTTGCCTGAATACTGTACAAAATCCTCATTTAGGACTGATGCTTTGCAAAATTATGCTTGCCAAGAAGTTATTTCTCTGTTTATCTTCTCATTGTTTCTAGGTCATTAATTAGAAGTTGTAATATGGGTCAAGTGAGAAAAATAATGTTATGTGAAGAAAGTTATTATTTCCCCCAATCCTGACTTATAAGCAGGAACTAGGAGACTATGACTGGGAAAGGATTTTAAAGGTGTTGAACCAGGGAGGCCAGCTGTAAATCTGGGTTGGGCAGAGGTTATTAATATGGATTCAGTGACTTGGGATTTACTATCCTGGTAAAATAGAACTATTCCTAATACACTATTGGAATAGCTCCTTGGAAGTGGTAAACAATGAACTTCTTAGAGAAGATGAGGAAAGATTCAAATAGCTTAGTGAGATTAGAAGTAAAAATGCATTTACTATGTAATACCAGAGAAACCACCAGCTGATCATATTCCTAAAGAGGGCCCTTACCACAAAAATGGTAAGGAATACACTCGTATATTCTCAGAAGCTATGGACTGCTTATTATGCAATAAGAGATGTCCTAAAGTCAATAGAAATAGGACATACATATTTTGAAAGTGTTGTAAAGATGGGCTAGTCTTTGGAAAAGGACATCATTCTTAGAAAGGAGGAGGATCAGTATAAGAAAGGAAGATCTTTAATAAGATGGATTGACACAGTGGCTCTAACAATGTGTTAGAGAGGTGAGAAGAGTGCAGGATAGAGCAAAGTTCAGAGTCATTCACATAGTCTCTGAGAGCCACAGTTGACTCTGTGGCACATAACAACAACATAGGTTTCATATAAGCACAAGTAAACATTCTGGGATACTCCTTCTATTCTTCTCAATGTTATCCATAACTTCTTATGGTTCATATAGTTGAATGCTTTTGCATAATCAATAAAACACAAGTAAATATCTTTCTGGTATTCCCTGCTTTCAGCCAAGATCCATCTGACCTCAGCAATGATATCCCTGGTTCTTTCTACAGCCTCTTCTTTGTTCTGTTTGAACAACAGCAAGGTATACGTTTCTTGGTCTAGGTCTAGATGTATAAACACAGTCAAGTATTCTGCACTTTCCATTCTCTTATTGTTAGCCATAGTCTGTTATGATCCACACAGTCAAATGCTCTTACGAAGTCAATAAAACACAGATACATTCTTCTGGTACTCTCTGCTTTTAGCCAAGATCAATCTGACATCAACAGTGATATCCCTGGTGCCACAACCTCTTCTAAACCTAGCTTGCACTTCTGGCAATTCACTGTCAATGTACTGTTCTAGCAATTTTTGGATGACCTTCAGCAATATTGTTTGCATGTGGAATTAATGACATTGCCCTGTAATTTCCACATTCTGTTTGATCATCTTTTGGGGGAATAAAAACTAATAAGGCTCTCTTCCAGTAATTTGGCTGGTTAGCTGTCTTCTAGCTCTCCTGGCATAAACTAGTAAGTTCATCCAGGTCTGCACTGCTGGTTGAAACATATCAATCGATTCCTAGGGCCTTATTTATTTATTTATTTATTTTTTTGCCAGTGCCTTCAACACAGCTTGGATTTCTTCCTCCATCACAATTTGCTCTTGATTGTATGCTACTTCCTGAAATATTTTCATTGAAGAGTAATTATGTCAACCTAAAGACTAAGGTGTGCCTGACCAAGCCATGGTGTTTTCAATAATCTGCTATGCTTATGAGAATTAGAAAGTGAATAAGAATGACAGAAGAAAGATTGATATCTTTGAGTTGTGGTGTTGCAGAAAAGTGCTGTGTCCCATGGACTGCCAAAAGAACAAATACATATGTCTCAGAGCAAGTACAGCCAGAGTGCTCCTTAGAGGCAAGGATGGTGAGGCTTTGTCTCACTCACTTTAGGCATGTTGTATGGAGATGTTTTTCCTCAGAAAGGGACTTCATGCTTGGAAAGGTGGAGGGTCAATGAAAGAGAAGAAGATCATTAACCAGCTGGACTGACACAGTAGCTGTAGCAATGTTGTTGTTGTTGCTATGTGCCGTCGAGTCGTTTCCAACTCATAGCGACCCTATGCACAACAGCCCTAAACCCTGCTCTATCCTGCGCCAACTGCACCGCCTCTGACACACCCATCCCGATTACCCCAGTCACCGAATCAATCCATCTCATAGAGGGTCTTCCCCTCCTGAGCTGTCCCTCCACCCTCCCAAGCATGATGTCCCTCTCCAAGGACCCGTCCCTCCTGGCAACATGTCCAAAGTATGTCAGACGAAGCCCCAGAATCCTTGCCTCCAAGGAGTAGCCTGGTTTAATCCTCTCCAAGATGAATCTGTTTGTTTTCCTGGCAGTCCATGGTACATTCAGTACCCTTCTCCAGCACCACAGCTCAAAATAGGATCAGAAATATCAGAGAGCATGACGATGATACAGGATAGGACAGAATTCAGATCTGTCGCTCACAGGGTGTCTATGAGTCTACTTGATGGCGCTTAACAACACCATGTCTTCTGAATCTAGCTAGAATTTTTGCCAGTTCCCTGGTGATGTAGTGTTCCAACCGTGTGTGTGTGTGTGTGTGTGTGTGTGTGTGTGTGTGTGTGTTCCATGTACTGTTTAATTGGATCTGACTGGCACAGGAGGAGATTGCCCCTCCTTCTCCAACAAAGTATCAGGATTGTAGCTCAGCTCAGCTTCTTTCCTCTAGACCACTAGAGCTCCCTTATTCCAATAATTTTTTTAAAAATTCGTCAATATTTTCCTTGCATGTGATATTAGTGATATTGTTTAATAATTTCATCATTTTTAAAAAATATGCACAAATATGAATCTTGATCTCTTCCAGTGAGCTGGCCAGGCAGCTGTTATCCATATTTGTTGGCAGAAATGGTTGTATATGTCCAGGGCTGCATCTGTTTTTCAAACATGTTAATTGTTTTTCAAACATGTTAATTGGTATTCCATCAATTCCTGGGGACTTATACTTTGCCAATGCTTTCAGTGCAGCTTGAACTTCTTCCTTCAGTATCTTTGTTTTTTGAGGGTTTGTAAAAATTATTGATTTGCTTACAAAGTTCATATACATTGCATTTCATACTATTCCTCATTCATATTGTGTTTCATACAATAATCCTCATATATTGTTGTTGTTGTTGTTTTTAAGTGCCATCAAGTTGCTTGCGACTTCTAGCAACCTTGTGCACAACAGCTCTGAACCCTGGTCTATCCTGTGCCAATCTCGTTGTCTCCAACACACCTATCCCCATTACCTAAGTCACTGAGTCAATCCATCTCATCCTGGGTCTTCTCCTCTTGCGCTGTCCCTCCACCTTTCCAATCATGATGTCCCTCTCCAAGGATTGGTCTCCCCTTGCAACATGCACAAACTATGTCAGACAGAGCTTCAGCATCCTTGCCTCCAAGGAGCAACCTGTCTTCACCCTCTTCAGGAGAAATCTGTTTATTCTCTTAGCAGCCCATGATAAATTCAATAATCTTCTCCAGTGCCACAACTCATCAAATTATCAAGTTACAAAGTCATAAATTATCCTTATATCATCCCTAGTTATTGTCCAGCTTCCTGATGCGTAACATGTTTTTGTGAAGACCATGGCCTGGACCAGGTGCATCTTAGTCTCCAGACTGACGTTGCTGCTCTTCAGTTCTCTGGAGAGATACCTGACAGCAGATTTTCCCCAATGCAAATTACCTTTTGATTTCTCATCTGCTGGTGCCCAAATTGTTGACTGGGAGCCAAGCAAACTAAAGCTGTTAACAAGCTCAATCTCATCTCAGTCTATCATGACGCTGTCTATCAGCTCAGTGGTGAGAATCTTTATTTTCTTGATGTTGAGCTTCAATCCATATTGAAGTCTGCATCAAATGCCTCAGGTCTTCCTCAGTTTCAGCAAGCAAAGTTGTGTCATTTGCATAACGCAGGTTGTTGATGAGTCTTCCTCCAATCCTGATGTCATATTCCTCCTCCTAGAGCCCAGCTTCCCAGTTGATTTGTTCTCGATATAGATTGAAAAAAGTATGGAGAAAGGATGCATTTCTGATGTACATTATGTTTTACAAAATCACCATTGGACCTTCCCATCATTATCCTGTCTTTTTACCTGGATCCTTCCTATTTCCTTACCCTTCTCCTTTCACACACCAAACTGTGCAACCGTGTGGTTCCACATCCCTCCGCTTCCACTTCTTCTCCCTTTGGGCTCCCATACATGCTTTATCCTTCTATTTTTACAGTAACAGTCTTATGCAGTATTTGTCCTTATGAGACTGTGGTAGTTCACTCAGCTTAATGCTCTCCAGTCTCTCCCAAGTTATGTAGTATTTTTCAAAATCATGATTGCTGAGTGCTGCATAATGTCCCATTGTGTGAATGTACCACAATTTCTCAATCCATTCATTGGTGATTAAGATATTCAAATGGCTAGTTGTTGTTGTTGTTATGTGCCGTCGAGTCGTTTACGACTCACAGCGACCCTATGCACAACAGCCCTAAACCCTGCTCTATCCTGCGCCAACCACACCGCCTCTGACACACCCATCCCGATTACCCCAGTCACCGAATCAATCCATCTCATAGAGGGTCTTCCCCTCCTGCGCTGTCCCTCCCCCCT
>NW_006399784.1:19223069-19227738 GCF_000299155.1 Elephantulus edwardii
CTGCTCTGTTCTGACTACTGCCTCTTGATCCAAGTACAGGTTTCGCATTAGCACAATTAAATGTTCTGGGATTCCCATTCTTCTCAGAGTCTGCCACAGTTTGTTATGATCCACACAGTCAAATGCCTTTGCATAATCAATGAAACACAGATAGACGTTCTTCTGGTATTCTCTGCTATGGCTAACAGACACATAAAAAAATGCTCAAAATCACTGGCAATAAGAGAGATGCCAATCAAAACAACAATGAGATACCATCTCACCCCAGTAGCAGTGGCGGGGTTAGTAAGACAGGAAGCAATAAATGTTAGAGAGGATGTGGAGAGGTGGAAATTCTCATACACTGTTGGTGGGATTGTAAAATGTTACAACCACTCTGGAAGACAGTATGGCATTTCCTCAAAAAAAGTTGAGCATAGAAACTCTGTATAATCCAGCTATTCCACCACTAGGAATATGCCCCAAGGAATTTAGATCTGAAACACAAACAGAAACTTGTACACCAATGTCCATAGCAGCATTATTCACCATCACAAGAACATGGAAACAGCCTTCCATACCTTTGGTTCTATATCATATACTACTTTTCTAACTCCAACCTCTTGCACTTTCATTACAATACTTTGCTTTGTCTTGATCTTCCTTTTAAAAATTTTCTGTCCCGCTATCTCACCTCAGCAGCCCTTCCCCTTGTTTTGACTTCTTTTCATTCCAATTTAAGTTTCAGAGTCTCTTCTGACATTCATGTGGTATTTTCTTTCTTCCTTGTCTTTGTAATGACCTGTTGCTTTCTTCATGGATGATATCCTTGATGTCATTCGACAACTTGTCTAGTCTTTTGTCATTAATGCTCAATGTATCAAATCTATACTTACAATGGTTTTAAAATTAAGTTGGGATACAATCAATGTCATATATTGGTTTTCATTGACTTGTTTTCATTCTTTTCATTTTCAACTTGTACTTGCATATGAGTTGATGGTGTGTTCCACCACCCGCCTCTGTCCTGGTTCTGACAGCTGATACTTATTCTGACTACTGATACTGAGCTTCTCCAATGCTTCTTTTCACCAATAAAGTCAATCTCATTTCTGTATATCCCATCAGGTGAAGTCCATATGTATAGTGACTGGTTTTTAAAAGAAATGAATGCAATACATAGATTATTCATGATATAAAGTTTTATCATTCGAACTTTAGTCTCATTTCTGTCACCAAGGTCATAGTTTCCAACTACTTCTTTTTTGTTTCCAGCTTTTGCATTCCAGTCATCAATTGTTATTAATGCATCTTAATTGCATATTTGATCAATTTCAAACTGTAGGTGTTGGTAGAAATCCTCAGTTTCTTCATCCTTGGCTTTCTTGACTGATGCATATAGTTGAATACAGTTGTGTTAACAGGAATTCCTTGTATGTGAATGATTAGTATCCTATCACTGCATTGTACTTCATGATAGATCTTGAAGTGCTCTTTTTGACTATGAATGCCACACAATTCCTCCTTAGTTTGTCACGCTGTTATAGCAGATTAGGTAATTATCTAACTCAAAGGGACTAATACCACTCCATCTCAGGACATTAATACATAGGATGTAAATCTCTTATGTGTTTTATTTCTTTTTGACATCTTCAGTTTTTCTAGATTTGTGCTTCATACAGTCTATGTTCTAGTTAATACTGAACGTTTGCAGTTGTTTCTCCCCATCTTTTGTCTTCCTGCGTCAACAAAGGAATGTCCTTTATTAAGTGAATCCATGTCATTTGGTCGATGCTACTTTGAGGAGGGACCTCTGGTGACCTAATGGTAAGGAGCTATGCTGGCATCCCAAATGTATGCAGTTCAAAACTGCCAACTACTCCGGGGAAGAAAGATGGGCAATCTCCTCTCCTGCAATTACGGTTTTTAAAAACCCCTTGGAGGCCAGCTATTGGTTGGTTCGGATTCTAAGGTACACAGCAATAACAATTTTGAGGAGGCATCACTTTCCCAGTTGCCTTTTGAGGGACCTCCAACCTCAGTGGCTCACCTTCAGAGACTAAATAGTCAACAATGTTCTTATGTTATTCATAGGCTTTTCAAAGACCTGTTAAAAGAGGAATAGTTGGCCAGTCTATCTTCGTCTAGAAGCTTCATTGAAACCTGCTCACCAGCAGTGACCTTGTTCATGTTTGAACTACTAGTAGTATGCCTTCCAGCATCACAGCAACATGTAAGCCACCACAGCATGGAAAACTGACAGAGGAGTGGTGGTCACACATTGTTGTTATATGCTGGCAACTTGCTTGTGACTCATAGTGACCCTATATATAGCAGCTCTGAACTCTTCCCTGTCAATGAGCCAGTCTCACTAATTCCAAGGCAACCATTCCAATTTCCCGTCATTGTATCACTCCGTCTCATCTGGAATCTTCCTCTCCAGCCCGGTCCCTCCACCTTTCCAAGCATGATGTCCTTCTCTAAGGATTGGTCTCTCCTGGCCACATGCCCAAAGTATGTGAGATGGAGCTTCAAAATCCTAGCCTCCGTGGAGTAACTTGGTTTCACCTTCTCTAAGACAGATCTATTTGTTTTCTTGGCAGTTCATGGTATGTTCAAGACTCTTCTCTAGCACCACAACTCGAAGGCATCTATTCTTCTAACATCCTTAGTCATTATCCAGCTCTCTAAAACATAACAAGTAATTGTGAAGACCATGGCCTGGATTAGGTGTTCCTTAGTCTGTAGGCTAACATCGTTGCTTTTCAGCACTCTGGAGAGGCTCCTGACAGCAGAGTTTTCCAGTGTAATTCATCTTTGATTTCCTGACTGCTGATGTTAAGAGTGTTAATTGTGGAGCCAAGCAAGCTGTAATTGCTAATAACCTCAATCTCTTCTCCATCTACCATAGTGCCGCCAATTGGTCCAGTGGTGAGAATATTTGTCTTGATGTTGAGCTTCAATCCATATTGAAGAATATAGTCCTTGACTTTCTGAAGGAAGTATTTCAGGTCTTCTTCAGTTTCAGCAAGCAAGGTTGGGTCATCTGTGTATCAGAGGTTGTTGATGAGTCTTCCTCCAATCTTGATGTCACATTCCTCTTCATAAAGTCCTCTTTCTCAAATGATTGGTTCTGTATACAAATTGAAAATGTATGGGGAGAGGATGCATCCCTGACACACACCTTTCCTGATTTTGAACCATGCACTGTTTCCTTATTTTGTTCTGAGGACTGCTTCCAGGTCCAAGTATGGGTTTTGCATAAGCACAATCATGTGTCCTGGGATCCCCATTCTTCTCAGAGTTAATCACAGTTTGTTGTGATCCACAAAGTCAAATGCCTTTGCATAGTCAATGAAACACAGATAAACATCCCTCTGTTACTCCCTGATATCTGCCAAGACCCATCTTACATTGGCAATAATGTCTTTAGTGCCATAATGTCTTCTAATTCCAGCTTGTATTTCTGGTAGTTCTCTGTCAATGTACTTACTGTCCCAGTGGTTTCTGGATAATTGTCAGCAGGATTTAGCTAGTGTATGATATGAGTGATATTGTTGTTGTCAAGTGCCACTGAGTCATTGACAACTCATTGAGACTCTATGAACTAAAGACCTGAACACTTGTATAACTTTCATCATTTCTCCCCATTCTTAGAGTTTCTGGAGGCAAGCCATTTTGGAAGTGAATGCCACTCCAAGCTTGTATTAATTTGGAAGTTCCACCAAACACTGTACATCATGGGTAACCATTATCATATCTGACACATCAGTGTCACAGTGTTTAGCATCAAAATAACCATGAGTTACCTCTGTACAGCAAATGGACAGACCAGTGCTATACTACTTAGAAGAATGTTTGACCAAAAGCAATTAAAACCAGGACTGAGAGCCACAGAATAAAATCACCCACCTTTGGCTTGGTAGTATAACTTTCTATCCACTAGACCAGCAGATATCTCTACATGGATATTAGTGATATTGATATTGTTCGACAATTTTCCTACTTTGTCAGGTCACCTTTTTTTTAAATGGGAATAAATATGGATCTCTTCCAGACAATTGGCCAGGTAGTTGTCCTCCAGATTTCTTGGCACAACTTGGTAAGCACATCCAGGACAGCATTTATTTATTGGAATATGTCAATTGGTGTGCCCTCAATTCCTGGGGCTGTGTTTTTTGCCAATTCCTTCAGAGCAGCCTGAATTTCCCCCTTCTTCACCATTTCCACTTGATCATTTGTTGTTTCTTTAAATTCTTCTGTGTCTTCCAATTCTTTCTGGTGCAATGACTCTGTATAGTCCTTCCATCTTCTTTGAATGCTTCCTGAATCATTTAGTATTCTGCCCATAACGCCCTCAAGCATTGGAACTCTTGTCTTGAATTTGTTCTTTAGTTCCTTCAGCTTAACAAATGCTGAGCAAGCTTGGCCCTTTTGATTTTCCTAATTCAACTCCTTGCACAAAATATTTTGCCTTGTCTTCCTGAGCCACCCTTTAAAAATCTTCTGTTCATCTCCTTAATATCTTAATTTCTTTTCTTTTTCTTCTTGGAGCTCTAGTGCTGTATTCAGAGTCACTACTAATGGTCCATTTTGATCTTTTCTTCTTCCTTCTTTGTAATGACTTTTTTGGGTTCTTTATGAACAATATTCTTAATATCCTCACACAGCTCATCTAGTCTTCATTTAT